>NC_073345.2:16872916-17182500 GCF_027580225.2 Misgurnus anguillicaudatus
CAGCCCTCTCACATGTCATCATATTGCTTAGTTGATCTGTCACGTGCGCAGCGCGGACATTCACGTAACCCCGCTGCGCGCATCAAAAGGTTTTTACGGAGGCAGATGAAGGTGTGTGGTCGCGCAACTGACGTCTTCACCTTTTGAATCGTGCTCAGGCGCGATTGCGCTCACACCACAGCCTTCCGCGCCTGAGCCCAAGTGAACCGCGCTCCGGCCCACCTCTGCAACCCGGCCGCGGCGCGATTAACCAATCCGCGCCCGGGCGCGGAACAGAGCACTCACACTAGTCAAACGAACCAGGCTTTGGGGGTCAAACGCGCCCGAGCGCGGTTTGGTTTGGATAGTGTGAGTGCGCCCTTAAATCTGTGTCGTATTAAAGTAAATCATGTTACAGCTTATGTGTGCACTACTAGGAAATGCAAAAATATAAAGTAAATTTGTAATCATGTTTGTATTTAATATATAATATGCAATCAGTCGCGATCATTATTCTTCTGAATTTTTCCATGCGTATCTCATCAGTTGTAAATGTGAGCTCTTTACCAGCAAGAATTCATCAGCAGCTGCCCTTGTTTGCATAAAAAAATCATTCAATATGAAAAATTTTCACGTGCGCACTGGTTTATCTCCATAGCAAAGTGTCCCTTATCATATTAATGTCCAAGTAGCGTTCTGTTCCTATTTTCGGCCTAGATATTTGACCCGAAAAGGAAAATGGCAAAGTGCAATTAAAATAACATGGTAGTGAGTGTAGTATGAGAGATGTAAACCGTATAGTATTGGTGTGCAAACTACATCCAAAAGAGTCAGAGAGTACTGATGTAAACAACTACAGCAGCATAATCAAATGCTTTTTCTACTTTATTAAATCATAAAATTTTACATCAATTTTAACCAAAAGAATAATAATAAAAAATCATATCTTAAAGAGTAGTTCACAAACAAATTGTCATTATTTAGGCACATTCAAATTGTTTCAAACCTGTACAAAGTTCTGCTGAGCACAATAGGAGATATTTGTAATCAAGCAGAAAGCAGGAGCACCATTGACCTCCACAGTAAAATAAACTGTTTGGTTATAGTATGCTCACAGTATCTTCCTTTGAATTTAGCACAACAAAGAAATTTACAGTATACGGGTTTGTAACAATTGAAGATTATTAAATGATGACAGAAGTAAAATTTTTGGGTGAACTAGCCCTTTAAGGTTATCTATTAATTAGCAGTATTTGTGATCGTTGCAGTAATTTTTTGCATCAAATAAATCATTACTTCCCTACTAAATAGCAGCATCAATATTTTAAAATCTCTCCTCTTGTTCCATGGAAGAAAGTCATACATGTTTTTACCAATAATGATAACAGCGATTTAATTTTTGCAGATTTAAACCTTTAACAACCCCCTCAACTGTCCCAGCTCCTTGGACATGTTATATGACTATAAGATTATATTTTGTGTTCCCTTGATTTCTAGTAATACCCTACAAGAGTTCAGAAACAGGTATAGCTTGCATTTCTCTTTCTCCAGGTCTAAAAACTCTTAAAAACTGTTTACTATACAGTGTGTACAGTGAATACTGAATTGTTTTACTCTCAGTATTTGAGTGACCCTTAAAGTCTGTGAGCTGCTGGGAGAACATCTGCTTTCACTGATAGCACGATCTGCAGGAGCCAAAGGCATGTGAAAAGCCCTGCCTGTGAGGCCATATTATACATTTTATGTATGTTTTATTTGCAAATAAAGACAACATAAAAATAAATTGCATTATTAGTGAACAAAAAACTAATTTGGAACAACTAATTCATACAGTCATCCTATGTTGTTTTACATTTTTATTAAGCAAATGGCAAAAGACATAATTGTTGAGGAAACAATCTTATTATAACAAAACATTTAATAGAATCTAATGTACACAAGTTAGATCTTACATTGAAATTCTAAGTACAAAAGGGGATATTAAACATTTTCAGCATTTTTGCACAGAAGAACAAATAAACATTTATATTTATCACAGTGTTTTGTTGCTGTAGAGATGTAAATGCTCATAATGGTTATGCCATTATCAAATTTAAACACCCCCAGGGTTTTCCGCAGAAAATTTGTTAGTTAAGGTGGTAGGGTTGGATGGGTGGTTGTGACCGGGGGAGTGGCAATCAAAGGGGCGGGCGTACACGTCATGATAAAAATGAAAATATTTTCATTAAAAACACATTTAAATAAAACTTAATTTTGAAGAAAATATAAAAGAAAACGAACACATACTAGATTATTAATGAATTAAATGTTTTTAACAGGTACCTCTAATGGGAATAGCTGCGTGATGAAGTGAAACTAAAGGGTTAATAAACACAAACTAAAGCAGATTTGTAAAATGTCTCGCGAACGATGATAGATAGCGCAAAGATTGTAAAAACTGATTATTTCCCACTATTAATTACATTATCTTAAAGGAATGTAACTACTGTAGCATGCAAATAATGCACATAAATAAAGTGAGCAAGAGCGCTCAACAATTATATCTAATCAACAGGCACGTGAAACCTAGCTAGCAGGTTGCTCAAACAACATATATCACCAGCTAACTTACTTTAAAATTGTAAAAACTATAGACTAATACAATAACAGGCTTAAATAACCCCAAAACAAAAGTCCAGTTACAGTTCTCACGGACACACGTTTTATCAACTGGCTATCCTCCAGACAGTTGATGGACCATTTAGGCCGCGTGGCGCGCGTGTACGTACGCGGTGTGAAGCGCATCCGCGCTATTCTCCAAAATGTTTATAAACTGGCTACTAGTTATCCTCCAGACAGTGACCGACCACATCTTTCTCTCATTTGGCTGTGTTGCGCGCGTGACCGCTCGCGGTGTGAAGCGCCTCCGCGCTATTCTCCAAGATCCACTTGACGGCCTTTTGTACAGCAAATTTTTTTTTTGGATGACCTAGTTAAAGGCGGAGTGCACAATGTTTGAAAGCCAATGTTGACATTTGAAATCACCTAAACAAGCACGCCCCTACCCCAATAGAAAAAGGACCTTCTTTTGATAGACCCGCCCCTCACATATGCAACCCCGGCAATGATGTCAGTTAGCAGAAACGCCCCTTACTGCTGATTGGCTACAAGTGTATGTTGTTAGTCGGCCCGACTCCCTTTTCCAAAGTGTTTTTCAAGCACTGTGCACTTCGTCTTTAAGGTGATAGGTTTTCCCAGCTTAGGCGGGCCGCCCGATCTGCAAAGTGCTGCGGGAAACCCTGACCCCTATAGTTTACACCCACTTCAATGTATAACAGTGTGATTTACATAGTTTTAAAGTAAAAAAACACAAATATCCTTTGTTAGAAAAAATGTGGGGGCTTACTCATACTCGCTCATTTGCACAAGTTTAATTAGAAAACTGTATCGCAGATTTTAACTTATCATATCCTCTTCGACAGGTGACTGGAGATGAAAGACTAGTTGCTGTATTAAATCATATTTTTAGCGATTTGACTAACATTTGTAATATATTTCTTGGCAGTTGAATGTAACACATCAAAAAGTATATTGTGGAATAACTTGACCTGTAACCTGCTTGTTGTTTGTAAAATATATTATTTACTTCTACGTAAGATATTAACGTCCTGTTCAAAATCTTTCTATTGCCAAGTACATTAAAGGCTGACTATGGCTGACACCGTGATTGGCTATGTAAAACCTTTAATAAAATCTAATGTACGGAAGATGGATCTATGCTCATACATTGAAATTCTGAGTACAATTTTAATATTTTCACAATGTTTGGACAGAAGAACAAATAAAATGTCTTTTTATCAGGGTGTTTTGTCATTATATAGGTAAATAGCCATAGTTATGCTAGTATCAAATCAAAACCCCTATAGTTCACCCCGCTTCAATATGAAGAGTTTGGTTCCAAAACGGAGTAAGCACCTTTATTTTTATTTTTTTATTTCGGAGTTACCACCAAAATCAGTATTGTATCTGGTCAGAATTAAAAAGTAAATTCTTAATTTTATGCAAAATCTGATATCCGCCGTGTTATTCTGTCATCCTTTCTCTCTTTTTTCCAAAATGCAATAAACACCACTCCTCCTTCTCTGCAGAATGCAATTAATCCGCCTTTTACACATAGTAAACAATGAATACACATGGAATACACATGGAATCCTAGTTTTCCTCATCTACTTTATACTTCGTGATCAACAAACACACAAAAACAAAACAATACTTCAGATGGCATTGATAAACCAGGGGTGGTTTTCTGAGGCGGGGAAGAAACCTAAGCCACTCGGGGGGTCCCAGGGGATCTTATGAAAAACGTTTTATTATTTTACTTGAACTTAACGAAAATTGTCACAAAACTGTCAAAAAAGTTCAGCTACAACGTCCCAAGGATGACAGCAGCAATGACAGTGTTTTTAATATGACAAAGTAAGTGTATTGATTAATGCCATTAATGTTTATATTTTTAATCAGTGTATACCACTAGTCAACTTAATGAATATAACATGGCAAAGATGAATGCACATTTATATATTGATTCAATAGATTTATAGCATTTTAACTTGCTTTATTGGATTTAACTGGATTTATTGCAATTTGTGGAAAAAATAATCAGTTTTTATAATACATCTTTGAAATCAAATTATAGATTTGAATTTTTATTGTTATTATAACCTAAAGATGCTTTGTGATAGTTTGCAACAGAAAATTGTGGTTTTCATCATGTCACTTTTTTGATAGAAAACACATTTTTACCCAAATTAGTCAAAATGGATTTATTGCATTTTGGAAACAAAATCTTCATATATTCTAGTGTGATTTTAGATAGTTTTAAACTATATTTAAAAAAAAACATAAATTTCCTTTAATAGAAAAAAAATTGCAATTAAAACCTCATGTTAAGTTATGTACTTGTGACAAATTTATCATGTGCCGAGTATCCCAAGTCTCCACTAAAAACCTAAAGACATGAGTAACTTATTGCAGTTTATCCCTTATTAATGGTCAAACAGGTTGTAATGAGATCAGTGCATATCTTGCGTTTGGATTTTGAATATTTTTGCTATTTGGATTGTAATTATTTAGACCTTGAGGCATTATTAATTTAATCAAGTCTACTTTTCCGAATTTTGGGAATATTAGTTATACACTTTAAGTGTTTGATTTAGACATAAAATGCATGGAATTTTACTCAGGGTGAATTTTTCGCACATTTTCTCACCAGCTTTCAAAATTCATCTAATTTCCTCATGCTGCCAGTTTTATATTCATAGTTTGCAAACAGAACAAAATGAATCCTTTCAATGTGAGTAATGTGGTATGTAAATTAGTCATATTTCAGTGTTCACTAAAAGAGCTATTCTATACTGTAGCTATTGTTTGACTGGGTCACGCTATTTATACTGTAATTTACTGTACAATTATTTGTTCTTTTTTTGATGATTTAGATGCATGATTAAATTTTTTCATTTTTTAACTCAAGGCTCATAGAAAGCATGCAGAATGTCTTTCTGCTCACTTGAACCTGCTGTTATTCATATTTTTCTGTAAATCAATACGCAAGCCACTCAGAATAAACCTCAATTGGATCCCCTGTGTGAGTCCACATTTTAACGATTTGCCTTCAACGAGGACCAAAAATGTGACCAGATAGAAAAATGAGCCGAGCTTTGTTTTTTATGCATCTTCTGTCTTTTAACCAAGTTCTGCAACAATGCCTCTGACTGTGTACTTTTGACTTCTTTTCCACAGGTGATCCCCAATCAGGTAAGAATCGTTTCTTATTCCCTTCAATTTTCATAATACAATCTCAGGCTTGATCCCCAGAGAGAGTATGGTCGCTGAAACCTTTTTTATATGCATGTTTTGTATGCATGTTTTCTTCAAGCATTGTTGCTGAGGCTGGGATGTGGCGTTCTGCATATATGGGGGTTCATAAATGGAGATGTGTTTTGAGCAATTTTGATTTTAGTCAGTTAAAGACATATGACTTGTCATTGACATTTGGAGTGACTTTTTTATTTTTTTGTTTTGTCGCAGTTTTTTTGTGGACGCTTTTTGTCTCGTAAATTGACTAGCAATATCCCATCTTTATCTATGCATTACATCAGAACAGACAGTGAGAGTGGCCACGAAGCTTTGAAGTGCTTTGAAAGCTTTTATAAGTGCACACGTTACCCTTTAGACAACAGCGCAGAAAACGTATTTGAGGCGATTCACACAAACATCATTCTTTCACATTTGTGCCTTTTTCCACGCTGACATAACCACATTTACTACCTGAGGAAAATACTGAATTTTGACGCGCTGTATTTCAGGAGGTTACTCAAACTCACTTATTTGCATCTGTTTAATTAGAGAACTGTATCAGAGATTTAAACTTACAATAGCCAGGTGACTGGAGATGAAAGACTAGCTGCTTTTGTAAATCATATCTTAAGCGATTTGATTAACATTTCCAAGGGATGCATTAGCCATTAGCTACAGCATGACGAAAGCACACACACTTGCACTGCTTCCTTTTCGATTTGTAATACAAAAAATAAATTTCTGGGCAGTTGACTGTAAAAAAATTAAAAATAATCTATTGTGTAACCTGTAACCTGCTAGTTTTTTGTAAAACATGTACTTCTACTTAAAATACTAGTCTCCTGTTCAAAATCTTTGTATTGCCAAGTATATTAAAGGATACCCCAACTATAATCCCGTTTGGCTTAATAGGTTAACACTGCTATTGGCTATGTAAATGTGAAATTAGAAACAGCATGTGGTTTTGACATCTGCATGCCATCAAAAATACAAGAACACCAACATCCTCTGTTCAGCTCTTTCAATATGAACCGGAGGGTGAAATAAATGACGAACAATAAAGAAAACATACAAATTAAAGAAGCTCAAAATTAAGACGATCTGAGAGGTAAGGAGGTGGGAGTGGGTACATTTTCACATAAAAACTATAGTAGATACCACAGTATTTACTTAGTAAACTGTACAGTAGTAATCTTTTGCGACAACCATTACACATCATCGACCCATGTGCGAAACATAATGGTGGCCTCCACAGCTTAAAGTATTTAAAGAAAAAAGTAAATTTCCTTTGAATGCATTGTTTTATTGTTGCATATCTTATGCCTTTAAACAAGCAACCCACTGAATTTTTGGTTACTAAAAATAGCTTGGTTTCTATAGAGAGAAAATGTAAATTTTTTCCCTGACACAATCGCAAGCATTCATTTAGGTTGTAACTGTATTTGAAACACCGACAGTGTACACCCCCCCCACTGCTTGAGAGCAGAGAATGCTGCCTATTTTTGAAGATTTTAATAACTTATTTTATTTACTTGGTTTTTTTGCATCAAACAAATTTGGTTGGGTGGTTAATAACACATTTTTCTGTGGTGTGACAAATTCAAAACACATTTAATATTTGACTTTACACAGGCTTTACCTGTGTCTAATATTTTATTATAGAGAGACTCATAAGGTGGGTATTATATATGTTTGTGAGGTGTTAACTTAAAAAAATAGCTTTTGTCAGTGTTCTGTTCATGAGTAACACTGGGTGCCCTATTTTAACAATCTAAGCGCATGGTCTAAAGTGCATGGCGGCGCACAGCAGGCTTGTGCAGAATTCAGAATTGAATTGAGAATGACTCCTAAATTCCAATTCAATTCTTGAATTTGAATTGAATTTGAATTGATGTCAAAAACAGGATCTAGAATTACAATTTGAATTTGAATTAAAGGAAGCAGAATTGCAATTCAACAGAAATTCAAAGAAATTCATATACATATTATACAGTAAGTAAAGTGTTAAAAATGAAGCTTTCAGTATATGTCAGATATGATTGCATTACATATTCTATAAATATATTCGTTTGTACAGATTATATTAACAGGAAATGTTTTCCCCCAGCAATTAATTTTAAAAACTCGAGTCACATAACAAATAATTAAGTTAGATTTTTTGCAATTGTAATTTTATGGAACACGATGTAACATGACTTCATTTACCAGAATGCTTTAATTTTACCAAGTATTTAAAATGGTTGCCAAACAATTTTCCAAATTAACTTTCCTAACACTGAATGTATGTGAGATTCTTTCTGTTGTGTGACTGTGGAATTTCTTTGAATTGCCATGAATTTAATTCCACTTCCTGTCATTCCAATTCAACTTCCTGTAGGGCGGAGTCAATTCAATTCAAATTCCAATTCATGAATTGACTGGAGGCCGATTCTGAAATTCTGAATTGTGCACAAGCCTGGCGCACAGTACAATGCTGCGTTCACACCAGCCGCGGTAGAGGCGTGAAGCGCAAGTGATTTCAATGTTAAGTCAATGTGATGACACGTTGATGCGTGTCTGGAGGTCTTGCGGCACGAATGAGGTGTTTAGCGTGGTGCGGTAGACGCAATTCGTGGGATGCTGTGATGCCGCGTCAAACCCACTAGTTAAAAAATTTGAACTTTGGCGTAAAAACGTGCCGCATTAACCAATCAGGAGCTTGCTGTAGTAGTGATGTGATTACAGGAAGTGAGCGGAATTGCAGAAGCCCCTTCCATGCCTCAAACGCGGCTGGTGTGAATCCACGGTAAGAGTGCATGTCCAAATCCACTTTTGCTAGTTTAATGATGGGAAAATGGTTTGTGCGCCTAGCACACAGTCTAAAAGGGTTGTTCCTACTCTAATAATGAGTAATGCGTGTATTTTGGGTGTAACATACAATAAAACAATGAGAGTCACATCTCCATCCCCTTTAAAGCCTGTTGAGCTCACGCCATGCTGATTCCCTATTTAGATGGCAGAATTTGTAAACTAAAAAAGGGGGAAGAAGACCACCAGTTTAAGATTGATTGGTTAAAAAAATGGTGTTGTTTTTATTTATATTGAAATATTTTTTTGTATCAACTAATGGTTCTCTTTAAAAGTCGTTTTCTTTCAGTCATAAAAAGTAAAATTTGCAGGCTTTTAACTGCTGTAAATGTATGGATAGCCTTCATGATCAGTGTAATCTCATAAAATAATTTACAAATATGCAAGAAAAGGTTTGTACTCTAAAAATACTTTATTTGTAACAAACAGGCGAGATTTACAAACATGCAGAGCCGAAATGTTTCAGCACTCGGACAGCGCCATGAGCATTACTAAAAAACGGTTCTCATCTCATCATATCCGCAGGTACAAAGTCATAATTTACAATAAATCCGTGGGGTAGCATTAAAAACATTAAACAATAAATGCAATATTTGCATTTGTTTAAAGCAAAACATTCAATTACTTACCAGGCTACAAATGAAGCAGCTCTTTACGCTTTCTAACGTCTCATAATCGGTCCTCATTTATGTCCAAGAGACTAAATAATTATCTTTTACATTCTAATCCTATAATTTTTATATATATGTATAAACGTTTGTGTGCTGCTGTGCATCCATGTGTGTGATAAGCAGAGGTGCGTTGTCTTCCTGTTTATGGGCGTATATTACTAACGCGCTCTTTAAATAACAAAAAAAGTCCATTGACTTTTAGTTGATCAATGTAGTCTACTTCTGTTGCCTCAAAATAGCAATGTCCCAACAATGCACCGGAACACACCTTGTTTTTGGACCATAATGCCCATGGGCATAAATGTATTTGCTATTGAATGTGAAAATGACAACTAGCAAAAAACACTTGCGCCGGGTGTATGATAGGACTCTGGCATTGCATTAGATGTGTGATCTGACAGATTTTGTACGGGAGATAGGAATTTCAATCAGGAAAGGAATGTGTCATCTGTAAAAACTCTGTGTCACCAGTGTAGAGTTTTCACGGGTCCAATAAATAGAGCAGTTGGCCAAATTGGTTGCGAGGGCACTGGGTTTCTTTCTGTGTGCCTGGTGCGTGCTGGGCTGCAGACTGTGCACACATCAATTGCCTCTGGGTTGGATCAAATTCGGTTCAAATTTTCACGAGTTTGTCTCACTTCGGGTCTTTCTTTAAAAAAAGATTTATGCATGTAGGGTTCAGGTAAAAAGTGATTCGGGTCATTTCGGGTTGAACACGACCTCTACACCAGTAACAAGAAGTTTTGTAAAGAACTAATAAGAGAAGGATTCAGAGTGAAATGACCTCAGATAACCCATTGTGTACTTGTTTTCAGTGAACTTTAAGTGAGACCTCTTAGATTTTTAAGGGTGCTGACAGTTAATCACAGTTCTTAAGGTGGTATTGACACTGCCTTAAATAGGATTTGGCAACACCTATTCTGTGCAATGTAATGATATACAGAGTAGCTAGGTAAAAAAGATGTTTTGCGTTACAGTCGTTACTACTGTATGCTGGGTATTTTATCACATCAACCAATCAGGATCTAGGACCAGAAATAAGACATAAAAACATACAGTACTGTATCTCTTATAGTTTTAGTATTTCATAGGAGTCTTTCTGTCTTATCTAAAATAACCAAAAATGGTTAAACTCTAATCTTTCTTTTAAGGTTAGCATAAGAGTTAAAGACATTTTTTGTCTAATTCTAAAGATGCTTATATATCTTAATCTTTTAAGATGCCCCCTTGCTAGTTCTGTATGTAAAGCTCACGTTTACCTGTCCCACTGTTCCGGTGTGAACACATTCTGCATACACCTCATTCAAATTCGAGGCTTAGTATGTTTTTCATCTCTGAGAACGAGAGACAGAGCGCGTTCAAGATAAAGAGAGAGAGAGAGAGTGGTGGGGTTTAGGCGGTAATATGTTATTGGGGGTGTGGGGGTCTTATCGTCCTGCAGTTGGAGTGGAATAATGAAAAGAGAACTTTGTTTTTAATTAAAGCGGGACCTTTGGGCATGATTAAGGGGCTAGTGATTAATCACCTCTCTGGTCCACGGAAGAGGCTATGCAGGTCGGGCCTAAAGCCTGTGAACAGGAATGATCTGCCCATGAACTCTCCAGAGAGAAACCTGGGGTAGGACAACAGCACCGCAGGACCCTTCGCTGCATTTTTACATGCGGATATGATATTTTTGGACTGGATTTCCGCAATTGAAAGGTCAGCGCTGTAAGGGGATACGAGCCCGTGTGTCCGTGGTGCCGTCGCACACACACCGCATGACCGAGCTGGGATGGTAATATATCACGCCGAGTTTAGTGGCAGAGCAATAGCTGACTCAATTTTAACATTCGTTTTTATGTTCAGGAGTAATGTCTGCGTTTGAAGCGATAAGCTTGACCTGGTTATTGCTGATTGGTAATAATATATCTTAGCAGTAATTCACACCAAATAAAAATACAAACACACCATACAAATTATCTAACTAATGACCCATGCCTTAAAGTAAGCTAATAAGTAATTCCACAACGTATAAAGGCTTAGCAATATTGTGTCCTTGATGTCCCCATGGCTTTCGCCAGCGAAGACATAATTTCCGTAAGTGCTTGTTTCACAGGGAGTTTTGCTCTCACATCTTTCAGTATTTTTGTCTCACTTTCTTCTCAATCTCCCTCTTCCACTTCTGTTTGCACAGTTGTCAAGAAGCAGCGAAAAACAGCAGCACAAACATCCACGCTTATTTACCATAATCAGATTGTTAACTTGCGGGTATTTGAAGTATGCAGCTGCCCCCCTCTATCGGCAGGATCTTATCGCAGTAGTAAATATCACAAAGACTGTGACTCACCTGAGACTGTGCGCTCCTTGATTGTAAAGCCACGTGATGAATACTAACTACTAGTTCATTTCATGAATGACCCCACCGACTTTACATCCACAGGGGTTCTGGACTCGCTGCTGCCGTTTCCTTGGCGAGTTAAACCTGCCTGCATTTTTTAAGCGAATTAATGCAAGGAAATCTCCACGCCTCATTCCTCCCCGGATCTCATCCGTGCAGAAATCCAAGCCAAAGTTGCTGGCAAGGTCAGGGCTCAGAGCTAGTCCAGAACCTAATCTACAAAAGCGTAGCCATTTCGGATGAGCCAAACCAATTCTCCATACAGGGGATGGTGAATTTCTATCGTTTAAATGACCTTGAAATCTTTATTTCTGCATGTGTGTGAATTCATGTTTGAAACTTCCTGTTTTGATGAAACTGTACTATGTTCCCAAGTAGCAGATGGTGATGGTGACAGATACATTTCCATCCAAAGCTGCGTATTAAACTTATGAGCATAATTGGTATACTGTATCACATTAAACATTTGTGCATAAAGCAGAGTTTTCATCCAGTGAGCTGAAGAGAGGAAAATTTTAATTTTCGGATAAACTGGCGCTAAATATCAGTAAAAAAATGTATTTAACCATTTTAATGGATAATCACTCAGAGCTTGCACATAAAACACTATTTATCTGCTTTTGGATCTGCATTCCTGCTGTTTGAGTTGATACTCAAGTTAGACAGTCCTGTAAAGCAGTGATTCTCAACCTGTGGGCAGCGGCCCACCAGTGGTCATCAGGGCGCCATCTGGTGGATGTGTAGGTAGTGGTAGACTTCTGACAAATGATTTTTATAAATCTGGTTATATTCGCATCAGATTTTTATAGCAATTAAAACCTCTCATTCAAGATGCATGATCTAAAAGCTCATTTGTGTTTAAATATCGCAACAGCAATCACGTGACATCAGAACGTACACTCACCTAAAGGATTATTAGGAACACCTGTTTAATTTCTCATTAATGCAATGGTGTAATGGTGTGGGGGATGTTTTCTTGGCATACTTTAGGCCCCTTAGTGCCAATTGGGCATCATTTAAATGCCACGGCCTACCTGAGCATTGTTTCTGGCCATGTCCATACCTTTATGACCACCATGTACCCATCCTCTAATGGCTACTTCCAGCAGACAAAGCTCGAATCATTTCAAATTTGTTTCTTGTACATGACAATAAGTTCACTGTACTAAAATGGCCCCACAGTCACCAGATCTCAACCCAATAGAGCATCTTTTGGATGTGGTGGAACGGGAGCTTCGTGCCCTGGATGTGCATCTCAAAAATCTCTATTTAACTGCAAGATGCTATCCTATCAATATGGGCCAACATTTCTAAAGAATGCTTTCAGCACCTTGTTGAATCAATGCCATGTAGAATTTAGGCAGTTTTGAAGGCAAAAGGGGTATTAGTATGGTGTTCCTAATAATCCTTTAGGTGAGTGTATGTTTATTCAGGTGCAGGTATACTAAGGGGGTCGCAAACTGCACGTCCGTGTTGCACCACATTTAAAAGTCGAACACACTGTCGGCATTTACAATAGCTGTCCAGGGCTCTCCACTGCGAATCAAGTGTGCGATACCCTGCAATGAAGCAAAATCCTTACCCCTAGGTCAGTTTTAAATGCACACAGGGTATTCCTACTTTAACACTACTTTTTGACGTGCATTCCGCATCACTTCCCCCTTTTGCTCTATTTTTTCGCTCCTACTTTTATTGTTGGGCTTATGCATCAAATAAAGATGTATTTTAATTCACTGCACAAGTGGAAATCATTTTTATACAGCTGCTGAAAAAATGAAGAGACACCCCTGCTTTGCCTTTTATCATCATTTCTACATGAAGCCATTTCAGTCCAGTTGACTTCCACACCTCAGGAGTGACATAAGGTCACCCCAACACAACAGCAATGTACAAATGGTCTCTATATTTTTTCTGTGGCTGTATGTTTTACCTTTAAAGATGTAACTTCTCAAAGGTACTACCCTTGAGTGCTAATAAAGATAAAGTCTAAAGTCTGAGCCTGAAAGTCCACCTTTACATCTTCCACTTTAAATGTTTTTTTTCTGCCCAAAATGACAGCTGTGGTAAGTTTTTTCCATTGGAAGCAATGACATTTCTAGTTTATATACAGGGGTACCACCAGGTGTACCTATAGCGACTTTAGTGATGTGAAAGACATGTCACAATGCATCATTTTTCTGTTATTCTGCATTGATACTATCATGTTTAGAAAGGTGGCCCTGTTTTAAACATGGGTGGGTCGTAATTTGCAAAAGAAACCCTGCTGTAAAGTAATATTACCGAACCATTTGATGACAAATTTTACCTATTCATTTTAGAACTTCCTCTGATTAGGCCAGTTATGCTGTCCAACGTGCAGTCACATGACTTTTTTGATGCGCATCTAGGGATTTATTCGGTTTCCATTGTAGTTCATGCACTTTTTCTTACTGGATAAAAAATGTATCCGACTCAGTTGATTTGTAGGTTTTATGTGCATCTTGCCATTTCTATCCAGCGTTTTTTTATGCGATACTCCAAAATGTGCATAAAAGTAGTTGGATGGAAACATAGCTAGTGTTATTGGTTGTTTGGTTGTTTAGAGTGCCTGTGGTGTTTTCGTTTCTCAGAAATCTTTAAAGGGACATTAATCAATGCTGCCGTAACCAGTCGGCATGATCTTTGAAAAGGTCATCTGATTGGTCACATTGCTCTGTGGCAATCAGAGTGTCAGATCTGCTAAGAACACTTTCATTCAGGGGTTAGACGTGTGAATCTCACGAAAACTGTTGAGGGCCGAAAAATAAAGATAATGAACCCTGTTTTCTGCATCATTGTATTTGGTTTTTGCATTGTGATATTATTTTCAGGACAATTAAAATTACATTGTGTAACTTTTATAAGGCTCTCTTTACAGAAATGCAATATAATAAACATTCATGTACAGGTAGCTATACTATCAGTGGTGTATAAAAACATTGCATAATGAACTGTATTGTTTTTATTATCTTAGAATGGGCCATTTTCATCACCATACACCGCGGGTCTCCTTACATAGAGAGCTTGTTTAGTACCTACGTCGTATCAGACGATGACATGTTTGTCCTGTGGCAGCTACCATATGCGTTTTGAAATTGAGGGGTGAGCTGTTGGTTGCAATTTGCAATCTCACCACTAGATGCCGCTAAAATGTAAACACACCACCTTTAAGATGAGATAGGGATAATCGCCGTCTCTGTTTAAAAACAACAAATTTGAATGTTTACTTTTACGCATTTGGTAGACGATTTGATCCAAATCAACTTAAAGAGACTTAAAGAGTGTTCTCCCTGGGAATGGAACCCACAACCTTTTGCACTGTTAACAAAGTGCTCTACCAATTGAGCTACAGGAACACTTTAAAATTGTAGATTAATTTACAGAGATATTTTATTTACGTGAAAAATACATAAAATATATAAGTCAAATAAAGTCAGAATGACATAAACCACAATATTGTACCTGACAGCTCAAATTATACATCATTATTGTAAGCTTACCATTGTGAGTTGAGGTAAGAATGTAACAGGACATATTTTAACACAAATTTTCTATATATGTTCATTATAAAAAAATGTTATAATGGATTACTGCTCTCAGATTACATACATTTACATTTATGAATTTGGCAGATGTTTTTATCTAAAGTTGCTTTAGTGCAGTGCATTACAAGGAATACATTTTTGTGTATCAGAAAATGGTCCCTAGCTGTCACTGCACCCTAAGAGTTCATATTAGTACCCAAGAAGTACCTATTGGTACCAAATGTATACAAATCTGTACATATTACCACATGTTTAAAGGGTACCGACCCAATGACAGCTTGTGGGTGTTGGTTCGAACCAAGGGGCAACCTTCCCATCTCTCTGATCAAGCTAATATGGAAGTGATTTGAACTGCAATTCATTGACTGGCCGCTTGAGGCTGGCTCCAAAAGGGAGTCAGTTCCCATAGACCTCCAATGGCCAACTTTCCAGTATAAAATAATATGTTTACAGGCTGGTACAAAAATTGTTTTTGGTCTGTATAGCTAAGTTTGCCCTTGACAACTGTGAGGAGGGTGAATTTTTTTGTAACTCATCCGTTTAAATGATATTAAGCTTTAAACTTCTGCATAATTAAGGGCGTGGTCACTTGAGTAGTGACGGCAGGCACCGCCTACTTTAAGCTTCAGAAACGATCTTCAGAAACCTATGGGTGATGTCACGGACACTACGTCCATCTTTTTTACAGTCTATGATTCGAACCCATGCCCTTTGACGCTGCTAATGCAAAGTTTAATTCGGCTTTCAATAGATAATAGGGGTGTAACGAAACGCAAAAATCACGGTTCGGTGCGAACCCCGGTTTTGAAGCCACGGTTCGGTTCATTTTCGGTACAGTAAGTGAGAAATGCAAACATTAAACTGCAGGTTGTTTATTACTATAAACTTTTTTTTACAATTTGTTTACACTTTTTTAAACACTTTTTATTAAAATATAACATATAAAATATATATAAAATGAAAAAAATAATAAATAAAATACTACTGCAAAGTTCATTTTTACATTATTTTATAACAGAAGGTAACTCTTTTCTTAACCTTCTCTTAAACTTTTTCTACTAAAACCTTGAACTAACAAATTCAATTCCTGAATACATTTATGAACTATTAGCCTACATTTTTGCCACCAAAAATTTTCTGTTTTGATTTATTTTGGATTGTTTAACTCACAGTATTGAATTGGCTATGTACCATCTCTGTATAAAAATAATATTACTGCTCTATGTGTAACTGCATAGCAAGCAACATGATGATATACTTATTATACACTCATTTTGAGATTAGTGAGCTGCATACATAGCCATCTTTGATCTTTTGCACGTTTCTCCTAATCTTTGCTTGTGTTGTCAATGTAAGCTGCCTGTGACTTAACTTACGAACCCCTCCGCAGCTGAGTAACAGCTGAGTAAGCCCGGGTCACAGCTCTTCTCTGTCCCGACCAGCTGATCGCATTGTGACAATGATATGATTGACGTGATGTGCAGATGAAAAATCTGATCACGCATTCCTTATTCTTGCTGTCACAGAAAGCGCGTCTCATGAATGCGTAGCAACGAAAGACGTGCATCCTCTCACGCACCTTTGAAAGAACAAAGCAGCGCGTTGACACGCGTTTAACATGCGCTTTTAGATACGACACGTAAACGTTTACATCAATAATCAAACGAATATACAACTAAGTAAATAAAAATCTTTCTGCGGGTCGAATTATGTTATATGTTTGACAGAAGACTTGCGCTGAACGCGGAGACTTCCGCCACTTAATATGTTCGTGCGGAAACGCACGTATTATGTTCCGCACAGGCGCGCACACAAAATGCATTCGGCCTTTCGGTGCACGTGTGCACCGTGCCGAAAGCCCTGAACCGAAACGGTCCGGTTCGAATACACGTACCGTTACACCCCTAATAGATAATATAGAAATATAAAATATGTAATCTAAATTAATCGCACATTTTCATCTGTTCTTAGTTTACCTTAAAGCAACACTATGTAGTTTTTTTACCTTTAAATACTGTCTCTAAAATTATTTCAGTGCTAGAACAACTCTTAACTGGACAAATTGTACTGTTGCTGCAACCTGAGCAGCCTCCTAGCTGCTACAAGCACACTCTGAAAGTGGCGGTGGAGGGTAGGAAACACAGCCCCGCCCCTCCCCCTGCCTGCAGAAGAGTGTCTGATACCAGGAACTGTTGCGCTTTTTAACCACATGGGGGAGCTGTAAGTCATTTTTACATGGAAACTACGTAGTGTGGCTTTAATTTAACCCTTTTTAGTCTAATCAACATGGGTGAGGACAAATATAGATGCTTTATGCAAGTGTATGTTTACACCAGCCTGTTTACATTTTCGACAGAACCATCAACCATTGTTTTGTATATGAATTTTCCTTTCAGAAGACCCTCTTTCTTCATTTCTGTTTTCTGTTGCATCATTTGTGACCCGTGTTGGCAAATTGAGTCAGAATGAGCAAATTTCCCAAAAATGAGTTATTTATATTTTGACATTCTCTATTAAGAAACTTCAAAACAATGCATGATTTTTTTTGGAAATATGAGAAAAATGACAGAGCTACACCTGTTTGAAGTTTACAGAGACAGAAAAATCCAAAATTACCACAAAAATTACCACATCTATACGTTAATATCACTGTTAAAACTAATAGATTTAGCACACACAAAGTCAAAAACCAACAGTATCTCATGGCAATTTGTACGTATTTTACGAGATGGCTAATTCGTATCAATTCATACGACCACATTCGTGGATTTCTGTATGATTGCTTTAACCCCTATGACGTTGGGGTTAGGGGTTGGGATTCCTTGTTGTTTTTTATTATAATTGTACGTTCTTGCGTGATTAACTTTGTATGAATTAATACGAATTACAGTTGCCAACTTGTAAAATATTGAATTCTCGTGAGATCAGGCTTTCAAAACAATATCAATGTTAAACTGTTTTTCTTTTATTGTTTGATTGACATTGAGACAGACAGCTTTAAGATATAATGAAAGGATCTAATACAATGTAACACATCAGATATTTTTCCTCAACAGTTAACCAAACATTCACTTAAGACATATGAGATTAAAAACAGATATTTTCAAAACTGTAATTCTGTTTAGATGTGTATTACGCACTCGCGCGTTTGTGTACACGCGCTTTAGATATGTCAGTCAGCGTGAGGAAGATCGCTTTTGAGTCTTGACGCTTTTAATAACTCTTTTAACATTAATCAGGAACTTTATCTCTTTTAATAATTATTTTAACATCAAGCAAGTCCTGAACTCTATTTTTTAATCCCTGCATGTTTTAAAACCGAAACTAAAGACGTGCATTCTTTGTGTATTAGTTAACCATTTAGTATGGTACACCTCTCAGAAAACATACAAATAAAGATAATTTTAGATGTTCAATGACCATTAAGGGCATTGGAACCCCTAGACGAGAGCTTAAGGTTTTTATTCTTATGAAAAACTCTGACTCATTAAGACAGCACGGGTCACATTTACTGTCTAACGCCCCATTCAGACAGCCAGCGACCAGCAGTAGCAGAGCGACGCGATCTCATTAATTTCAATGGAAACCGGGCGACTTCCGGCGACATGAGCGAAAGTGACCGTTGCCGACCGTATGGGCGTGTCCAGCGATGCGAGAAAGATAAGAAAAGTTTAACTTTATGCAAATTTCGAGTGAATTTCGGGAGCGAGTACCAATGAGAACGAAGCAGTGGAGTTCACGTCATCCTTCTCTCGTCAGTTACTGGCGTGGATGGTACTCATTTGTTTATGACAAGCAGATTTAGAAACGCCTCATTGAAAGAGACGGGTCGATAACGTCGCTGGCTGTCTGAACGAGGGGTAAGGCTGCATCTCGGTTTATTAAACTATGGGTCACACAGAAATTGTGTGTTGCATTAATCGCGCGTTAATAAAATTTGTGACGTTACAATTCATTTCTATTCACGTTACACATTCATTTTGACAACCCTAGTTTTAATACATTTAAAAGATAGTTTTGTAATTTAACTCTTTAATTTGTGAATTATTAAACAAAGGAAAAATCCCACTGTTAGCTTTTGCTTCAAAACCAGATTGTAAATTCCCCCAATATATCCAGTGAAAAAATACAGCACAGTAAATATTCTAGAGATAAAGATCAGCACTTTTATCAGGTTCGTGTTGAATTTATGTCGTCATAAATTATAGCGCCATGCAACATAAAAACAACCGTCATATAGAATTATAGGTAAGGTTCAAAGGTCATATTGTGCTGGTTTTGATGTCGCGTCACAGTGGGAATGGTTTGAAATGGCTGTTAAAGATCTGTGCACTGAACCATGCATCATATCCCAGCATAAAAAAGGAGGGAAAAGCTTCATAATGTTTTCATAATGTGAAATTTGTTTCTCTAGCCGTTTAATGAATAAGTGGATACCTACCGTGAGACTGTGAGGGAGTCATGATTTACTTTAGATAGGCTCATTGTGTTTGTTATTTTGCCCATTGATTAGCGCTAGTGTGGGCAGAGAACACTCAACACATGCCTGCCTCAGTCAGGAACAATATAGATAAATGCTTATTTCCTCTTACATTAATGATTAAGCTGGTTTGATTGCCTAATTTTCTTTTACATTTTTCTGGTCTGTTACATATCAAGTTTTAATTGATATGGAAATGCCACAAATAAGATTTAAACTCCTGTTGCCACGAGGACATCACAGCTCAATGTGTTGGAGCGCATGGGCTCACCATGAGACGATGACTCCATTGCACTGTGATATTCATTTCTTGTTCTTATTAGTGCATACAAATAATTGCAATTAACAATGTACTGGTTGGTTCATGGGCTAACATGGAGGGACAATAATCATAACATTTCTCAAGAGCAATATTTGAAAGGAACACAAATAATACACTTGTAAGGATATGTGTACACAGAGCGAAGCCTAACTACTATTTTTAGTGTAGCATGAAGACCGTGCCATTATCCTACTTTTTAAAGGCCACATTTACACTGCATGTGTGAAATGACTCAATTTCGATTTTTTTCTTCATGTGGCACAGATCGGATATGACCCACAAACGTGTAAGCAGAAAAAAACGCATGTTCTCATATTCTCAGATCCAGGCCTCATTCATATGTGGGTATAAATCAGATACATGCATTCGCGTCTGCAATGTAAGCAAACAGATCGCATATTCCCGTGTCACTCAAGACGTGTCGTATATGTAATTAAAAAACAACCCCTGCATATGACGTCAACTCAGGTTTATTTCAAGCCATTTTTACTATGTCATCTATTAAGCTGTTTTTTAAAAAATCCAGATAATTTACTGACCACCATGTCATCCAAAATGTTGATGTCTTTCTTTGTTCAGTCAAAAAGAAATTATGTTTTTTGAGGAAAACATTTCAAAAATTTTCTCATTTTAATGGACTTTAATGGACCCCAACACTTAACACTTAACAGTATTTTTCAACGGAGTTTCAAAGGACTCTAAACGATCCCAAACGAGGCATAAGGGTCTTATCTAACGAAAGTATTGTCATTTTTGACAAGAAAAATTAAAAATATGCACTTTTAAACCACAACTTCTCGTCTATCTCTGGTCTTGTGATGCACCGACCTCACGCAATACGCCATCACGTCAAGAGGTCACGGATGATGTATGCGAAACTCCGCCCCAGTGTTTACAAGTGTGGAGAAAGAGGACCGTTCCGACATTGTTGTATGTGGAATGATACTAATTAATGTCTTTGTGTCAGTTTATTGTTTTTAAATGGTTCGCAAATGTGCGTTTCATTATGTAACACGTGAACTTTCCACGTCATTACGCAATTACGTAAGGTCGCGCTGGCACGTCACAGGACCGGAGATAGATGAGAATTTGTGGTTTAAAAGTGCATATTTTTTATTTTCTTGTCAAAAATGACAATACTTTCGGTAGATAAGACCCTTATGCCTCGTTTGGGATCGTTTAGAGTCCTTTGAAACTCTGTTGAAAAAAAGTGTTAAGTGTTGGGGTCCATTAAAGTCCATTAAAATGAGAAAAATCCTGGAATGTTTTCCTCAAAAAAACATAATTTCTTCTTGACTGAACAAAGAAAGACATCAACATTTTGGATGACATGGTGGTGAGTAAATTATCAGCATTTTTTTTTTTAATTGACAAATGTTTTAAGCAAATAAGCTAATGAAATTTGACAGCAAGGTTTGTTTAGTCAAAATAACAATTATAACAATTTAGCAGTTTTCTGCATCTGTAAACAAAAAAATACATATTTGTGTATGTGTAAACTATGCTTTGCAAGGCTGTGCATTTGACCGTGCACGTACATTCGCACACACGTAAAAAACAAACTATACTACGGGCTTAACACTCAGATGTGTTTAGGTTCTGATCCCCCAACCCCTGCGATTTCCAGCTATGCGTTGGTTGCAAGCTAAACCAATATGTTTAAAAGGTGCAGTCTGGTAAAAGAAAGCAATTATCAACTCTGGAGCAAATACATAAACAATAGGGATTCAGAACTCTCTACTTACAGTACTGAGATTCACAGATAAGCTTATAATAATGACTTATGATTTAAACTGTCAAGTCCAATTTTGCTGGAAATGTTAGTGGTTTAAAAACATGTACATAAAATAACCAGCAATTTTATGTTTTAGAGATGGTGATAGAGAAGCAAAAGTTACGTATTGTAGCTTTAAACATTAAAATCTGCAAAACAATCTCAAAATCTAATCAGTTTTGGATTATTATGTTATTTTGTTGGTTATATTGGGACAGATTATCCGTATAGGGGGGATCTATGCTCAGTGAAGACACTAGAAGTAAACAAGCCAGTCACATTGGAGATTTATTTGCTGATCCATTGATAATTACAATTGTAATCTTTATGCTAAACTGTATACATTTTATTTTTGACTTGGAAACAAAATTTTAATTTTAAATACAAGACACCCATATACTTAACTTACTAGTGATGTGACGGATCACAACACTCACGGATCGGATCACGGATCACATTGAGGCACCGATCGGATCATTTTTCAGATCAGCAAAAAAAGGGTGGGAAAAATCTAATAACAAATAAAGAAATTACAAACATTTACAAAAAAGAACAAATTTGCACATTATGTAAGGTCTAAAATTAGCATTAGGTACAGAAATCGAATTAAATAAATAATTATACTGTCTTTATTGTATGAACTAAATATAATTATTATTATTTTTATAGCTACAGAAGTGATTTTCTCTATATCTTGGGTTGTTTGAATAACATTTATGATACAGACTTAAGTAGGTTAATTGAGGTTACTGCCTCTTTAAGACCAAATAAGCACAGACTGGTTTCTGACTGTAATCTATACATGCACTTAAGACAAACAAATGTTTTTATTAGAAAAAGAATATTGTGGAGATCATTTTGTTTGTATGTGCCCTGTCAAGAACAGAAAGATGTTATGTTCGCTAGCTTTTTGAAACGCGTCTCTCTGTGTGTGCACTTTTGAGTGCGCTTAAACACACACGCACACAGACGGAGGGCGAATATCAAACGACGCAGCATAAACATTACGTTGTTTTTAATTGCTCTATTCGCCAAATGTATGTTAATGGACTATAGTATGCTTTTAATAACATTCAACCGCTTATGCGTCTGTGCTTACAGAAATCTGCTCACTTTAGCGCCTTTTTGTGGTCAAATTGTATAAAAACACTTGAATGTTAACATTTGCAAGCCTTAGAACACGTGCAAATTATAAACTTTCCCTATTTAAATTTGCGAATCGCATGCCAGCCGAACCATGGGTCTTGATCCCTACGGATCACCGATCAACTGGGATCCATCACAGCACTAACACTCACACAAAGAAATAGTTGTGTTTGTGTTGTGGTTCCTGCTAATGACATGAACAAACGTGGGCTCTGAAATCTCTCTGTTTCATCTCTTGGCTCTCATCCCTCCGCCACATCTGAGTCAGTCCACTGATGTTGGTTCCTGTGGTGGAGATGACATTTGGTGGAGAACTGCTGCTATCTTATCAGACAGACACGTCGCTGTGCATAGGCTAATACAGAAGCTGTCCATACATTTCGGTTTACTGAGATGCGGGTAGAATGCTAGCTTAAGGGTTTGGAGATTGATTATTGAGTGTCTCTTTTTTCAAGCCCGCATGAAAGACTCCTAGCTTTTAGCTACTAAAAAAGTGCAGTATTCGTTTAAATGGATAGTTCACCCAGCCTGATCTCACAGGAATCCATATATTGTACATATTTGACCCAACCATGGATTAAAACAACCCAGCATAGGTTCATTTTAACCCAGCTGTTGGTGTTGTCCATATTTTACCCAGCCATGGGTTGAAAACAGCCCAGCATTTTCTATAATGTACCAGCTGGGGAGCACAATAGGAGATTGTGACTGACATAGACAGTCCCAGACTCCATTTACTGTATTGTATGCATCTTTCAAGTGTTTCCTTTTGTGTTCTGGACCTGCTCATATCTCAACCGTTATGAAGTATTGATCATGGACATGGTGCATTGTGCTATTTTAGTTTTCCTTAGATTTCCAACATGATGTGCGTGTAAAACAAAGATAATTCCTGCTTTATTCTACCCGGTTTTGTTGCACAGAGCTCACCACATTTAATCTGCCATGATCAGAAATTCCATTTACCCCCTGACACCTCTGGAAACCTTGTTTTTCCCAGAGTTCCTCTGCCAGTCTTGAAATCTTTTTAGCTTTCCGCAGTGATGACAAGTTCAGAGGACACAACCACAACACCTGCCCCCTTTTTCAGACACATATGCACACACACACACTCACACGCGCGCGCTTTCTGTCATAAAGAAAAAGCCTCACCATGACCATTGATTTTCAGGCATAAATCCTCACTGCTTGCTAGAATTGACTTGAAGTCTTTGTCGATGCATGTATGTTAAGTTCACACGCCAGATTGGACCGTGATCTTCATGCTCGCAAAATGTATGTATTACAATTCTGGTGTTATAAACTGACAAGCACAGAACAGCGCCAGTCCATCCGAATGAAAATAATTGCACAGGTTGTTCTTTTTCGACAGATAATGATGTTCCCTCGAGGCAGCGATCGTGAGGATCTTTTCTCCTCCCTGCGAAATATGCTCATGCGACGATAATGATGGTTTGTTGATTGAGGCTCCCCGAGAGAAAGCTGCGTGATAACGGTGGAATATCGCAGGAATGAAACATTGTCCCTGTCTGTGTTTTAATCACAACACGGTTACGGTTGGAAAGAATCAAAAGTTGCCTGAATGCCTTGTATTGTTTCAATGGATCACATTGGAACTTGATTGCATTGCATTGCAAAACTGGCCTTTACTTTCTTTTTATATTCAACTTTTATTTATGAGAGGTCCGTGGCCTGCGACAAGGATTATCTTTTTTGCAATGATATCCAGATTCAGTGATAACCTGTTTTGCAAGTCTAAATGCTGCATTACGGTGGGTTATGAATTGCTTTGGAGATATGCGACTGAGCACTGCAGCCTACTGAACTAATATTTTGAATATTTATACACTTTAATACTATAATTTTGGGTTGTTTCAGCCCGTGGTTGTGTAAAATATGAACAAATCCGAAGCATTCATATATGACCCAAACATTGGTTGAAACAACCCACCATAGATTTATGTAAACTCAACGGTTTTATCCATATTTTACGCAACTAGGGGTTGAAATAACCCAGCAATTTTTCAAATTTGTATTAATTGTGCAGGATTGAACCATATACTGTAAAAAAGATGGACGTAGTGTCCGAGGCGTCAGCCATAGGTTTCTGAAGATCGTTTTTGAAGCTTAAAGGGGCCATGGCACAAGACTTTTTTAAGATGTCAAATAAATCTTTGGTGTCCCCAGAGCACATATGTGAAATTTTAGCTCAAAACACCATATAAATAATTTATTATAGCATGTTAAAATTGCCACTTTGTAGGTGTGTGCAAAATGTGCTGTTTTGGGTGTGTCCTTTAAAATGCAAATGAGCTGATGAAATTCAAACACTGATCACAATGATGGTGGTTTGTTGCAATTAAAACTCAATTGTGCTTTTCTCGGCACTAAATGGCAGTGCTGTGGTTGGATAGTGCAGATAAAGGGGCGGTATTATTATAATAAGAGCTTCTTATGACATCATAAGGAGAGCCGAATTTCAATGACCTATTTTTTCATGTGCTTGTAGAATGGTTTACCAAAACTAAGTTACTGGGTTGATCTTTTTCATTTTCTAGGTTGATAGAAGCACGGGGGACCCAATCATAGCACTTAAACATAGAAAAAGTCAGATTTTCATGCCATGGCCCCTTTAAAGTAGGCGTTGACTGCCGTCGCCATCTTGGCCGCGCGTCACTGCACATCACTCGCAGATATCCGAAAATGGGTAAAAAGGCAGGATATGGGTGAAGCTGAGTTGGCTGGTTGCTGAAACCACGCCCGCCTAGCTCGACTCTAGTGAGGGCAGTGGCTGTTCAACTGTCACTCAAGTGGCCACGCCCTTAATTATGCAGAACTTTAAGGCTTAATATCATTTAAACGAATAAATAACAAAATATTCACAACCCTCACAGTTGTCACGAAGGGAAAATTAGCTATACAGACCAATATTTTTGGACTAGGCTGTAAACATATTATTTTCTATTGTAAAGTTATGCATTTTAACATGGAGGTCTATGGGAATTGTCTTTCTTTTGGAGCCAGCCTCTAGTGGCCAGTCGATGAATTGCAGTTTAAATCACTTCCGTATTGGCTTGATCAGAGAGATCAAATAAAGATGCATAAAATGTTCCACTTATAATTTAATATAAAAAAATATTTTTAAAGCTCAAGTCATATGCTTAATAAAAATCTTAAGGAACGTTGGATGTAGAGGGTGGGTTCACTGTTCTGATACTGGGTAGGTATTAAGATATTAAAGAAATAAGTTAAGCCTTTTAAACATTAATTTAAAATGAAGATTGGTTTTGAGTATAAATATTTCATACACTTTTAAATTAACGTGGGATTTCATAAATTGTGGTAAGTACTCTGATCAGATTGCTGGCAGCTCAAAATCTTCCAACAGACCTCAATATGGTGACATGCTGTTTGTATGAAAACACCCCCGCTTTTCTCCACCAAGGGCAGATTTTATCTGTGAA
The DNA here is from genome assembly GCF_027580225.2 of Misgurnus anguillicaudatus. Classification (NCBI taxonomy): domain Eukaryota; kingdom Metazoa; phylum Chordata; class Actinopteri; order Cypriniformes; family Cobitidae; genus Misgurnus; species Misgurnus anguillicaudatus. The sequence goes on from NC_073345.2 coordinate 16,899,378, forward strand.
ATCCAGCAGAGGAAACTGGCCTGTGGGTGCTTTAATATTTTTCAGATGAGGTTTAATGACACGGAGGGCTGGCGAGAAAACCGCTCGTTCAGTAAAGACCAGCGAAAGCCGTCTCCGAGCTCGCCGCCATCCTCCTCCGGGGAAAATTCTGTTAATTCATTTCTGCTCTATTTCTCAGTCAAATCAATTAAGTCCATATGCATTCCACGTTTAACATGCCCTTATTACAAATATAGATCGTCCTTTGTGTATGTAAGCGGAAGAATTATTATTCTCAACAAAAACAATTTGAGTCTTCATGTAGCTTTATTGTTGTTGCTTCGGCTTGCCATAAATGCCCGTGTCTCCTGACACACATTACTGTCGCTCTTGGTATCATCTTCTATCACTATTCAGGAGGAAATAGCACTGTTAACTCCTATAGATATGACTGCCTCCACTCTCTCGCCCGCTCTCGCATAGCCATGTTTAATCTGCAAAGCAAATGGCTTTGGCTGCTGCAGGGCCCGAACTTAATCAACTGTTGATATTTCTCGCCGAGAGACACCCGGTTTCCACAACCATCAGAGACAAACCCACCTGTCAGGAAACCTATATACACTCCCAGTCACACATGACATTATAAATGAGTTCTGTGTCATATCTGTCTCTGTTGTCTCATAAAGAACAGTGAGGTTCAGGCTTGTGTGTCTTTAATTGGACAAGCTTGCTTCAGATGGGCATTTTGAGCTCAGCCAGGGAGAGAGGTGAAGGTCTTGATGAGAGTCGGGGAAGCAGGCTTAGATGCTGCATCCTTGAGAGAGGACACTTTTTTTGGAATAATAACACTCTCAAGATTGCATTTGGCTTGCCATTATTTCCTACTGTGCGGCATTCAGTTTGTTTTTACTGTCTGGACTGTCTTTCCCACACACCAGCGACCTGGTTATTTATCGGGACTTTGTCATCATTGTTTTCAATTGATTCTATTTTCTTTTTTCCCGCTGTATTATTTTCAGCCTCCCATAATAATTTAATACAATCCAGATTCTGCTAGAATCGCTGCCATGTGTGCTGTCTTAACACATGCAGCGACTGCAGGAAAGGTTTGAAATCTTTATTTATTTTGCAAATTAATATGACTTTTGCTATTCAGTAGCCGATTTAAAGCAATTGTCTATTCATCACCCAGTCTGTAAAAACTCAGCTAAAGTCTACATAAAAACACCATCCTACATGATGTAAAGAACATTGTGTGAAAATATAACCTTGATATTTTTAATATTGACTGAGTAAGGGCATGTCAAAGATTGAAATCAATGTGAAACCAATGATTGAAATCAAACGTCGATGCTCCAAATCTCATAATAACATTATGAGACTTTACCCTGGATTTCACAGACAGGGTCACATTTCTCTGAAATATTTTTGGGGTGGAAAATGGCTGACTTTTATATAGGTTATGCACACTCTAAAATGGCTGGGTTATTTTTAACCCATACTAGTAAATATTGGACAGAACACATCGCTGGGTTAAAATTGACCCAATGCTGGGTTGTTTTAACCCAATTGCTGGGTTTGAAGAGTTTGGTTCCAAAACGCGATAAATGCCATTTTTGAAAAAAAAATGAATTACTGCCAAAATCAGTATTGTGTCAGGTCAGTGGTTAAAAGTTAATTCTTAATTTTATGCAAAATCCACAACATGATCTCACAAAGTTCGGTGGGATAGTCACGGAATTTTGTGCTCATTTTTCTGTGGCATTCTCACGGATCTCCGCATTTTTCCGTGGTCCTGCTACGGACTGTCTTTTTCCGTGGCATTCTCACGGATTGGTTACTCAACTGCTTTTTCCTATTTTCAAACCATTTTCGCTTCGGTTTAGGGTTAGATTTGGTGTTTGCGTTAGTATGTCACTTTAACGATTGGTTTATACTATTTTTTCTGATTTATTATTTTATATTATCTAAACTTTAAACAATTGTTGCCTGACGTTGGGGTTAGAGTTGGGTTTGGGTAGGGATGTCATTTCATGTAAATCTAACCCTAAACCGAAGCGACAATGGTAAGAAAATAGGACAAAACATTTGAGTAACCAATCCGTGAGAATGCCACGGAAAAAGACAGTCCGTAGCAGGGCCATGGAAAAATGCGGAGATCCGTGAGAATGCCACGGAAAAATGAGCACAAAATTCCATGACTATGCCACGGAAATTTGTGAGATCAGGTTGAAAATCCAATATCCGCCGGGTTATTCTGTCATCTTTTCTCCCTTTTTACCCAAAATGCGATAAACGCCACTCCTCCTTCTTTACAGAACGCAATAAATCCTCTCCAGAAATTACAGCGCACCATTCACGCAATGTAAACAAACAATGGCGGCACGCTGAGTACACGGAGTCCTAGTTTTCCTCAACTACTTTGTACTTCGTGATCAACAAACAAAACAAAATAATACTTTAATTGCATTGATAAACCTGTTATGGTGTCTGTGACGGGAAAGAAACGTAAGCCATCAACATCTAATAATTTCCGCGAGAGGCACTCGGGAGACCGGTGCTTGTTCTCCCGACAGCATCAAGCTTCTCATGCTAACACATTGACCCCAGGAGATCTTATGAAAAACTTTCCATTATTTTACTCAAAGTCAACGAAAATCGAGCAGGACCAAAACATTTTACAGCTGATCGCTGTGAAAAATGCTAAGCGACGACATCAAGTATAACCGCAGCAATGACAGTGACAAAGTAAGTGTTTTTTATTAATGCCATTAATGTTTATTTTTTTTAATCAGTGTGTACAACTGTTCAACTGAATGAATAGAACATGGCAAACATGAATAGATGAATTTGATTGAATAGATTTCTAGCATTTTGAAAAAAAAACTGTCATGGATTTATTGCATTTTGTGGAAAAAAGATCTTTGAAAATCAAGTAATGAATTAGAATTTTTTATGTTTTTATAACCTAAAGATGCTATGTGAAAGTTTGTAACAGAAATAGTGGTTTTCATCTTGTCACTTTCTTGGTATAGAAAACATGTTTTTACAGAAATTTATCTAAATGGATTTATTGCGTTTTGGAACCAAACTCTTCATATATAACCCATTATTGCATAACAACAACCCAACATTTGGTCATTTTTTAACCCAGGATGTGTTCTGTCCAGTATTTACCCAGCATGGGTTAAAAATAACCCAGCTATTTTTAAAGTGCATAAAGGCTGTACCTGATATCATACAGTGAATTATGTGTACCCTCAAAACCCAAAGCAGAAATGCAGAAAATATTTCCTTCTTAGTAAACCTAATCCTGCATCCGAGTGACCTTAAGGTTGTTAGTCAGAGCATATTAAATTTACAGTCACTTGGACCAAAAATATTGATGACTCATACTGCACTAACATGGGAATATTATGAGTCTATCTAATACAGGTGCATAGCTTACAAAAGAAAAGAGATGCAGACTCATTGCTAACATTTTGCTTAATGGCTATACAGTTAGCTGTATGTCTTCATTAGATCAGAAAATACATTTTATGTCCTGACAAAGACTTTCCTAGGTTAAAAATGTAGTCCTTAAATAAGAAAGGCTAGCAATGGGCAAGTGTACCAGTGGCGGCTCGTGACTGCTCATCTGAGGGCCGCAAATTCAAATTATGTGTTCGGAGTGTCGTGTGTTGCTCGTGTTTTCTAAAAATGTGTTTGTTGCGTCATGTGAACCATGTGCATCACGTGTTTTGTCAAAATAAGTGCCTGCTGCACACGCATCAAAACCATTTATGATAAAAGAGACGCTCACATGCACAAATGAGCAATACACTTCCTTAACAGTAAACTCTGATTACACATGAGATTATGGGAGTATCTGGCAAACGCGAGCGTCTCTTTTATTATAAACCCTTTAGATGCGTCTGCAGCAGGGACTTATTTTGACAAGACACGTGATGCACACAGAATCACTCGACACGCAGAACACATATTTTGAAATAAGGAACCACACACATGACGGGCTACATACATGTTGTGATGAACTTTGCATCAAGCGCCCTGGAAAAAAGAAGTCACCGGCCGCCACTGGTCTGTACTTATCCTGTATTTTGCCTACTAAAATTTACATTTATGCATTTGTAAGATGCTTTCATCCAAAGCGACTTAAAGTGCATTACAAGGTATACATTTTTTATAACGCTCACTAGATCGATCACAATATCGATTTTCTACGGCAGCAATGCAATTTTTGCAGATACATCAAACGCTTCTTTGACGCGGTTACGATTCGATTAATTTATTGATATTTTATATTATGTTACATTTTTACGTACAAATGTAACCAAAATATATAACAGGAACATTTAATTAAACTCTTTGAAAATGGCACAATTTCGGTCCCAATTGGAACATTTACAACAACAAACTAACAAAAATACACTTTTCAAAGGAAAATTAACTCTTTCCCCGCCAGCGTTTTTTAAAAAAGTTGCCAGCCAGCGCCAGCGTTTTTCATGATTTTCACAAAAGTTTAAGGCCTTCCAGAAAATGTTCTTCTTCAAATATATAAACATACAATATATCAAATGAAAGAACAGACCCTCTGCTTTCAAAAAAAAAAAAAAAACGTTTCATCCTACCTTGAGGAGTTCTTTTGTAATCAGCTTTTGAATATGGGTAGGTTTCTGCAAAAACACCACATTTTGAGCAAAAAGCAGATATAATTCCATTTTTGTGACGGACTTTTCATAGAGATCCCATTCAGAGCGATCATTAAAACAGACACGGACATGCAGCAGCTTGCCATAGGTCAATACTTCCGGTTTTAAAATTTGCGGAAGGGGATAAAAGCGGTATTGCGGAAAGACGGAAATACTCGTCATTGGCGGGGAAGCGTTTTCTTTTGATTGACGAGATATCTTGTCAATGGCGGGGAAAGAGTTAATAATGAGCGGCAAAATGTCACATAAAATCAAACCTATGATGGCAACAGTCAAAGACTCATTATTTCGTGCTGAAATGTGCAATATTGACAATCACTGAGGTAGTTTTAGAAAAAAATAATTAAATTGGAAAATAAATTAATATAAAAAATAAAGCTGTTATGCTGGATTCACACCAAATGCGGTAGAGGCAGCAAAAACGCACTATTTGCGCGTAGTTGGATGCTTGAACATTTTGAGTTTACTCGCTTCATTAGCGTGTAAAATTCTAGTCATTCGAGACATTCACACTGTATTTCAAGTGTCATGGGAGGGGTTTCCGTGACTCCGCTTACTTCCTGTAATCACGTCACTACTAGAGCAAGCTCCTGATTGGTTAACGCAGCACGGTTTTCCACCAAAGTTTTTTACTTGCGCATTTCCCACAGCAACATTTAATTTGCATCTAGACGCACGAATGAGACAGATTTGCGTCTACCGCGCCACGCCAAATGCCTTATATGCACCGTGAGACCTCCAGACGTGCGTAAATGCGTCTTTACATTGACTTAACATTAAAATCACTCGCGCTTGACGCCTCTACCGTGGCTTGTGTGAACACAGCATTAAACTTTTTAAGCATTTGATCTGTCACACAACATTAGATCTAACAGTCAAACAACAGCAGTGATCTCTTTTGAGAGATTTTAACCAACGTGATCAACATGTAAGAGAGGACATAAGAGAAGACACTGCATTTGCAAGGACAATAACACCTGCATTGTAAAACACACGCTCGTCTTCTGTCTCTTTCGCTATGTCGCTGCTACATCCGCATTGTTGCTGCATCACATTCACTTGCTTATTTGACGTTACGTCAAGAAATGAGGACGTTAGGAGTGTCAAAATAAAAGTACCTCAAATCGAATTTTTATGTGTCAATGCATCGAATCGTAAGACATAAAATCGATGTATCGATCCATATCAATGTTTTGTTACACATCCATAGTCAGTAGTAAATTATAAATCATGAAAGCTTTTTTGGGAAGATGAGGTTTTTGATTTGTTTGCGCCAAACTTGTCTGTTTTTAATAGAAAATACACCAACACAGAGAAATTTTTTTTTCAAGTGATCAATTTCACGGATCGATTCATAATTGTCAGAAAATAATCACAAAGTGTAAGTGTATCATTTATTCTCCCTGTCCTCGTATAATCACACATTCCACAACGCGTTCTCTCACTCAAGCTCGTCTTTCTATTTCGTCTTTAAGTCTGTCTGCTTTGATTTCACAGCCCTTCAAATAGCGTAACTGTTTTCACATCTGAGACATGGACATTAGTGCGTAATGACAGTAAGTCTTGATGCCTAAAGAACTGATTGCTCCAGTCCTGTCATATCAAAGACACAAAAGAGTCTTAAGTAAATAAATCAGACTCTGGGTGATGAGGGTTTTCTACATCAGAGCGTCAAGTGCTCTCTGAAGGTCCAGGCGGTTTATTGCGCTCATCTTTTTTTGAAGTTAGACATTTGAGGCTGGCCATGAAGATTTAGACATCTCATCATCAGCAACAGCAGTTATCTACAAATAACAAAAGCTGCCTTTATGAGTTCTGTTTTAAAGGGCAACTCCTGTAGTGGTGTTTTATTAGTTATCTCACTCGGACTGCCTTGAGGGATGATATTAATACTGTACTCAAACATAAGAATGAGTCTGTCTGGCTGTTCTCTGTTTATATAATAAATTAGATAAATGCAGAGGTGGAACTATTTTGAACGTAGAAATGAATGCTCAATATTTAGACATTTATTTTTGACGGTTGAGAGTGTAATCCTAAACTCCTCATTGTCAACATTTTTTTACTTTAAAGACCAATTTTAATTCAATTATAAGCACAGTACAAGCCCGTAGGCAGGGGGGGTTCGGGTGGTTCGAACGAACCCCCCCTCACTGCCAAAAGGTCCAGAATTTAAGTTGTTTTTTCGCTTGATTATTGTCATCATTGTTTTAATCACTGCTTGTGACAAATATTCTGGGTTCCTGTTTCAAATTAATATGATACATTATTGAAGCTGGACGCATGATTTCTGTCATTTTCTGATGCTCGTTTTAATTGACTCAACGCTCAGCGCTCGTTTGACTTCTGGCTGCGCTGCGCAGACCGATCGTCATGTGACGTCTTAGCACCGCGAGACCGATTCAATAGTAAATGACTCAGTATGCTTTTAAATAGATCTCGCGGTAGTGTGGTGTCACAAGCCAACAGGTCTGAGCTGCACCCCGTTAAGTAAGATAAAGTCAAAATTATTCCGGGATGACCAATAAAATCAGACCAGGCAGACAGCAACACAGGGGTCAGATGCGCAGTTAGTGGAAGTGCAAGAAAGATGTAAGTAATCAAACGCTGACTATTATTATACAGCAGTTTAATGATGTGAAACATGAAACACACTGATTGTCAAGGTGACAAGACAAGAAACATTACTGCAGCTGAGCACACATGGGTGTCCAAATTTAATGCGCTGCTTTAACTCCCTCCAGTAATTCACTTCCCATTATTTAGCGTGTTTATTAACAAAATTCAACGCCACTCTTTAATTCTTTAAGATATCTTTTTTACTGTATGATTAGATTCACTGTGTTGTACTGAACTGCTGCGAAGCTTGAACTTGAAAACGCGACGCATCACGTGCGCCCACCGGTAATGCGCGTGCACGGAGTTTAAATGAGCCCATATTCATATTTTGGCTTAAACATTTATTGCATTCGGTCTTAAAGCCCAATAAACAGTACCTGTTGAAGTCATTAAAGTTAATTAAACAAGTTACAACAAAAGAAGAGAAAGTCATTCACTGGTCCTGACTGTAACCTATAGTGTTGAGCTCTGCTATTAAAAGTAAGTTTAAGGTTTATCGTGGAATTTAGATTTTCTGAACAACTTTTACTAAAGTTACTTCAGTTAACAAGAACTTTTGCTTCATTAACAAGACATTAAATCAGATGTGAGAAGTTAAAAATTAAGGCTTGCATTATGTTTACATCTTACACAGTTAGTATAATGCATGCAGGGCAAGAAGAATATTTATCTAATGTGGGGTAATGTGAAGTAATCGTAGATTCATTTATGCTTTTTTTTAATAATTACAGTTTTCTTTCATGGGATATGGACCCCCTAAAGTAGCCTCTGCCAACCCATTTATACAGTTCTAGTTCCCTGCATTACTGATAGCATATTAAGTGTATAATAAGTGTGTGCATATTTTGAATTAATTTAATAAACTAATTATTGATGGCCTTTAGTTAATTCACTAAAATGATCCTATACTCAGTAAGCCTATGTTTACTTTACTGACAGCCCATTGTGCCCAGGATGGTAAAATAATTATTACAATGCATTCCTATAATGACCAACACAAATCTTCTGCATACTGACATGGTTTGAAATCTATAGTTATTTGATTCTTTGGTTTTCTGATGTTTTTTTAAATTCATGTAGAGCAGAGAAATAATTTTTTTTCCTGGGGTGCATGCCCTAGAAAAATACGTATATGGTCCTCTGTATTTATAAAATCCTGCATACGGCCCTGCTCATAATTGAATACAAAAAAAGGAGAAAAACAGCAAAAAGGTCCCCTTTTTGAAAAAAATAACCCCCCCTTTCAATAGGCTGGCTACGGACCTGCAGTATTTTTTCATTGTCATTAAAACAGATAGCTTGGGCAGCATGTATCAAATAATTTGTCACCCCCTTTTTTAATGTTAGGATGCCCATGAACCCTAATTTGCTGCTTGCTAACGCTAATCTGTGTTAACTTATTGGTATCATTGTTTTGTTGGTTTATTTAGATAACAATCACGGTAGGTGAACAATATTTTTGGTCTGTAATTAAGATGAGAAATACACTTACATCTTACAACTTGCATGAATACAGAATATCAAGTAACCTAAATGTAACACACACGGACTAATTTTGGTTTCATAGGTTAAGTATTAAAGTACTCAACAGACCCCCTATTAGCCTGTAGCCTGTCTGTTTGATTGTGCACTTATTATAATTAACCTCTAAAATTAGGCAGCACTCTTTTAATTACACTTCTAATGCAATATCAAGTGAAATACGAGCATAAGACAAATGATCTTACTAGATCTTTAGAGTATTTTAAGAATTTCTAAATAAATGCACCTAGTGCCATCTATACACCATCATCAGTGCATGTTATTTTAAGGAAATGGTTTTCTGAATTTGTAATATTTTATTTAAATTGAAATAATGTTCTCTGCATTTAAAGCGGTAGTGATGTGGCTGATAGTATTAATCCTTAATATCATGTCCTATCTATGATATCACGACCTGATTTCATTTCATCCTGATCTACTTAAATCTTGGTAGAGATACATGCAGTCATGTCCCAGTAAACATTCCTTTTCAGATTAAAACATGGCACTTTTGTGAAAGTAAAATGCAAAATAAATGTTTATCTTAAAATATCTGCATGTGTGGAACATGCTTTTCGATTGTTTTAATTTTGCCTTTTACTGTACGTTCACAACGCCCCCTGGCTAGGGTTGGGTACCGTTCACATTTTTACCGGTACCGGTTCCGATACCGGTACCTGGAATTCGATACCGGTACCCAGCGGTACCTTTTTCGGTACTTTACTCTGACTTAAAGGTGGAGTGTGTACATTTTAGCGGCATCTAGTGGTGAGGTTGCGAACTGCAACCAACGGCTTAGTCCATGTCTCACCCCTCGCTTTTGAAACACATAAAAAAGCTATGGTAGCCGCCACCGGACAAACATTTCATTGTTGGAGACAACTTAGTAAAAGAAATTGTCCTTTAAGGGCTTCTGTAGAAAACTGGCAGCACAAAATGGCGACTTCCATGTAAGGGGACCCTCAGAATATGTAGATAAAAAGGTCTCTTTTTAAGGTAATAAACACATAATGGTTCATTATGTAAGGTCTTTATACACCCCTGATTATATAGTTTTGTATATTATTTTGCATTTCTGTCATAAGATCCTTCTAAAAATTACACACTGCACCTTTAAGTGACTTTTGCTGGACATAATAAGCCCAAACCTCTCATTTTCAACATTTTGTTATTTTTTCAAAATGTTTAATAATACACACAATCTTTACAAAAAAAATCCCTATAACATCCAGGGCATATGTCTTACATATAAATAAATAAAATATATAAGTAAGACAAATGATCAATGAACATAAACGTCAAAAAAGCAACATAAAAGTAAACTTTTATGTAGAAAACAATACAGAGCGAGTGTTCTCTACAGCAAGGGACACAGTGAGGATGTAGAAGAGGACTGGACACAGATACAGTACTTTTTGCCAAGCTGGCCAGCATTGGCATTTGGTCCGCATGTGGTTGAATGTGTTCGAACAGCCACACGGACCGCCTTCTATGGCGTTTAATCAGACCCAAAAGTCGCGCGCACAAAAACCACGCGCCAGCGCGAGATACGAGCGCGCAGAACACTATTCGCGCGCGGACAAGCGTCCTCGCGAGCGCGCAGAACACTATCCGCGCGTGGAAAAGCGTCCCCGCGAGCGCGCAGAACACAATTAGCGCGCGGAAAAGCGTCCTCGCGAGAGCGCACCTCCGCTCAGCGCGCACAAATGCAATCACGCGAGCAAAGGCTTGGATGAGCGCTCGCTCGACTCTCTCTATGCTCTCACAGCTGCACCACACGCGCTCGCTCGATCAAGATGACTTTTGGGACTTTGGGGGCGGGGCATTGACTGATGTCTCCGCTTCTGTGATTGGTTGTTTGATTTGATTAGTGACACGCATGATCTCTTGTTCCGCTATCCGTATCCAGTCAATCTAGCTAGAGAAGACACGTTTATATGACTATTATGTCGGAGCACGTAATTTTAATGATTGCAAAACCAAACAACAATGCCAATTTTATTATATATTATGTTTACTGTTTATCATCTTGCATATACTGTAGGCTACTGCTACATATTGACATTTTCAGGTCACAGAGTTGGTTCGGACTTAGCATTAGCAAACTGTAGTATAGTCCTGTACAAAACTTTATAAAAAAAGGTGATATTATCTAACAATTGTAATTTTAGTGTACCTTATCAGCATGACAAAGACTGTTCATGTATAGCATTTTCAGTTGGGCTGTGTACAAATAAAATAAGAAGAAATAAATGTAAGATAGTTAAAAATGTCAAATGGAACAGTAAGATTTTTTTAAATATACAAAAGAAAATAGTATAGTGTAAAGTATATTGTGTAAACAAAGATTACCAGAAATGATACATACAAACACCAACTCACTATAAAGAAATTATGGACTGCTGTGTTGGTGTGTATAAATGTGTATGTGTATATGTATATATATAAAAAAACTAAAAAACTAGATACTAGTTTTTTTTAATATATTTTATTCTGTATATCTTTTCAGGGTCAAAACAGCATTTATTTTTACACTGTTGTTGTATTTGAGTTTCACAATAAGTTTCATTTGCCATAATATGGTTGTTAAATTATCTACATATTAAACAACAAACAAAATGAATACCTTAAAATAAGTATTATTGTTTGGTTATGTTTGGACCCTAAATAAAATTAACCATGGTTTTATTGTGGTAAAAGTGTAGTAACCATGTTTTTTTGGTGTATTGATTACTATCAGCAACCCCATGGTTTTACTACACTTACCATGGTTTAACTATGGTTTTTTAAAAACCATGGTTATCAAAACCATGGTTATTTTGTGGTAACCATATGGTTTTACTACAGTAACCATGTTTTTTGGTTTTAACTGTAGTAAAACCATGGTTCATTTTTGTAAGGGGAGCTTATTGCATAGTTTAAACAAGACTAATGTTTTCACCTAGATTACCTACTCCGACATAATGGTCATATTAAAACATGTTTTCTCTGCCTAGATTGACTGGATACGGATAGCGGAACAAGAGATCATGCGTGTCACTAATCAAATCAAACAACCAATCACAGAAGCGGAGACATCAGTCAATGTCCCGCCCCCAAAGTCCCAAAAGTCATCTTCATCGAGCGAGCGCGTGTGGTGCAGCTGTGAGAGCATAGAGAGAGTCGAGCGAGCGCTCATCCAAGCCTTTGCTCGCGTGACTGCATTTGTGCGCGCTGAGCGGAGGTGCGCTCTCGCGAGGACGCTTTTCCGCGCGCGAATTGTGTTCTGCGCGCTCGCGAGGACGCTTTTCCGCGCGCGAATTGTGTTCTGCGCGCTCGCGAGGACGCTTTTCCGCGCGCGGATAGTGTTCTGCGCGCTCGCGAGGATGCTTGTCCGCGCGCGAATAGTGTTCTGCGCGCTCGTATCTCGCGCTCGCGCGTGGTTTTTGTGCGCGCGACTTTTGGGTCTGATTAAACGCCATAGCCTTCTCTCCGTCCATTTATCTAATCTGAGGTACTGACCACAAAGTTTTACGTCATTTCTGACTTTTAGCATGAACACACAGTCTTTAGGCTTTCATTGATAAAACTAAAAGCGGCTGATTTCCGCAGTTTGATTTTGCGAGCGCATAAAAGTTGCGCGATCTTATTTCATTAATTGCGCTGAAAAATCAGAGAATGCGCCAACATATTCATGTACAAAACACTGTGCAGCATGTTCACTTAAAACACAAGCAGCGCCAAGTTATTTCGCGTCCATTTAAACAGTCATTACTCCAGCTCGTGCTAAAAGGAAAGCAGAGGGACTTCCCCGCAGTCTCCACGGACCACCACTCAAAGTAATCAGGACAGAAGCTGTCGAAAGTGGACAAAAGAGACGGACTGGTCTTGATAAATACCAGGTGTTTACAGAATTTGTCTCTCTCCACTTGTGATCCGATCGACGAAAACGCATCTTAATAAGCCCTCTTGTGCTTTTAAATACACATTGTGTAAGTGCTTCCTCAGGTTGGATGTATTACCACTGCCTGCCTTGCACTTACTGTTACAAATATTGCAGGTAGCATTGTCTGCTTTTGTGAAATTTAACCACACGTTAGATTGCTTTTTGTTAGCCATTAAGCAAGTTGCAAAGGGGTGTCACCAAGTACCCACACGGTCTCTCTCTCTCTCTCTCTCTCTCTCTCTCTCTCTCTCTCTCTCTCTCTCTCGCGCGCGTGCTACGTACCAGACTCACGCGGCGCGCTGACATTTTATGTGAATCGATACTGGGTAGTACCGACCCAATTCGGTCGGTGCCTATAAAAGTACCGAGTTCGGTGCCCATCCCTACCCCTGGCGAGAGCGCCAAAAAAACGCTCTGGCTGCCCTGCCAACTACGCTATAGAAAAAGAGTATTTGACCCTCTGATGCTCGATTGCATTTTCTGGAATCCTTTTCCGCCTTCCGAGATTTGATATTTACTGAATGCTCTTGGCACGTATTATATGTTCCAGTGTTTCCCACAGGATTTTGAGAGACTGTGGCAGTGATGACGTCACACGCCGATTAGCATATATGTGACGTCCTTGCGTTGTGTTTTTTACTCTTTGATTTGTCACATTATATTGCATTTTAACACAACTAAATGCTATTTTTACATATTATCTGTTCTGTTGTCTATAAATTACTGACTAAACAGGACCCAGTAATGACGCACGACCCAGTAACTCCTTGCTTAATCCAATCCGCTCTTTTATAACTGCTGCTTAAAACGGAGTGGTAGTTTTATTGTATATTATGTGTAGCGCACACAATTTGTTGCAAATTCAGAAATATGACAGAATGCACGGTTGCTGTTACTACAGAATACGTGCAAGGGCATACCGCATCATAGGTAGTGAGAGAGCTCGGACAGACTAACACCAGAACGGGCATGTGTGGGAAACACTACTGCTAAACTTTTGTTAAGTCAGTCATGATGAACTCGATCAGCCATCTTTTCAGTAACATCCGTGACTGTTGACGTTTACGCGAAAATGAAAGTACACGGAGGAACGCGCCACGGAGTTAAAATACTTTTCACTGTTAGGTGAGAGAGGGGAGGGGGCGCGCGCTGTTGAGGCGCTGCACGCAACGAGAGAGGGAGGCGCGCTGAGCGCTCGCTACAATTAATTAAGTTACGTTTTAAATAGTAAAATTAAAATGTAATTGAATCATAAAAAATCTATTTGTGGCGGCTAGTGCTAGTACAGCCCACCACAGATAAATCAATGGATGGGAAACACTGTGTTCCTCAAATACCTTTGTTTCAAATCTGCTTAAAACTCGACCTCAGTCCCATTCAGGAATACCGGTTTATTTGCAGAATCTGTTAAACACCACGTCGATTTTTCAGCAATGTCCTCAAAGTGCATGGAAGACGAATGTGAAACACCTGCGATCATACTTATACTAGTGTTTCTCATGAGTACTTGGACTAAATACATCCCGAATGTGGCAGCCACATGCATTAAAGCGCCACCTAATGTGAGGTTTGGAACTTCATTTTGATCTTTTGCATTCTGACTTGCATTATTTGCAATGTTTATAGTTGCATCTTTAGTTATTTTGCGTCTTGTCCAAAGAAATGTAGATTTTTGCCAAAAAAGCTTGCATGCACTTAGAGTGTTTTGCAACGAAACACATTCAAATTTGTTAAATACCAATGAAATGACTAAAATAACATTTGTGAAAATAAGGCATTTCAATATACTGACTAGTAACCTTTTCATTGCCATTAAAGTGAAATTACTGAACCTAAACATAAGAGCCTGATAAAAAATGCTCATTTAAAATGTCAAACGCACTTAGAGGGTTTTGCATCTGAATTCTTCTGTTGGTACCAGTATGTACCTTTGATGTGCTATTATAAACCCTTAGAGGTGGTTTTCTGGACAGGGATTATCTTATGCCAGGCCTAGGCCTTAATTAGAGAATATAACTAGTTTAAACCAACATGCCTTAATAAAAACATTATTGTGTGCATTTTGAAGCAAAACAAAGAGCACTGATATATTTTCAGATATGCCAGTGCAAGTTGTTTTTAGTTTGGACAGGTCTTACATTTATTTTAGTCTAGTACTAGTCTTATTTTAGTCTAGGCCCGCTTAGGGCCGGTTTCCCAAACAGGGCATAAGCCTAGTCCTAGACTAAAATGCATCTTAACTGAAAAAAGCTTGCACTGACATATCCTCTTAAGATGCACACTACTAATGTTCTTTGTAAGGTATATATTTTTTAAAACTCTTCAAATGTCATAATATAAATAAGGACTAGTCCTAGCTTAACCTAAACCTTGTCCGGGAAACTGCCCCTTGAGGTCCAAAGCTGTACTTTTTGACATGGTACTGCCCAAGTGACAACTAGGGTACACTTAACCATTTTTCTGTATATAGTGTAAATACATTTAGATTTACTGACTCCAAAGCAACTCACAGTGCATTAAAATCTTTACATTTTATCAATATGTGTGTTCCGCAGGATCAAACCCATGACCTATTGTGCAGCCAATGCAATACCGTACCAGTTAAGCTACACGAGCACAATACATGAAAAAGATTCCATTTAAACTCTTGATTTTTATCATCATTTCTGTTTGTTAATGTATTTGAGTCTCTATTGCAGGATTACTATAATTTGAGAACATTTGCCTCCCAACAGACTAATGTCTGAGGCCGTTTCAGACTGCACTTTCGAAAGCCACTGCGATATTGTCTGATCCCATCATGTCACGTTTATTGTTAGAAACATTACCTTATACTTAGTCACAACCCTGTGTTTTGTGGGTCACATTCTCTTTGCGTCACGCCGTAGTCTCTGAAGAACTGCGAAAACTCTTAAGCACACACAGCTCAGCGGGGCTTTGCCTCAGTCGTATCTGAAAGAGTTCCCTTCTACATAGGAGATCTGCTTGTTGTGGAACACACGCTCTGGCTGTTTATTCTCCACTGAACCAAGCGGCACAATGATAAGATTCTGCTTCTGTAATTTCGCAAGGTCATATTACCATGGTGAAGACGTCTGCTTGGTTGCTTCGCGCCCAGTCGCTTCTTTCCTAACTGATGGTCTGAGCCTCCTTGCTTAATGAAATATCACAAGTCTTCAAATTAATGTTATGCTCTGCTGGGTAAACCTGAAATTGAATATTTCATACTATTTTTAGCAGCTGAACAGGTTAGGTGTGCATAACTCAAGGACGAATATTACTGTATGTCCTGGAACCATGAAACATCCTCTGGGAAAGATAACTCGCGAAAGAGATCTTTTTATTGTCTGGCTTGTTTCTAAAGGAGAAAGCAATGACCTTGAATGGACAACATGGAATATATTACAATTCTGTATGTCAGCAATTTGCATAACAATTTTACGACAAGCATCTTAATTTGAGGCAAAACAGCAAACTTCATCCTGATTTATGAACGATTTGTAAGCAATGCAGTTTTATTCTGCGATGATTGTTTGAAACATCCTTATAGATTTTGATAACAGTCAATTAACTTTGTGATTTTTAAACCGTACAGGCCACTTTACACCATTGATCAAAGAATCTCCGAGTGCAAGGTTATGGACTGTGAACGACATACAGTAATGAAATATTTGGATTAAAATCAATATTTCTGTGGTTAAGAGAAATAGATGTGTTATTAAACCCTCACTAGAAAAAACAGCCTGCTAATAAGAGCCACGAAGGGAAAATATATATATATATATGCAAAACTAACAGGGTGTCTGGCAAAGTGATGATTTTTAAAGTACCGAAAATGTATGAAGATAAGATATTGTGACAGGCCCCGATTTGCTTAATGACTGTATTCTGAAACTCCGACTTCCTTCATCAAAGCTTTCACATCTTGTGTGTTCGCAAATCCAAGCCCTATTTAAATGTAGGCTGTGTTTTACTCGAGATCATTTCTGACAGCCCGTTTTCAACCCGTTTAATTGCACGCTCGCAGTTTAATTTCAGAACAGCAAGCTTTACATACACAAATGACCTTCACGATTAGCCGATGTGATTGGTGGGGAGATTACTCTCATTTGCATGTGTGACATCACTCACCTCTGCGGTACATGTCAACGTGGAGGACGGAAAAAGACTCATGGCAGGCTTTGAAGCGAAAGCGGAGGGTGGCAGTGGGATTTTTGGTTTCACGGCGTGTATCATGTCAAAGAGATGCACAATGATTCATGCATGCAGCTGTCTTGTAGTGTTAATTTATGGTTCCTTTATGCTTCATTTAAGCCAGTGGCTGTAAAGCTCTCATTTGCCAAAATCACATCAAGGCTCAAGATTTGCCTGATCCTTTTTAGTTGTTAAACAGGATGT
Organism: Misgurnus anguillicaudatus; assembly: GCF_027580225.2. Taxonomy (NCBI): domain Eukaryota; kingdom Metazoa; phylum Chordata; class Actinopteri; order Cypriniformes; family Cobitidae; genus Misgurnus; species Misgurnus anguillicaudatus. The sequence continues at coordinate 16,916,532 of NC_073345.2, forward strand.
ATTTGTGTGTGTGTTTTATTTGCATTCCCATTTAATTAATTTGCCGTTTCCATGCTAACATGCTTGCTTGGTTCTTAGACTGTCTATAAAATGTAGATATAATATACAAGCACACTACAAGACTAAAGCATGTTGTCCTTAGCTCATAATTTACATTTATGTATTTTGCAAACACTTTTATTAACATGTGTGTTCAATGGTGATTGAACCTATGAACTGGGCTAACTTAAAGAGTTAGTTCACCCCAAAATGACAATTTTATCATGAATTACTTACCCATGTGTCGTTCTAAATCAACAAGTGCTCCGATTTTTTTGTTGTTGATATTTTTAATGAAAACTGAGAGGCTTCTGTCTGTCCCATAGACTGCAATTTTATTCACACAATCAAGCCCAGAAAGAATGAAAGACATCGCCTAAAAGGTCTATGTATTTTAATAATCATTTCTTGAAGCAACAAGAACACTTTTGTGCGCAAAGAAATGAAACAAAAATTTTATTTAACAATTTGTTCTCCCGCTTGGTAGTTCAGTAGGCGTTCACGAGCAGACTACAGCGCATGCTGCTGATGTCACCTGCTGACGTATTTGCCAGTGTACAGACACAAAATAAGCTGGCAAAAGTCATTTGTGCATTTATATAGCCTGTTAAAGGTGCAGTGTGTACATTTTAGTGGCATCAAGTGGTGAGGTTGCAAATTCCAACCAATGGCTCAGTCCACTGCTCTTCCCTCGCTTTTGAAACGCATAGAGAAGCTACGGTAGCCGCCACTGGAAAAACTAAAAAAAGTCATAGACGGAGACAAATTAGTAAAAAAAGTTTGTCCGTTAAGGGCTTCTGTAGAAACATGGTGGCACAAAATGGCGACTTCCACGTAAGGGGACTAGGGCTGGGTATCGATTCAGATGTTCCGGATCGATTCGATTTATAAGCTATCGATTCAATTTCGATTCTCGATTCGATTCCGATTTTACTACTCGATTCTCGATTCAACTCAATGAATATAGATTTAATAAAAATACTTTATTTATAAAAAAAAATTAATTAATAAAAAGAAATGAAGAGCCACCAACCTGTATATTACACTTTTTTATTTTAGTTACACTTGGGTACATTAAAACAGAACCCATCTCTAATTATATTAATTACAATAAAATTTTGATGCAAGATGAAAAATGTATGCTAAAAAAGTCAAAACAGTCGCATTCCTTGATCAAACAGGATCAGGTTAATTTTATTTAAAAAAAAAAATCGTTTCGTGGCCTTTTGAGAATCAATTTTTAATCGACCACGTAAAAAAAAAATTAATCGAAAAATCTATTTTTTTTGCCAGCCCTAAAGGGCACCCACGGTGTATGCAGATAAAAACATCTCATTCTAAGGTAATAAAACATAATTGTTAATTATTAAAAGGTCTTTATACACCCCTGATAATATAGTTTTGTATATTATTAAGCATTTCTGTCAAGAGATCCCTTTAAGAATTACACACTGCACCTTTAAGGAGCGGTTCAAATTTTGCGTCCAAAGCCACGCAAAAACTTGACCGTTGGTTGCTTCTTGTCACATAACCTGCGTTGCGCTTGCGGCATTCTGAAAAGTTCAAGTGATTTTAACTCGATGCCGTGAGGACGCACCTGGAAAAAACAACAGCGTCGCTTCCATTATGAGTGCGCATATCGCGCGCCTACATTTGAATTAGCAAACGTGAGCGGGCAAAAGACCCGAAATGTGAATCGCCCCTAAGTATTGCTTACAATGTTTGCATAAATATAAAAAGAAAATCAGCGTGCGCCATAGTCTGCTCGTGAACACGCACTGAATAGCTAAACAGGAGAACAATTAATTTTTTAAGAAAATTTTCGTTTTCTTTTTTTTTACACACAAAAATGTTCCCGGTTTTCATTAAAAATATCTAAAAATGTGTCCTAAAGACAATCGGAGGACTTGGTGGTTTAGAACGACACAGGGGTAAGTGATTTATAATAAAAGTGTAATTTTGGGGTGAACCAACCCTTTAATGCTCTACCTATTGAACTCCAGCGGCACTGCATCATAGACAGTGGGTCTCATTCGTTAAGCATGCGTACAAATTTGCGCATGAGATGTGCTGATTCAACAAAAACTTTTGTATCAAAATGTCTTCTAAATGTACGCAAAAATTCAAGAAACCTAAAACCACTTGTACGATATTATCACGTACGCTATAATCAAATACTAGGCTAAAATTCTAATGTTTATAATAATGTTGATATATAAAATTGACATGATTATATTTTATATTATAATATTTTCTGTATTATATATTATTATACATGATCTATATTATTACTATTATATACTGTACATTATATTATACAGTATTATAGCCTACTTATTTTTTTCTACACATATAAAGAACATGCACGTAATGACAAATGTTCACTATTTCCTTCCTCACTTTTTAAATCTCTATATGAAAGCGTCTGCTTAATGCCTAATGTAAACGTCATGTAAATGTAATGAGAAGTCCAAACGTCAATTACTTGATGTCCTATTTGTTTTATTTTAGATACTGATGCGCGTCTCTGTCATACAATATTAATTAATGTCATATTTGTTAATGCATCCAATACTTATTTAATGTTACTCCGGTTGACACACAACAGCTGGCTTCCTACAGCAAAAGCAAAACCTCCAAATAAAAAATGCACAACAAAACAGAACTTTACCGATAATAAATATGATCAGGGATTTCTTTTCAAGCTCTTTTGCTTCTATGACAAACTACTCTAAAATTTTCTGTGGACCAGCGCTGCGGAAAGCCTTTATATGGAGCTGGTTTGGGCGTGTTTATGCAAATGACCAACTTTGTGCACACGGCCACCCGTGTAGAACACTCCATATTCACTAACGTAAGAACAAGTATAAGAACAAATAGTTTTTGTGAGAAGTTCAAGTGTGCGTATAAAAACAGGCAATTATTAGTGAATGAGACCCAGTGAGTGAACAGCTTCTGACCATTGCAGTTGAAATCTGGCCGAATAGTGAGACGCAGTGACCAATGAAATCGCATAAGAGACAGGCCAGGATCGATTCTGTAATTGATGCACATACTGTAGTCTGTGATTAGTGCACTGACACAACTGTAAACAAGACACACTATAAATGCACCCACAGCAACAAGCTTCAGCCGTCTAATGTGCTTTTGGTACCAGGATAAAAATGACTACTGCCCTGACCGCACCTCCGGTTCACATCCATCCCGTATCTAACGACCTTTCCTTGGCTTCTTTCTATCTCTCTCCAATCAGGCCAAGCGGAGTCAGTGGCCACGTTCAAGGGTAACGAGTTCTTCAGCTACGACCTGTCCCAGAAGCCCATCCAAAGCAGCACAGATGAGATTACGCTGTCCTTCCGGACTCTGCAGCGAAACGGCCTCCTGCTCCACACCGGCAAATCGGCAGATTACGTCAACCTGTCTCTGAAAAGCGGAGCAGTGTGCCTGGTCATCAACCTGGGCTCAGGTGCCTTCGAGGCTCTGGTGGAGCCCTCCGACGGCAAGTTTAACGACAACGCGTGGCACGCCGTCCGTGTGTCCCGCAACCTGCGTCAGGTAACGTTCACCTTTGCGAGACTTGTTTACTTATTAGTTAATAATCTTTCATGTCTATTGTTATTGTGCTTTGGCTAATATACAATACAGTAGATGCACAAATAATCGCAGTTTAGTTTCTTTCTGACTGTTGACTATGTTTCATATGAAATAACAAATGTGGTTCTAGCCCTCTAACCGAACAAGAGCGTATTGTTTGTGATAAAGACGAACTGCATGAGGCTGGGATTTAATTGGAATCAGATGATTTCACCGGTGAACACATGGCTGTTTAAGAGCTTGCACACCAAATGATGTTAGTCCACAGAGATTTGACAACGTAATGTGTAACCCTGATCGCAAACTAGATTTATGCTCTACACCCGTAATGTGTTTAGTGATTCACCAAGTCCAAAATATTTCTGTTTTTGAGCCCTTAGAGGGCTATAAAGTCTCTTCTTCACTACAGGACTGAAGTACCATTAAGCCACAGGCTCTCACAGACATAGCACAGCGTTTACAATTGCCTTCCAGTTGTTACTAACCAGAGTGGATGCGTGTGTGCGAGTCCCTGTTGAAGAGGAGTGTTTTGATTTGCCAGCTCCATTCAAGCTCGGGCTGAGCCGCTCGGTTTTGTCTCAGTGATTAACTCCACAACAGTGAATATGCTCCAATTACGCCAACAAAAAAAATCCATTTGCATTCAGCAAGCCTTCCATCTTCTGAAGAGGGGCAATGTTTACTATTAATCATTTAACCTAAGAAAAACGGGTCCTTTGAAAAGCAGCGCTCATATCCAAGGCAGATTTTTTTGGCACCATTACCCTGATTGTTTTCAATCTGTTATTGCTAGAGAATGATTGTACGATAGGGCGCATCGCACGGACGTGAAACCCCGGCGCCTGCTGATTATTTCTCCTTTTGACTGCCGTAACCTTTAGTTGGAGCGCCGCGACGAGAGCCGGGGGAGCGCACCTCGCATCTGTTAACGAATGAAGCATAGTTTTGTTTCAGCCATCACAAATTATCGCTCTCCGGCATTGTGCCGAGCTCAGGCATAAACAATTCGAGGAACGTCTGTTGACACATTTGTTTTTATGTCATTCATTTAGTGTTAGTAACTACTGCTGCTCCCATTCTTTATTGTAATGCTGCTGCCGCTCTCCAACCCCTTCCTCCAAAACCCCTAACACCCCACTAAACCATCTTGTTTGACAGATCAGTTGAACTTCTTTCTCTCCTGTACTAACACCGAAGCCGCTAAGTGGATTTCTCATTGTTTATCTGCCTTTACACCCCTCCAACACTAACAAGAAAACCTCCATGGGACGTGAGTCACCTAAGCGGCTGTTTACACCTGGTATTAAGATGCGCTTTGGTCGATTAAATCGCACGTGGATGACGCTAAAAACAGGTGTAAAATGCTTTGGGCTCGTCCACTTTCAACCACATTCAGAGGTAGTTAAAATCACATTCAACCGGATTGGACTCGAATATGTTTGAGCAGCCACAACAGACATCTACTCTCAGCGTATTGATTTAATGTGATGTACAGAGCACAATGTTTTTACATCAGACTTCTAGCACGAACGCACAGTGTACAGCGGTATGCTAAGGCTTTTATTGATAAAACTAAAACCGCCTCTTTCATTTTTGTTTTATTTTGAAAGTAGCTCGAGCTTATTTCATCGATTGCTCTGAAAAATCAGAGAAAGCTCATACATATGCATGTACAAAGTCTGTGCAGAATGTTTTTTAACAACACAAGTACTGACATACGTCCAGACCACCTCCTCAGTAATTAGGACAGAAGCTGTCGAAAGTGGACAAAAGAGACGGATTAAAATTCCAGGTGTAAACGTGAATATGTCTTTCTCTGATCAACCAAAGCGCATCTTAAAGGAAAACACCACCTTTTTTGGTATTTTACTATGTTTTTACCTCAACTTTGATGAATTAATACACATTTATCTTTTTTCAATGCGTGCACTTTTAATCTTTGTACAGCGCGTTGTGAATGTGTTAGCATTTAGCATATTCATTCATTTCTTAGGATCCAAACAGGGATGAATTTAGAAGCGACCAAACACTTCCATGTTTTTCCTATTTAAAGACTGTTACATGAGTAAGTATGGTGGCACAAAATAAAACTTGGGAGTTGTTGGGAGCCATAGGATTGAATGGCTGGGCTAAATGCTAACACATTCAAGAAGCGCTGTACAAAGATTAAAAGTGCACGCTTTGAAAAAAGATAGGATCTAGATTGAGGTGTAAACATAGTAAAATATTGAAAGAAACAGTGGTGTTTTCCTTTAATACCAGGCATAAACAGCCAGTAAATATTTGGTGTAAGCTACTTTTTATTTCCACCTGAGAAGATATATATTTAGGAGGGCAGAGACAGTCGTTCCTTTAAAACAAAGAGTCATCCCGTGGTATGGTTAAATTTGCTTATAATTGCTAGCAAGTCATTATTTAATAGTTTTCAAGCTTCTGTGGAGTTTATGGTATGTAATTTTACTCTCCCTCCCTTGTTTTTTCTTTTTTTGAAGCGCGCAGGGGTCGGGCTACCTACGGTAAACAAACTGCATTATATGGTAGATATCACATTCTAATTGTCTAGTTTGGTTTGGCCCTTTCTTTTTATCTCTTTTGGCTTTTACTGTGCAGAAACTACAAGAAAATAAAAAATGGCATCAGTCCCAAGGTGCCATGCGAAAGTTCATTTTTTTGCCATTTGCAATTTTTTACGTGTTTTATTTGTATACCATTTACCATTCATCATTCCCCATATCCTTTACATTGCGTTTTGTGTAATGCTTTTGTATTTGATGTGAACTGCATTATCAATAACTCATATACTTGGCTGTGCGTTTTTAAAGTGGGCATAAAGGATGCTATACACTTCTGCCAAAGCAAGAATTCAGTCTGGTCTACACTACTATGGCAGACACTGGGCGCATTTTTCTGTATAGACAGACTTTAATGCTTAAAGGAACAGTATGTAGGATTGTGGCCAAAACTGGTATTGCAATCACCAAACTTGTGGCTAAAACTGGTACTGCAATCAAACAACTGGTGGCCAATACACAACATGACAACATAAACATCAGTTGAGGGCTTCAATATCCTGGCCAGACCACTGTTGTCAGTGATATAAGTATTTGAAATGTAAATGATTTCTTAATGTCTAGTGACATATCAGGGCCATTTTATGATTAATTGATATACATTTCTTACATACTGTTCCTTTAATGTCTAGTGACATATCAGGGCCATTTTATGATTAGTTGATATACATTTCTTACATACTGTTCCTTTAATGTCTAGTGACATATCAGGGCCATTTTTTGATTAGTTGATATACATTTCTTACATACTGTTCCTTTAAGGTACATTGGTTAAATGTTAATATAAGTAGTGCTGCAATTTGGCAGAACCATTTTAAGAGAATTGAAGTCATTTATGTTCATATACATTAAAAAGGTTATATGTGACCATGTCTGTGCAATCCAAGCTAAAGTCTTATAATCTGTTTGAGATTAGGAGCATCAAAGATTGATTTCAGTCATTGATTTCAATCTTTGACATGACCTTAATCAGTCAATAGTAATATTATCACAGAATGTTCTTTACATTATATATATGGTGATTTTATGTAGAAAATACTTAATCAGAAAAATACCTTTAGCTGGGTTTTCACAGTCAAGGTCACATATAAGACTAAGCCATAAAGGTAACTATATTTGTAAATCTACACAGTGTCAGTCAAAGTAAAAGGGCACAGAATAATCTTTTCTAAACAATTTTAAATATACGAAACAATCATAAATGTTTGACCGCAGCATTTCTGTCCACTCGCTCAGTTTTTTTTTCATTCCTTGCCTTTGATGTTGATGCTTTTATTAAATGTTGCTGTAATTCATACAGAGATTAGGGTTCACTGTATGATGTCGCATTTAATAATTCCATTTTTGTTTTGCTTTGGAAACCGCTCTTAATACGCAATGTTCCCGAGCATTGTGTTCACGTCTGCCAAATTAATCAAGAGACGCAGGAGAAGGTTAAGGAAGGCTCACATACGCAGCAGCATCTATTCGTATACATTTTACCATTAAAATGCGTATGACAGTAAAAGAAAACATTTGGAGATGTTTGTGTTTTTCACAGCTGACTTCTAATTTCGAGCTCCCTCACAATTCGAAATGAAAAGAACGACCTTGGGCAGACAAATGGAAGTGTTCTGCTTGAGCACAAACACTCGGTGTTTATATGAAATGAAAGAGGGAAATGACAGAATTGGATAAAAATGATTTCCGCCTCGTACCTGCTGCCATGCAGCTGTTATTAACCCTCCGTCTGGAGTACAGAGGAAAGACCGACCTTTTACTAACCCTTCTCCTCGCGGGACAAAACGGCACACCTGCTTTTCTCCATGCGTGTTGATTTTGGTCATTCATTTCCTTAAGCAGCCGATGTGATGTGTGCCACTTTTCAGTGTTCGATATGCAGCTTCTACACCTGCGTAATTTGCTTTCAGTGCATGAGTGGCTAACTATTTTTGTTGTCGTTTGCGGCGCTGTACGTCGATATTTTTTCTTCATTTTCCTTTCCCTTTCCACGTCTTGCTTTCTCTGCTCTATCTCTCTTAGAAAGGTTGGGACATAATGGGTTTCAATTTCAGGACAGTGTGAGCCATCTACAATTTCCAGCAAATATGCAGCAGCCTTCAAGATTTCTCTGCTTGTCCACAGTAATAATAATGTTCACGCAATATTTGATAGTATTAGAGATGGAATATAAATCCTCTCCGTCTGTCGGCATGGAAACACCTTAAGCAGGGTACTTATTATGACTATAAGAAAAGCACCTGTTTTGGACGTCTGCCAAAGTTTCCAGGCTTTAACATTTCCAAATGCTGAAAATGAAAGCGGCCTTTTTGGCACAGAATATATCGGCTGCATTAAATAGAGACGTCGAATGCTCCTGCAGTTGATGCCCATGCTGTCTTGAATATCATGCATGGCTTGTTTATTAACCAAACTAAAAGCTGTCGCTACCCAAACACCAGAGTATTTCTTTTTTTAAGACATCTCTTACAAAATGTGTGCAAAAACCAAGTTATTTATCAGAACTGACCATTAACAGTTAAATGCAACCCTTTGTTATACTAACAACCATTTTTGTGTCTGAACTCCCCCCCCCCCTTCCTTTATACTAATACTGCACAGTCACCCTTAACATCACTTGCTAACCCACTCAACATATAGTTTCTGAAGACCACGCCCTTTCTTCCTGTTCTCCTCTCCAACACTGACTAGTGCACAATCACGACACGACACGACACGACAGATCAGTCTCTTATTCAGAAAGCAGCAATTGCAGACATAAAAATGGGTTGGCTTTCGTTAGTGAACAGTATGCATACAGAACCAGAGGAACTCCCCCCACTTGAAACATGCAAGGTTTTTGTTGAAGCCAGAAAGGAATGTCTTTTGCCTAATGAAAAGATTTCCCACGCTCTCTCTATTTCTCTCTCTCTCTCTTTCTACCCAACCTTCCTTGGCTTTTATACAAACAGGTTACCATATCAGTGGACGGGCTGCTGACCACCACAGGCTACACTCAGGAGGACTACACCATGCTGGGATCTGATGATTTCTTCTACGTAGGAGGCAGCCCGAACACCGCGGATCTACCCGGCTCCCCCGTGAGCAACAACTTCATGGGTTGCCTCAAAGATGTAAGTGCACACCCGTAATGAACGTTTTGTTCTTTCCTCTGCTCGGCGGAAACACATTTAACCTGCTTGGTTTTGCCGAAAGTTTCTGCGACGTTCCTTCTTACTTAAATCCGTCCTTTCGCTTTCTTCTTCTCTTTCTCGTCCGTTCGCGCCCTCCGAGCACGTCCCATAATTTATGTCATGTCTATAACGTTGAAGGTTTAGCTTTACTATCCTGACAGCCAAATTAAAAATTGATTTCCTCTATGGATCCCCATTCGACTGTCTCAGACTCTCCATCTCTGTCTCGTTGACCCTGGACTCTATTAATCACCACTCGTCTCTACCCGCTCAACCGTACAGTTACTATCAGTGGCTCTTCTTCACCAAAAGCTTGAGCACGCCGATCCAATGAACCCAATGATGGAGACACATACACATCTACATTAGTGTGTTCCTGTAGTTAAGTTGATAGAGCAAAGTCTATCAAAGCAAAAGTCAGGGTTTGTTTCTTAGGGACCACACGTACACTGTACTGATAAAAATGTATAGATTGAATGCGCTGTAAGTCACTATGGATAAAAGTGTCTGGCAAATAAAATGACTGTCAAATAAAATCTGCTAAATAAAATGACTGCTTACGCGAGACTCGGTTGGGTTTTGTTGCCATATCTTGTATTTTATCCAGCTGGTGAGATGGGTAGATGCTGTTCCCCTGTTGAATGTCCCATGGACCCCAAAAGCTTAATTAAAGAGTAACTGACAACACTGTATACAGTGTAATTTTAAATTTTTTTAAAGAAATAGTTCACTCAAAAATTATAATATTTACTCACCCTCATTTCAGTTTTAGCCCTAATGTCTCTATTTGTTCTTCAGAACCCAAATGCAGATTCAATAAAGCCTCTTTTTCAGTGCACATTATCTGTGTGAACTGTTTGTTTAGGCAGTTTTAGGAGGTATACTTTTAAATCCAGTGTAACAACTGAAACAACAGCGATATTCACAAGACAGTAGATGAGTAAATGTCTACAGGACACTTAAAATATATGAAACAAGTCAAGTGGAGTTTATTTATTTAGCAGTTGGGTCAATTGGGAAGCTTAACTCATTCCCCGCCAGCATTTTTTGTGATTTACACAGAAGTTTCACAAAATGCATTCCAGGAAAATGTTCTTCTAAAAATATATAAACATACAAATAAATCAAATAAAAGGACAGACACTCTGCTTTCAAACAAACAATAAACAAACAAACGGGAATAAAACGTTTCATCCTATGTATATTTTTTCTCTGCTTATAAACTGTTGAATTTAGTTAGAGATCAGATTCAGAATGAATATCAAAACATACACAGAGTTTAAAGGTGCAGTGTGTAAATTTTAGCGACATCTAGTGGTGAGGTTGCAAATTGCAACCAACGGCTTAATCCACTGCTCTTTGAAGCACATAGAAAAGCTACAGTAGCCGCCACCGGACAAACATGTCATCTTCGGAGACAACTTAGTAAAAAAATGTGTCCGTTAAGGGCTTCTGTAGAAAAATGGTGGCACAAAATGGCGACTTCTATGTAAGGGGACCCTCTGTGTATGTAGATAAAAAGGTCTTGTTCTAAGATAAACACATAACGGTTCATCATAAAAGGTCTTTATACACCACTGATAATATAGTTTTGTATATTATTTTGCATTTCTGTCAAGAGATACTACTAACAATTACACACTGCACCTTTAAAATTAGTAAATAACATAAAAGTCAATAACACATTTTTTATGCAAATATTTTCTCTTAATTGAAGAGATAACTAGTCAATGGCGGGAAAGAGTTAAAATGTTTTTTGATTACTATAGGACTGGATGGTGACTAAGGGGCCAATCACACCAAAAGCGTTTATGGCAGTTGCAGGCGCCTTTTTTGAATGATATTCTATGGGCAGGGAGCGTTTGCGCGCTGTTTATGCGCTCCGAGCGCCTTGCGGTTTTTGCCACCAGCCGCTGCACGTGCCTTTTGAAGGAGCGCTGAGAGCGGAGGAGCGCCCTACGTCATTCGCGTCTTTTCATTGTCCAATCGAATGACCATTGTCCTGCGTGTTTTTGCACCTCTCACCCTTAAACAAGGTCAGAGCAAGCGCCCTCTTTTTAAAGTTTCTGCTAATATGACAGTTAACAGCAAAAGAGTGCTCACGCTTCAATATTTGATTGACAAGACAGCTTGCCTAGCAATATAAAAAGACGTGTGCATCGCGCCTTGCGTTTTCAACCGTTTAAAGCGCTTTTGGTGTGATTAGCCCCTAAGGTGGTCACCACCCACTCCCATAGTAATCAGAAAACCCCAAACAATAATTTGTAAAATCTGCCTTTGAGTTCTAAAGAACAACAAAAGACATTCAGGGTTTAGATGACATTAGGGAGAGTAAATAATGGTTGTTTCTCAATGTCAAGGAAGGATCCTCGGAAGTCAGAATTTCGAGGATGCTACGTCATCGTCATCCGTTGAAGGACTGTTCCAATGTCAAGGATTCTCGAAATTGCAACCAAGGACTAAGTCCTTCGTTCAAAAAATATCCCATATACAGAAAAGAATGCATGTGTATCCTTCGTGCTCTTCGCATTCTCAAATCACCCACAATCCTATGCGCGCAGCGCCGAAAGCACACCTTTGTACTGACGTAATGACGCAATGACGTGCAATTTGCTAGCCTGTTCCATTTATGTGTTCTCCTAATTCTGAAGAGGAGCCTCGCCTAGCCTCTGAAGGAAGTGACTTGTAAGGACTAGTCCTGCCAAGGAAGTATCCTTGACATTGAGAAACGGACACTGATAAACCTACAATTTTTGTGTGACCTGTCCCTTTAAAGGTACATTATGGTTTTTAGCAGCATCTAGTGGTGAGTTTATGAATTGCAACCAACCTCAATTTGGAAATACAATGATAAGCTACGGTAGCTGCCACAGGACAAATATGTCGTTGTCTGAGACAACATAGGGATGAAATGCGCTCTGTAGAGCAGTTTTTCGTTTAGGGCCACTGTAGAAACATGATGGCAACTTCCATGTATAAAGACCCGCGGTTTATTTAGTTAAAAACGACTCATTCTAAGGTAATAAAAACAATACAGTTCATACTGTAAGGTCTTAATACAACACTGATAATATGGTTTTGTATATTATATTGCATTTCTGTCAAGAGATCTTTCTAAAAGTCTCACATTGCACCTTTAAGTAAGGGTTTACTGTTTATTTAAGTTTTAAAGGGATAGTTTAAACACAAAAAATATATATTTTAAATAAATAAATAAATTATGTTGCCCATTGTACCCAATGACTTTCATAGTAGGAAAAACAAATACTGTGGAAGTCATGGGTATCATTAAATGTGTGCTTATTATAATTTAGAAGAGGTTTTAAACAACATGAGGATTTCAATTTTTGAGTGAACCATCCTTTTAATGATCAAATACATTTCTGTCATAATGTTAATAAGACATTGAATTGAAAACTTAAAAGTTGTCTCAGCCAGTGGAATTGCTTTGAGGTTCGGGCTGGGAAAATCCCTGACCCTAACAAAGACAAATAGTTATAGTAGTCTTAAAAAAAAATTCCTTGGCACCTCCATTAAATAACTTTATTTTGAGAGAGGGCATAAGAAAGCTAAAAAATATATTTTTTCATAAAAGTATGAAAGTGCTTAAGGGACATCATAAGGAACAGTGAGATTAAAGAGCTACATCCCAATCTGATAATGAAGCCGAAAGATTAAGATGCTCAGGTTTGCGCCGTCAGAGGTGGTTTGAAGCAAGTTTTCGTTGATAGATCCCTCAGCTTTTTTCATGGCTCTGGCAGTAATTGCATTTTTCATGTTCTCTCACTCTGAGCCAGCACCTCTTGTTTTGCTCCAATCTCTCCTTTTATTTTTCTGTCATGGGGTTGACGAGAAACATGGCCGCCTTGTGTTATTTTCAGAGACACTCAAGTTCACACCCAGCAACAAAGCGTCAGTCATCATCTCTGGACCGAAAGCTCGGCTGGTGTAAAAATGAAAAGCGTGTACGCCACGATGGGCTGATTCTCCCATCTGGCCGTGCACGTGATTTAAAAAACGAATCAACCCCAGGGTACGCTTTCACAATGCATGTATTTGTAGGGATGATATTTTAGGAGCAGTTTGGCTTTGTATTGCACTGCGTGTGTGGGCTGAGAGGGATCATGCTGTATTATCGTATCGAGCCTTGATCAAGGTTTTTCTGTTGACATCACTTAATGAATGCAGCTCCAGATATCATTTATTCGCACAGCTAAGAGAGGCACTTAGCTTTGGCATTGTCGGAGCCCAATGTTTTTGATTCATGATTTTAATGAAACAGTATATCGATTAGCCGAGGGTTTTCTGTAGTGCTCTGGTTGGGGTCACTAGGTTTATGTGATCTACTCCTGCTTTGAGTATTTAACAAGGCTGCTGTGTTTACTCTGAGGGATACGCATCAGCTCCAGTTTGTTTATAACAGTACAGAGCTGGGTGATTGGGCTAAAAATAGAGGATTTAAATATTTTTCAGCCTGGGTTTTTTAAATAAGTGTTTAAATATATATATTTATTTGTACTGTATATTGATACATTTTAGATATTTTTGTCCATATTTGACTCAATTCATTACAGTATACAGTAGCTCCACATTAAAACAGGTGTTTTATTAGGAACTATGATCTCAACTAAACAGTGATCAGCTGATATTCATGTCAAAATTGCAGTTACATTTACGTATTTGGCAGATGCTTTTATTCAAAGCGACTTACAGTCTTTTCAATTCATGCATTTATTATTATGTGTGTTTTCTGCAATCGAATCCATCACCTTAGTGTTGCTAACCCAATTAAGCTACAGGAACACCGTTACTACTACCATTAAAGGGACACTCTACTTTTTTTTTGAAAATATGCTAATTTCCAGCTCCCCTAGAGTTAAATATTTGATTTTTACCATTTTGGAATCCATTCAGCTGTTCTCCGGGTCTGGTGATAGCACTTTTAGCATAGCTTAGCATAATATATTGAATCTGATTAGACCATTAGCATTGCGCTAATAAATAACCAAAGAGTTTTAATATTTTTACTATTTAAAACTTGACTCTCATTCTGGTGCAATAAGAAAGGATTTTGCTGCACAATGATATTACGTAGTGCCCGAAAAATAGTCCCCTGCTATTGAAAGATAATAAGGGGACTATTTTCGGCTTCTGCGGAATATCATTGCGCCTCCTGCAGCCATTTTACCTGCAGCAAAGTCTTTGATTATTACACCAGAATATAGTTCCTAGCCATATCTGCCTAGAAAATCGCAACTTTTAATTTTTCGTCAGTCTTAGTACACAATGTAACTACAGAAGAGTTTGATTTGGAAGATTTTGGTTATTTTTTAGCGCGATGCTAATGGTCTAATCAGTTTCAATGGATTGTGCTAAGCTATGCTAAAAGTGGCTAAAAGTGAGATCGGCTGAATGGATTCCAAAACTGTAAAAATCAAATGTTTTACTCTAGAGCAGCTGGAAAATGAGGATATTTTACAAAAAAAGGGGAATGTCCCTTTAAATCAATAGCATAATGTGTAATTCGTAAATATCAAACAGTAATATTGACAAGATAGAATCACTCACTGCTCATGGCTGGATATTTTTAGTACCATCAAAAAAAAAACATTGCATGGGTCAAAATTATTATATTATATTATATTATATCATTACAATTATTATTTATTACATTAAAGATATTTTGTACATTTCTTTATTTTTGTGACTGGATGCAGCAAAATCAGGATCAAATTGGCCAGAAACTTACGTACAAACTTTGCATTGCTACCTGTCCATTAGAGATTTCCCATTCAAGTTTGGGTTTTATGTAAAAGCTTACAAATTTTGTCATTTAACGTCAGTAAATACAGCAGTTAGCCATTAAAGAGCCCTAAAAACCTTTTAATTAATATGGGTTGCTAAAGACTTTGGACTTTGAACTATAAATATATATATATTGCAAAATATATTGCTATCCTAACAAATCATTCATTAATGAAAAGCTTATTTATTTAATTTTGTGGTCCAGGGTCACATGCAATATACTATAAATGTTACATATATTAGGAGTGACTTCATGACACAAAAAAATCATTAAATAACCTTTTTGAATCAGTATATTGAAACGGACGTGAAAATGAACTGTAACACTGGTTTTGCCGCTGAAGCTTAATCAAAGCCAGCCTGAAAGACACTATTAAAACATCTCAATGCTTTCATGTCGCAAGACAGGGAAGGATCATTAAAGTGCATTAAAGGTATTTTCTTTTCTCCCATTGTCTCTTTCTCTCTCTCCTGTCCCAGGTGGTGTACACCAATAATGAGTTCAGACTGGAGCTCTCCCGCCTGGCTGAATCGCACGACCCCAAGGTCACTCTCCACGGTGACCTGACCTTCCGCTGCGAAGACATCACCGCTTTAGACCCCATCAGTTTCGACACGCCAGCTGCTTACGTAACCCTGCCGCGCTGGAACGCCAAGAAAACCGGCTCGGTGTCCTTCGACTTTCGCACCACAGAGCCCAACGGCCTCCTGCTGTTCAGTCACGGGCGGCAGCAGGGTGCGAAAGACCGCAGACCGAGGGTGGACTTCTTCGCAATGGAGCTGCTTGATGGATTTCTCTACCTGCTCATGGACATGGGCTCTGGTAGCATCAAAATTAAAACTGGGAACAAGAAGGTTAACGATGGGGAATGGTGCCACGTGGATTTCCAAAGAGAGGGCAGGAAAGGTCAGGGTACTGCAAGATCAGCACTAGCCATGAACACACATTATTCTCCACTTAAAGGGACAGTTCATAGAAAATTCGGTAACAGTTTACTTGAAGGGGTGTTCATAAGACTGACATGACAAACAGTGTTGGCAACGTTCCTTTAAAAAAGTAATTAGTTATATTTACTAGTTACTTCTTAAAAATAGTAACTGAGTTAGTAATTGCGTTACATCATTATAAAAGTAACTAATTACCAGGCAAAGTAAGTATTGCGTTACTTAAAAAAAGTTATGTATAACTTGGATGCCCCCAATATAAAATTTGTTAAATGAATCAATTAGACACATTTATTGTCAGTAACGGTAACGGCGTTATAACAGGGGAAACAGTCATTTATTTGATTATTCATTACTGAAAAAATAACGCAGTTAGTAACGCCGTTTATTTCTAACGCCGTTATTACCATCACTGATGACAACATTCATAATCATGACATGACACATGCCAAAGGAGATTTTATGCATGTTTATGACAACTGTCATTAAGTGTCATTTGTTCAGTTATGTCATTTGTAATGCAAAGTTATAACAACTTGACATTAACCAAAACATTTTATTTATTTTTATTTTATTTATTCATTTAGCTGATTTACAATTACTATAAATGTCAGAGGTCGCATGCCTCTGGAGCAACTGACCACTTTTTACCAGTGATACAAATTGAATTTATCATTAAAATGTCATTAAGTGTTAATACTCTGTCATATAGTTTTATAACAGCGTCATGAATATTTTTCTTGACCTCAACTACAGTGGTACAAATATAATTTGTCATTTAAATGTCGTTAAGTGTTAATAATCTGTCAAATAGTTGGATATGGATATTCTTCAGTTCATAATGTTTTTTTAAGTTTTCTCCATGTGTTTAACAAATAAAATCAATCATTCAATAATAATAATAATATTAATTAAAATTTATTAATTATATTTTATTGCATTTGGAGACCGATTTGCCTTAAATTAAATTAAAACAGTACAGTAATGGGTTAAGCCATGCAGCAGTGGGTCCAAGTTGACTGCAAAGTTAATAACATTAAATTAAATTGATCAAATGATTTGTACGTTTTTTTCTTCCACGTCAGAAAATTTCAGAACCCTTTGTGTGAGGAAGAACAAGATCTGTTAGTTGTTAGTTTTTTGTGCACATACATAAAATTGTTGCATTTTGTTAAGGTATTAAATATTATTTGATAGTATTAACACTTAATGACATTTAAATGACAGTTTAATGTAATGTTAACCCACAAAGCTAGGTAGTTTCCTAAGTTTGATAATTATTCTGCCATGTCATGTTTATGACAGATTTATGACAAGTTATGATGTATTGGTTTATGTCAAGTTCTCATAAAGACGTTTCAAATAATGTCATCTTTGCTTTAAAAATGACATAATTGAACAAATGACACTTAATAACAGTTGTCATAAATGTGCATAAAATCTCCTTCATTTTCATGACACGTGTCATGTCACGATTATGAAGGTGTCATGAACACCCCCTTTAAGTAAAGTGTTACTGAAAAGGCAAAAAAATTATTGAAAATTCATTTAGTCACACTCATGTCATGTCATTGCAAAACCAATATTTCTTTTTTCTGCAGAATATAGATAGTGAATTAAGAACATATGGTGGCTTTTCCATATAATGAAAGTGAATAGCGAGTTTCTTAATAGTTTTCTTACGTGTATGTGAATGTACATGCACAGTCGAACGCACAGCCTTGCAAGGTATAATTTGATCTGTATGTGTAAACAGTCATTCGACGCATGCACATTGTGACAAAATGCAATACTACATTCTCCTTTAAGTGCATACGCGATCTACAATATGCATACAATGTATGTAACCCGGGGAGCCTCACATATGCGTAAAAAATTTACCATACTTCGGCCTTGAGGCTTTCCATAATGACAAAAAAGCTTTGTAAAATGGTTGATTAATGTGCAAAAGCTTCTGAAATCATATCATAGCTTTTTTGTGAAAAGCAGAAATAAAAAAAAAAAGTACTGACCAAATTAACTAAATTATTGCTTTTGAAAATAAATAAATTATGATTAATTTGGCAAATGTGATAATGATAAATTATTAATTATTTTTCAATTATATTGAGTGAACTTTACATTTGCATTTGTTTGAATCAACAGATTTATGATATTCTGAAAAGCTGTTGTATATGTGTATGTATTATTTCAAAGCTATACTTAAGTTGTGTGGATATTTTTTCATGTCTCAGTCTGGAGGTTTTTGTCATTGTTCATTCCAAGGTCTCCGATCCTGATTAACTCTCATTGTATGGAAAATAGTGGCTAGTTTTTTTCAGATGTCATAAGGATTTTGAACAAAACAAGAATAAGCAAACGTTCATGTTTGGGTGAATGACCTCACCACAGCATTGTCTTGCTGTCACACCGAGCCGTAGTCTGTTCCCATCACATTATCCTGTCCTTTTGATTTCTTCTTCACCGTAAGACCGAAGGGACATTTCCCCTTAATCTCTCGCGTTAAACCCACTTCCTTGTTCCGCCTGCTTAGGATCCATCTGATATGCATAGTTCACAACTGCTAAATCTGTGCACTATTTCTTCTACCACTCATTACCTCTTATTACTTTAAGAGCTCAACTTCACATACACTCCACCAGCCCCAGCACAGGATTTAGCAAATCACAGGAGAACAGGCTAAAGACCTTTTCCACTAGCAAAGAAACAAAGACAGAACTGTACTTGAAGAGGGGGTGGGCCAAATGTGCACCCGTATGCATTTTCTTCCAGGCAACAATAGTTGACCACATAAAGATAACACATAAATGTAGTCCACACTACATATTGCATGTGTGCATCCATTGTAACTTGACTTGAACTCAATCGGCTTCATCAGGAATGTATATATTTATATAACATTTATTTATGCATGCATTTATTTATGCATTCGGCAGATGCTTTTATCCCAGGCGACTTACAGTGCGTTCAGGTTGCATATTGATCTATTCAATGCTAATGCAATGCACTACTAGTTGAGCTACAAGAAAAGCTTATAGTTTTTATTTAGTCTCTGATTGAAAGTTTTGCTCATAAATCAAACTGATAAGCATCAACCCAATTAATGATCATGTTGCAGCAATGCATTGTTAAAGGAAAACACCACAGTTTTTCAATATTTTACTATGTTCTTACCTCAGCTTAGATGAATTAATACATACCTATCCTTTTCAATGCGTGCACTTTTAATCTTTGTACAGCGCCTTGTGAATATGTTAGCATTTAGCCTAGCCCCATTCATTCCTTAGGATCCAAACAGGGATGAATTTAGAAGCTACCAAACACTTCCTTGTTTTTCCTATTTAAAGACTGTTACATGAGTAGTTACACGAGTAAGCATGGTGGCACAAAAAAAAACATTTGTTTGGATCCTAAGGAATGAATGGGTCTAGGCTAAATGCTAACACATTTAAGAAGCGCTGTACGTAAGGGATAATGTAGAGGCAGCCGGTAGTTATCGGGAAATAAGCCCCGACAGTGTGATCAGGACCCGACGCGAAGCGGCTGTCTCTACATTATCCCGCTTATTACACGGCTACTTGTCACATAGGAAAAAATAACGGACATGAATATGAATTTGAAACATTTTATTGGCATATTTGTTTTAAATTAACATTTTTATCCTTCCGCGAAACTTTGCACAGATGCATAAAATGATCGTAATACCTTATTAAGATCCTCTGCTTCATACTTGTCTGTCTCCATTTTTTTCTCTTTTAGCCAGTCTTTGAGAAGTTTTAATGCCCATTCTGTATTTTTTTGTGTGTTGGCTTCGTAGCTGTCATGCTCTATTTTGTCAAGTTCAGTGTCAGTAAGCTCTCTGTGTCTTGTCGTTGTTCGTTCTTCTATCCACTGTTTAAATGTTTTGTTTTTTCCGTACATGTTAAAATTAATGTCAAAATTTTCCATTCGTAATTGTGGTTGTCCAGTGTTTGTCACAAGATGGCGCCAAACGGTAATCTTTATTGGTCTTTATTGGTGCGGAGCAATTTTAATCGTACATTTAGTACCGGCTAGGCGTTATTACTTTGGAGCAGTTATTATTTGAAAAGAACGAACCTGCAAATGTCTCAACTAACCAATCAGAATCAAGCATTCCAGAGAGCCGTGTAATAAAAAGATTTAAAGTGCACGCATTGAAAAAAGATAGGTTTGTATTAATTCATCTAAGTTGAGGTAAGGACATAGTTAAATATTGAAAAACTGTGGTGCTTTCCTTTAGAGGCACATTATGTAAGATTTTTGCATTAAAATATCCAAAAAGACAAGTACAGTATTTTGTTTATCAATTACCTGTAGGGCTTACAGTAATTATTAAAGAAAAACGTTTACGAAAAATCACAGCATAGAGGGCGAGAACTGTAAAAAAATGACAGGATTTTTTTTTATTTTTTAACAATAATGTTAAAATTATATTAAATAAGCCCTCCCCGATTTCTGTCTCTCTCTACTGCATGTCTCCCAGGCTCCATCTCTGTTAATGGTCGCAGCATCCCCTTCTCCACCAACGAGGGGAGTGAGATCCTTGATTTGGATGGTGAAATGTACCTGGGGGGTCTGCCCGAAGACAGCGGCGGTCTCCCTCTCCCCCCAGAAGTGTGGACCGCCTCCCTCAGGCTGGGCTTCGTGGGTTGCGTGCGGGACCTCTTTGTAGATGGGCGCAGCAAAGACCTGCGACGTCTGGCCGAGCTTCAAAGCTCTCCGGACGTTAGCAGTTTTTGCACGAGAGAGACCCATCGGAGGTGCAGCTCCGAGCCGTGCGTCCACGGAGGGCGCTGCCGCGAGGGTTGGAACCGACATGTGTGCGACTGCACCGGGACTGGATATCTGGGCCCCAACTGTGAGATGGGTGAGGAAAGTAGGGCTTTTAACAGTGGGGAGTGAGGATTAAGCATTGGATTATGTCTTCAGTCGTGTTTTAGTAAAAATAAGCAAATGGTGTTGTGCTTTATTTTGTGATAGAGCTGAATTTGAGCTGTATTTCTCAGATCCCACCTGCCTGGACCTTTGTTTGGCTTTTTTGCTAGGTAGTGTCGTATCTTACTCTCTTCTGCCCTCTAGTGTCATTTGCTTGGAACAGCAATGTTATCACTCGGTGTCCTTTACAAACATTACTAGGATATTGAACATGAACATGCAGCCATGTTTTATTCGTTATGAATAGTAACACTATTGTTACGTTACGCTTTTATCCATTGCGACTTATGATACAATGTTATGCTGGTATTTGTGTCAATTTACAATAATGTGATTTTCTAATGTGTTTTATTCTATGCTTACTGTGTAGTTATTTGAAATTCTTGTGATCTTTAACTTGTTTCTCTTTGAATAGAAGTGTGCATTAATCTTGTTTTGGGTTGTTTTTCTCTGGTTTCTCAGAGTCCGCAGTGCTGAGTTATGATGGCAGCATGTTTCTGAAGGTCCTGATGCCTCATGCTGTTCACACCGAGGCTGAGGATGTTTCTCTGCGCTTCATGTCTCAAAGAGCTTATGGTCTGCTCATGGCCACCACCTCCAAAGAGTCTGCCGACACCCTGCGCCTGGAGCTGGACGGGGGAAGAGTCAGACTCACCGTCAACCTAGGTAACCTTAAACTGCTGACCTCCAGACTCTGACATGGAACACTCGGTTCCAATAACGCGTCAGCTTCGGCTGGGGTCCATCCCAGAATGCATTTCAACTTAATTCCTTTGTTTATCTCACTTGATTCTTTCTTTTTTCTTTGTTTCTATCCATCTTACTTTTTTATCCCCCCCCCTCATTCCCTTCTAACCTCCATATCTATCCATCTACCTATCTATCATTTTCCCATTCCCTCCTGACCTGCACTGAAAAAAAATGATTCATTGAATTTAATAAATTTTTTTAAGGGAAGCGGTTGCAATCAATTTATTTAAGCTCCATTTAAACAAAAAGATTAGTAACGTAAAATTAAATATAAAACTTTTGTTTAAATGTAGCTTAAATAAATTGATTGCAACCGCTTACCTTAAAAAAAATTATTAAATTCAATGAATCATTTTTTTCAGTGTGCAAGTTTTCTTGTACACCTTTTTTCTTTTTTCTTTGTTTGTTTGTTTCTTTCTTTCTTTTCTTTTACTTCTTTCTCTCTTTTTCCGTTCTATCTATCTACTGTATCTGTCTGTCTGTCTGTCTGTCTATCTATATTTTCTTTTTTCTTTTATATTTGTATCTTTCCTTTTTATATTACTTTTAACATTCTTTTCTTCCATTCCCTCATAACCTGCAAGTTTTCTTGTACTCCTTTTTTCTTTCATTTTCTTTCTTTCTTTTTCCTTTCTTTTCTTTTACTTCTTTCTCTCTTTTTCCGTTCTATCTATCTACTGTATCTGTCTGTCTGTCTGTCTATATTTTCTTTTTTTCTTTTATATTTGTATCTTTCCTTTTTATATTACTTTTAACATTCTTTTCTTCCATTCCCTCATAACCTGCAAGTTTTCTTGTTCCCCTTTTTTTTTCTTTCTTTCTTTCTTTCTTTTTCCTTTATTTTCTTTTACTTCTTTCTGTCTTTTTCTTTTTTTTCTTTCTGTTTGTCTGTCTATCTATCTATTTCCTTTTTACATTACCTTTTTTACATTCCTTTCTTTTACTTCTTTTTTTTCTTTTTTCTTGTTTTTCTTTTTCTTTTCTTCATTCATTCTTTCTTTCTTTCCTGCTTTCTTTTTTGTTTTTATTCCTTACATTTACCTTTCTCTCCCTATTCCTCATAATCTCCAAATTTTATTTTACTCCTTTCTTTCTTTCTTTCTTTCTTTCTTTCTTTCTTTCTTTCTTTCTTTCTTTCTCTCTCTTATATTTATTTCCTTTTTACATTACTTTTACATTCCTTTCTTTTACAAATTTTTTCTTTCTTTCTTTCTTTCTTTCTTTCTTTTTTCCTTCTTTCATTCTTTCTTTCTTGCTTTCTTTTTTGTTTTTCTTTCTTACTTTTACCTTTCTTCCCTCCTAATGTCCACATTTTCTTTTACTCCTTTCTTTCTGTCTTTCTTTCTTTCTTTTTTTCTTTCTTTCTTTCTCTTATATTTATTTATTTCCTTTTTACATTACTTACTTTTCTTTCTTTTACTCATTTTTTATATCTTTCCTTCTTTCTTTGCTTCTTTTTTCTTCCCCTCTTTCGTTCTTTCTTTCTTGCTTTCTTTTTTGTTTTTCTTTCTTATTTTTACCTTTCTCCTTATTCCCTCCTAATCTCCAAATTTTCTTTTACTCCTTTCTTTCTTTCTTTCTTTTATTTGTTTATTTCATTTTTACATTACTTTTACATTACTTTCTTTAACTGATTTTTTCTTTTTTCTTTCTTTCTTTTCCTTCTTTTGTTCTTTCCTTTCTTCCTTCTTTCTTTCTTTCTTTCTTACCTGCTTTCTTTTTTGTTTTTCTTTCTTATTTTTACCTTTCTCCCCATTCCCTCCTAATCTCCAATTTTTTTTTACTCCTTTGTTTCTTTCTTTCTTATATTTTTTTATTTCATTTTTACATTACTTTTACATTACTTTCTTTCACTCATTTTTTCTTTTTTCTTTCTTTCTTTCCTTCTTTTGTTCTTTCCTTTCTTCCTTCTTTCTTTCGTTCTTTCTTTCTTGCTTTCTTTTTTGTTTTTCTTTCTTATTTTTACCTTTCTCCCCATTCCCTCCTAATCTCCAAATTTTTTTACTCCTTTGTTTCTTTCTTTCTTATATTTTTTTATTTCATTTTTACATTACTTTTACATTACTTTCTTTCACTCATTTTTCTTTTTTCTTTCTTTCTTTCCTTCTTTTTTATTTCCTTTCTTCCTTCTTTCTTTCTTTCCTGCTTTCTTTTTTGTTTTTTCTTTCTTACTTTTACCTTTCTCCTCCCAATCGCTCCTAATCTCCAAATTTTCTTTTACTCCTTTCTTTTTTCTTCTTTCTTTCTTTCTTTGTTTCTTTCTTTCTTGCTTTCTTTTTTGTTTTTTCTTTCTTACTTTTACCTTTCTCCTCCCATTCCCTCCTAACCTCCAAATCTTTAATATTTTTTCTTTAATATTTGTTTCTTTCTTTCATTTTAGTTTCATTCTTTCTTTCATTCTTTCTTTTCTTCCTTCCTTACCCATTCCCACTGTCTTCTCACCTATGCAGCCTTCAATGGCTATATTTTCTGCAGCTTTCGAACAGACAGCCAGAGAGACCAACCCATCATGTCGTGTATTTTGTTCCCAGAAGGCACATTGACTCATCTTAGTAGCACAGCACCAAACTCCTAATTCCTTTAAGTTTCCCTCACTGTCCTGTCAGCTCAGACTTGAGCTCTGGCGGCCGTCTGCGGCTGTTTGTACAGGAGATTACAGACAGTTTCAGTCCAGAGGAAAGTCGAGTCTGAGCTGTCTAACTGCAGTGTGATAGTGAGACGGGTCCCTGGCTGTCTGTGGTCACTCTTCTGTAGCGGTTGACAGCTTGAGAGCTCACCACAGCCAAGAGTGCTCACACCAATCGATAAGATTCATTATTTTTTTCCGTAATATCGATCAGTTTTTAGTAATTTCATCCTGTTAGCCCGAACAGCGTAGCTCTTCAAATGATATATTAGCAAGTGAAGAATATCGGTAAATAAATTACCGCTACCAATTAATATAACAAACAAACCTCCTGGATAAAAACATGTCATTTGTTTCTATTGTGCCTATTGTTCATCTAGAGATTTTGGAGACATCCAAACAGCTCTATTACTTTTTGCAGCCGGCATTCAGCAGAAAATCCTGCATCTAATTCACCAACCATTTGTAATCCAGTTAACCAGGCGGTAAATGTGCCAGAATGCACGCAAGTATTTAAATGAAGTCGTTGTTTCTGCAACGCTAATTTATTTCAAGTGGGTTAAAGTAAAAAACATAATTAATTCTTTGCAAATTTTCCCCCAAATTCTGCATTGTTTTGAGGCTAGCGATAGATACAAAAGACAGATCTGTATTTTTCAAGTTGCAACTCTTGGCTGCCGGTGCAGACTGCTCATACCTACAACCATACATGCACCACCCACATCCACAAATGAGGCGCAACAAAGCCAAAAACAAATGCTTTTCAAAGCCTCTCTGTACATAGTTGCCAAGTCTTGGCATTGCTCTCGATTCACTGGCTTAAAATACATTTTATTTTAAACAAAAAATAAGGTGCTGCCTCTCGTTCTGTGAATGTGTGGTGTGGGCCTTTGTAGGAAAGCAGCTCTGGCTCTCAGTTTGTCCCCGGATGGTGTGCTCAATGCAAAAATAGATGTTTGTCTGCAGATTGAACCTTGAAGGATGTGGTTTTAATTTTTAGTTTCTTCAAATCTCACCATCTCACTCTCTCTCCCACCAGATTGTATCGGGATAGACTGTAACCTTAGTAAGTGATTCTTTTATCTGCAATGCTATTTCTCTCTGTCTCTCTCTCTCTCTTTCATGCTCAGTCTCAAATCATCCAAAGTTTCTTCTCCACCTTCGTAATCCTGTCTTCCTGCACCGTTAGCGCAAATATACTTTGAACGTGTTCCCAATTTGCATCTCTCTCTCTCCCTCTCTCCCCAACATGCGCCTTCCCTCAATCTCTTTTGTTCCGCAAAATATGCCGATTTGCTGCGGTGTTTGAAATTAAGCATAACCATCCCGACAGTTTCCATTTCGACACCATATGTTCCCCACCGCTCCTCAGATGATCTAGAACGTTTCACGTCCCCACGGGACTCCGTTACATAAGATACAATAATAAACCGTATGATAAAATGAGAAATGTATTCATTTGCCAAATCAGGCATTAGGCTCCCTGTGCCTGTATTTGTGCAGTATTACATCCATGTGTTTGTGTTGGAACACGGCACAAACATCAGTGTTTATCAGTGCGGTGATTCTGGAGGTAAGTTTTGAGTGAAAGTGAAGGTGGACACGAGGATGTGTGTGTGTGTGTGTTTCTGCAGATCAAGTTTTGTCTACATTGTGGGGACCGAGTGCCCCCATAAGGATTGTAAAACCTTAAATCACCTGCTTGATGTAAAATTGCATAAAGATGTGTGAGGATTATGTGTAGGTATTAAATAGCTTAGTGTAAAAGCAATTTAGAATTATTGGCATGACAGGGAATGAAAACAAATGTTACTTTCAGTACTTTGACTACTGTGAATCTATCAAAACCTCTCACAATCAGATCATTTGTGGCCCACGCTGGCAAAATGAGTTGGAATGCACAGCGTCTAATTTTGTGCTAGAGGCAAAAGAAAGCATACATGTTGATTTTGGTCGAAATTGAGGATTTCATAAAAAATAAGTACATTAAGGCCTCATCTAGCGATCTCAACGCGGTAAATAGTCATTAAACATCTAATATGATCTTTATTTGAACGTTTGTTAAATGCTTAACTAATACAAAGATGCGTGTCCATCCACATGCACGTGACATTTTGGTTTTTAAACATGCAGGAATTGGAAAATAGAGTGCAGGATTTGCTTGATGTTAAAAGAGTTATTAAAGCCCTTTTCACACAGACATTCCGGAAAATGCACATGAGATTTTTTGGCCAATGATTTGCCGGAATCTGTGTGTGCCTTCACGCAGATAAGATCTCGGAAAGACACCTGACCTGTTTAAAGACCTGCACTTTCTTCTCCGCAGTGTCTGAAGTTTTGCTTATTATTTCTCTTATGGAGGGTTCACACCAGACGCGGTAGAGGCGGCAAGCGCGAGTAATTTACATTTTAAGTCAATGCAAAGACGTAATTAGGCATCCTGCGGTGCGGTAAACGTGAATTGAAGACTGGCGTGGGAAATGCGCAAGTTGAAAAATCAGAATTCGGCGGATTTCCGCGGCGCGTTAACCAATCAGGACCTTGCTGTATTAGTGACGTGATTACAAGAAGCAAGCGGAGTATCAGCGGACTCACAGAAGTCCCTCCCATGATGCGGATTTCCGCGTGAATGTCTCAAATGACTAGAATTTCCAACATGATCTCACAAAGTTCTGTGGGATAGTCACGGAATTTTGTGCTCAGTTTTCCGTGGCATTCTCATGGATCTCCGCATTTTTCCGTGGCCCTGCTACGGACTGTCATTTTCCGTGGCATTCTCACGGATTGGTTACTCAACTGCTTTTTCCTATTTTCAAACCATTTTCGCTTCGGTTTAGGGTTAGATTTGGTGTTTGCGTTAGTATGTCACTTTAACTATTGGTTTATACTATTTTTTCTGATTTATTCTTTTATATTTTCTAAACTTTTTTCTAAACAATTGTCGCCTGGCGTTGGGGTTAGAGTTGGGTTTGGGTAGGGATGTCATTTCATGTAAATTGTACCCTAAACCGAAGCGAAAATGGCAAGAAAATAGGACAAAACAGCCGAGAAACCAATCCGTGAGAACGCCACGGAAAAAGACAGTCCGCAGCAGGGCCACGGAAAAATGCGAAGATCCGCGAGAACGCCACAGAAAAATGAGCACAAAATTCGTGAGATCAGGTTGAGAATTTCAAATGCGAATAAAATAAATAGAAAACTAAAATGTTGAGGCGTCCAACTTCGCGCAAATAGCCCGTTTTTGCCGCCTCTATTGTGGCTGGTGTGAATGCACCATTAGAGAGGTAAAGATTGGGACCTGATTAGTGTAGAAAGAGTTAATTCTCAAAAGTTCAATTCATTCCCTGCCAGACTTTTTTTAAGTTGCCCGCCAGCATTTTTTTATTTTCACAAAAGTTTCTTCTGTAAATATATAAACATACAAATATATCAAATGAAAGAACAACTAAAGACAAAGAACAAATTGCTGATTGTGACTCTGTTTGCCACCCCGGGTGACATTTGAAAAAACATTTTTAATCAAATACCCTTGCAAAAGCTTTACATTTAGGGTTTGGGTCATTCTAATGTTTTTAAAGATAGCTACAATTCTCAAAAAAATTATTAGACCACCTGTCCATTTGTCTCAAAGACCATTTAGCATTGTGAAGTGCTTTAATGTGTATGTTTTGTTTTTAGAGAGTTCTCAGTGTTTACCCAATTTGAGATGTCAAATTAAATTCACATTTTTATACTTAAATTTGAGTCCCCACATCTTCCGTCAGAAATTAAGTGTAAAAATTAACCATTAAAACTTATTTTTCTATTAGGGACTGCAATAGTTTACTTTAAATGGGCATCTGAATAAATAAATGCTCATGGTGCTTTACTCTTTTTTTCTGCATTTCTTGTAAAACAGTAAATAAAAGGATTATATTTCAGCATTAAAAATTCTGACTAAAGAGCTTACATATACTGCTGTATTAACCATTACAATAACATAACAAATGATTTTGGAAATCACCAATAGGCACAAGCCTTACACTGGTGGTGGTCTAATAATTTGTTAAGCAATGTATACAGTACTGTGCAAAAGTCTTAGGCCACCACCACCAGATTTGTTGTTTTAGAAGTTTTAATGTCCATCCATATTTTTTCAAACTATTTTATTAAGATACAAACAGGAAATATGTAAAAAAAAATATCTAAAGGACTAAATGTCTTCTATAGGCATCGTCTGTGTTTAGTGTGACCTCTCTTGGCACTAAACACATCTTGAGCATTTTTAGCAGAATGAAGTAGAAAGGATTTAATTTTATTTAAGTTTAAGAGATCCTGCAGTTATTGCTCAAGTGGAAGGGGAGTTTACCCAAAAAACTTGACACATCAGTTTCCTTTTTTTTAGTTTTTTTTAATACTATATACACATTTCCTGAATTTTCTGGATGTATTCTATTCAAGAGACAATAATTATAATCACTATAACATTGCAAAAACAACAAATCTAATTTTGGCATGGTGGCTTAAGACTTTTGCACAGTACTGTATAAATGAGGACATACCAAATATTTCAATTTTTATGTGAACTAAGTAAACATATGTATTGTTTTCCTTCCATGAGTGACAAAAATTATGAATGTTACATGACTTTATATTACGTGAGTTTAATAATTAAGAAATACTGAAGTGTATGTCATTTACAACTTTTACATAGTGTTTAACATTGTCTCTATAGTACATGATTAGTCATGAGGTAGAACAGGTGTTAAAAATCAAGTTCACGCTGATGTTGTTTAGTTTACAATGATGATACATTTACTAGACAGATAACATGTGCCCTATTAAATTAACTGTAGACGTATTACACAAAGCGAGTCGCGACATTTTAAGATAAAGCGTTTCATTTCATTGGTTTGTCCTAGTACTGGCATTACGACCAGTCATTAAAGTTACGGATCTCATTGGTTGTTCCCACCTCAAACTCATGTCATTGGCTAAGACAGTGTTGCTATGTTGGCAGGTTGTGATGCTTATATAAAGCAAGTCCCAACATTTTATATACACATTTTTTATTCACAAATAGAATTTATTAACATCTTTTAAAAGTGCTATTGCTGTGCTTGACGATACAATCTCTTACAAAGTAGTTGCTCTTTATGGCATGAGCACTGATGTATACAACAACAGGTGTTTATAACTAAATACTATTTATACTGTATTGGACAGCTATATCACTATATTGATTGATCAACATCATTGAACGCTACCATACAGTAGATTATATAATAAACATTTTCTTATGATATCTCTGTTTGCACCACCAGGTGGCAACAAACACCAACTGTTAAAGCATGTGAAAAATGTCCTCCCTCAGTCTCAAACACACATCATGCTATACAAATGATTCAGATGAACAGAATCTACAAATCATCTCGGTATAGGCAACGTCATTTGTGTCTTTAAATGTGTTATAAACAGATCTGATGACACATGTAGTTTATACTTGCTATTTTGAAGGAGAGAAGCATTTATCATGCATAAGGCTGGTGATGATGAATCTTGGATGTACAAGGATAAATATATGTTCATAATGAGACGAGCACGATCATTTAAAACGTTAACCTGTGGAAAGATTTCATATTCCTTCCACACTCCCAATATTAATCCAATGGATATGTGTAACATATTTTGACTGATGGAAGTTTTAATGACAGCAAAATGTTAATTGACTTTTAAATAGACAGAAATGCTGGTTGTTAAAGTAAATTATACCCAATTAGGGCCCTCTGCCATCTGTTAGAAATCTTTTTTTTTCTCCTCAACACGATGTGCATTTTTAAAGAGCTCACCAAAGGGGCGTCGTGAATGCGAAGCAGATTTAGATGCTGTTACAGATGGAGAAAAGACATTAATGTTAAGTTTAAATAGGTTTTGATACATGTTTCCTAATGCTACAAACAAGTTTGATATTGTAAGATTTGCGTTAAGATTCTAACGCAGAGCACAATCGATATCAGTTATATTCACATTTGCTTACGCGCACAAATATATTTGTCAGGTTTTATTTGTGCTCTACTCTTTTATGCTGTTGCAGTTTAATCTGAAAATGCTGAGTAATAGCAGCCCAAGCTAAAGCAATGAGCGTACTCCTACATTTAAAAGCAGGGATGAGCAACAATTTAGATTTAATTAACAGGCTGCCAGAAGGTGTAGGACGACAGTTCCTTTTATCTCCACTCACTTCTTTATTTTTTACAGCTAAAAGAGCTAATTAGCAAAATGATGTGACACTCCAATGCAAATAATGTCACGCATACCTAGTCAGTTACGTAAGTCATTTCTACATTTATTTAAAGTCATAGTTCACCCAGATATGAATATTCTCTCATAATTTACTCAACCTCATGCCATCCAAGATGTATGTGACTTTTTTCTTAAAGAGCACCTATTATCCGATTCATGTTTTACATTTATTTTGGTGTGTTAGTGTATATTAAGTGGTGTATTAAGGTACAAATCCCAAACAGGGTTCCCACGGGTCCTTGAAATCCTTGAAAGTTTGTGAATCTGTGGAAAAAATTCAAGGCCCTGGGAAGTTTTTGAAAACATACATACATAGATACAGGTCATTGAAAGAGCTTGAATCTATTTTATGTAAGAAGTTTTTTGGGAAAAAAATCCATATTATTCCATGTGTAGTGTAGGATAATATAATAAAAATTCTAGACTTTTTAAGCACACGTGCTAAACTGTTCGCTTTAAATGCTAATATCTTCTGTATGCGAATGTTGATTCATACCAAAATGCTTTTTTGCATAGTTGTGTTTGACACATGAAAACGTCTCGGGTTACGTATGTAACTGTTGTTCCCCGGGAAGGGAACGAGACGCTGCGTCTCCCTTGTCATACTTCCTGCGTCCCTGTAATGCCGTCTTTGGCAATATTTTAGATAGCAATATACTTCCTGGCTCCCGCGTCACCCTGTCTTTGTCTTTAAGCCTCACCATTGGTTCAATTTGATATACACATTCAGACGCACTTACCCCTGGAGGCGTCCCCAAAGTGTCACGGCAGTGGCGCAGCATGAGTTCCCTGGAAAGGGAACTGTAACAATGTATCTTAAAAGGTAACACAATGTAACCTTGCTCTCACTTGAAATGTGTCCCCACATTTAGTCCTTGAATTTGAAGGTATTGGACCTGGAAAGTCCTTGAGAGGTCCTTGAATTTGAAGGTGTGGGAACCCTGCCCAAAGTAAACAATGACGCGAGTTATCGACTCCAACGTAAATCTCTTTTCTTGGACTACAACAAACACATAGATTGTGGGCAACAGTTTACTTCCTGGGATTGGTGATGTAGACAAGACCGACATTATCATAATTCCTCCCGCTTCGGACTCACAGCCTGTAAGTTAACTCCTGTTAGCATTTGCATTTTGGGTGAATCTTTCAAACATGGTAAGGAGCATCACGTTTTTCGGCTGACGTCAGATGTATTCAGGCCAATCACAACGTACAGATTAGCTGGCCAATTAGGGACATGGCGCTTTTCAAATCTGTGCGTTTCAGAAAAAGAGTGAAATCTGAAGCTACAAAAATGAACGGTATGTGGAAAATGTGTTTTAAACCATTAACCCAGTGCTTCTCAATTATTTTCTGTCACGCCCCCCCTAGGAAGAGGTAAACATTTCAGGCCCCCCCAACTCTCCGCCGCGACTGTAAATAGTAAAATTTGTCTATAAAATTACACATCTGCAAAACATTGTATCCTTATTAACATTGAGAAAACACAAAAAGAAAAAAACAAAAAAAGAAATATTGATCAACACTCTAAAAACAAACGGTTCTACACAGGTGCTTCACTGGTGCTATATGGCACTAAAAACGGTTCTTCTATGATTACGATCCAAAGCAACAGTTTTGGTTCTATATAGCACCGTTTGTTTTTTTAGAGTGAACTTACAAAAAAGAATAACTTTATTAACATTGTTTTTAAAAGACTTAAAATGCATCAATTTGCCTGAAATAAAAAAATCAATCCTTATTTAAAGTATAATATTTTTTGACCATTTGATACTGAAAAATTAAATATAATCAATAAATAATAATAAAAACCACAAGCGGCTTATCAGCGTGATTGGGGTGTAATGTCTTTAAAAATCACTTCCTGAAAAAGTATTTTCCCTGGGGTCTTGCGTGCCCCCCTGGTGTCGCTTCGAGCCCCCCCGGGGGTCCCGCCCCACTATTTGAGAAGCACTGCATTAACCACACGAACAGACTCCAATAAAATGATACCTTTGTAAGAGAAAAACTATTTTGAGCTTATTCATGGCAACATAGAGATCGGTAACTTAAAGTACGGTGGCAGATCGATATCATCGAATCTCATTGGTTCTTGTGAGTCACATGGTGAAGCACAAGGACTACATTCACACTGTAGGCGAAAGTGGCCCAAATCCGACTTTTTTGCCCAAATGTGACCCATATCTGGTTTTCTTATGACAGTCTGAACAGCGCAAATCCGATTTTTCAAATCAGACCCAGGCCACTTTCATATGTGGTCCTAAATCGGATACATATCTGATTTTATTACAATGCGAGTCAGTCTAAACGGCCATGTCACATTTCATCCGACTTTTACGTCATTGAAATTACAATTCTGATGATGTCACGTCTTCTGCGCATGTGGGTCACATAAGAGCTGTATACGGTTTACACATGAGACTGATGGCCGTCGCATTTAAATGATAATGTGAACAACAGCGCAAACGGATTTCATAAAAAAATCTGAACTGAGCATAAAGACCTGCAGTGTGAACTAAGCCAACTAGTCATAAGACACACACTCTAAATTCTGCTGGGTTATTTTTAACCCAATGCTGGGTAAATATTGGACAGAACACATTTTGGGTTATATGCTGGGTTGTTGTTAACCCAACCATGAGTTGAAACAACCAAGCATTGCATTGAAACAACCCACCATATTTTTATTTATTAACGCAACATGTGTTCTGTTCAATATTTACCCAGCGCAGAATTAAGAGTGCAAGAACCAATAAGATTTAACGTTATCGACGTGCCACCATATTTGAACTTACTGTGCAGATCTCTTTGGCCATTTTTCCATCAGCATACCAAACTGTTCTTGTTGCGTAATCGTTCCAGTTCATGCTGATCAGACTGAGATGGTATAAATAAGTT
Source organism: Misgurnus anguillicaudatus (assembly GCF_027580225.2). NCBI lineage: Eukaryota > Metazoa > Chordata > Actinopteri > Cypriniformes > Cobitidae > Misgurnus > Misgurnus anguillicaudatus. The sequence continues at coordinate 16,950,170 of NC_073345.2, forward strand.
TTCATTTTCCACTGTGGGGCTGATAATTCGCTTGTTAAATCTGACGTCATGCAGCACCACCGGGTCCAACCACTATCAAATGCCATAAGAATATAACAATAAAATCATGCTTATATACACACATATCATAATGCAAAAACACCAAAACACCATTAGGATCTACGAGTGTAATTTTTATCTCCATAACAAAAGCCGAGATGACCATATTTTTTATGAATTATTAATATATTGCTGTCAGTGATTCTGTACGCCCGGAGCCTGCTGTGTACACTGTTAGTTTACCATAACATGTTCACTTAAATGTGTAATATGAATAAATAGTGCTCATAAACGTCTGTTTAAATAATATCCTCTATTGTAATGAGTGGAGGCTTTGACCTGGAAACAATATTCCTTACGTCATGACTTAACAAGTGGATAGCATCCTTTGAAATGTAATGCAATGCATTAGTCGTTGTCTTGGTAATGCAAGAGATGTAAATAGTGAGCATGTTATGAAGGCCGATCATTTATTATTTAGTTTTTTGCAGTAGGTCCACTTTGTTGCCCTTCTACCTTTGCTCTCGTGAGGTAAAGAACAAAAATTTCATTGTACTTCTACTTGAATCTACTTTTTGCTAATCTGTGTTTACAGTACTTACCTCAAATAACGCGTTTTACCAGCTACAGATTGTAGCTAGGCAACAGACGAGTGACCAATCCTAACCGCGAAGTCACGAATGTCTAATTCGGGTTCGAGAGTGGTTTGTTATCATCCCGTGATAGACCAAGTTTAAGTGGAGACATACTGTAACTGTTCCTTACCATTCTCTATGTTGATCCTCATGTAAAAAAATAACATGACGGCATTTTAAAGGGATAGTACACACAAAACTTACAATTCTGTCATAATTTTCTCACTTTCATGTTATTTCAAATCTGTATAAATTTCTTTGTTCTGATGAACACAAAGGAAGATACTTTGAGAATTTTTGTAACCAAACCGATCATGAGCCCCATTCACTTTTATAATAGAAAAAAGATCACTATGGAAGTGAATGTCTCAAAATATCTTCCTCTGTGTTCATCAGAACAAAGAAATTTCTGCAGGTTTGTAACAACATGAGAGAATATTTTGGGTGAACTATCCCTTTAACTCATTCACCGCCATTGACGAGTTATCTCGTCAATTATGAGTTAATATTTAACTAATAAATATGCCTTTCTGGACGAATTTCAAAGTGAAAGTGTAATACCGCTTTTATCCACTAGATGGCCAAACCGAATTTATTAAAAACGGAAGTTAAAAAGATTTAATGATTTATTTTAACCGCCTTTATGTTTGATAGTCATTCTGAGTCTGATCTCTAACATAAATTCCTTTACAAAAACGCATTTTTTTAAGCTTTTTGCTCAAAATGTTGTATTTTTGAAGAGAAATATCTATATTTCAGTGGTTAAATTAAGTGGAAAAAGTAAATATATAATGAAACGTTTTTCCCCATTTTGTTTGTTTGTTTGTTTGTTTATTATTTGTTTGAAAGCAGAGGGTGTGTTCTTTAATTTGATATAATTTGTATGTTTATATATTTATAGAAGATAATTTTTCCTGCAAGGAATTTTGTGAAACTTTTGTTAAAATCACAAAAATGCAGGTGGGCAACTTTTCTCAAAAAGGCTGGCGGTGAATGAGTTAAGAAGAACTGAAGAAAGGAAGTCATATATATTTGCAATGGCATGAGAGTGAGTAAATTATGAGAGACTTTTCACATTTAGATGAACTATTCCCTTCAAAGTTTTATCAGATACCGTCATATCTCAAGCCAAGATCAGAATACGCATCTCCGGTTGTCGTCAGAGCTCCGCCATACTGCAGCACACTCTCGTCAGCGATGCAACACTCCTTCAAATAGGCTGACGACGGTCCCCGGAGAGCCTGTCGACTCCAGCAGAGCCAATTAGGCTAGCCAACAGCGTAGTGAGAGGGGCTTTGAACCGCCATGTCAGGCAGTAGCCGCTCCACAGGATGAGGGCTGAGGCAGCTGCTTCGGCCTGACCCATTTTTCCTCACACCCCAGGCGCCTCTGAGCACGCAGTGGCCCCATAGCACATCTTAACACTGATACTTTAGTGCAAGGGGTTTCTAAAATTTCTCTATAGTCGTAAATGAGATATGTTGTGTATATCCATGGGGCCCACACTTAAAAACACATTTGGTGTTTTTGCTATAGCTGTCAGAAGTGGAAAATCATTAACTTTTTAATGAATGCCATTTTGAATATGCACACTGTTAAACTGTGGATACAAGAAAGAAAGATTAGAAATAGGTAAAATACAATTCATATCCAGTCTAACGTGAAATAAAACTATGTAAGCAGTAATGTACAGTCCCTCCAGAAAAACGCGATTATGCGATCGCATGATTCAACGTATAATCAGCCAAAGCCGCATTTTTTCAAATACGCCGCACTTTCACAGCATAAATTGCAGATGCAAATTCCGTGCGCAGAATATGCGGGGCTTCCATGATTTCATAATGAAGTCACATATATATTAGCAGAAAGTTGAAAATGTTGCATTTACTTCACACAAGCACAGCCATGTCCCCTGTTGCCATGGGAACGATATGAAGTGACGTGATTATGTGACATAAACATAATTGAAAAGCTGCAAACAGTTTTTGCAAGTTCCCGCAATTTCATCGCATAAAATTGCATAAATATCCTAGCCTGGCTCCGCCCTCCTACGTGCGTCCGCTTAATTTTCATTTCGCTTCAATACTACGTCTGGGACTGTTCTGTAGAGTTTCGTTTTCTCCTGCAAAAATCTGCAGGTCCAATCAGCGAACAGATGGGGGTGGCTAAGAACGATGACGTTGAGGTCGTGCGTCAGTTTGAGTTGTAGTTCAGTAATGGCAGCGGAGAAAGACGTTAGAAAAGCTATTCGGTCCGTTGTTGCAAAACTGCAGAATATACAGAAGTTAAAGCCGGAGCAAGAACAATGTTTGCTACGTTTTTTTTTTGTCTGATTATTCTGACTTGTTGTTTCCGGCCGGTTTCGGTGCATGATATAAGTCATGACCAAACGTTAGCGATCGCCAATGGCAGATCCTGAGTGGCTCTGGGCAGATCCAATAGTTTTAAACTTCAACAGAGGACCCTCCTTAACGGAAGTAACGCTTTGCAATGGAGCGTGGCCAGACTCTCTGTACAAATGAAATGCATGTAGGAGAGTCTGGTTGGACCAGGCTAAAAATATCCTGCATATTCCATCGCATTTTTAAGAAAACGTGCCGCAAGATCAAGGATTTTGCAACAATCACAAAAAATCTCAACGTTTTTCTGGAAGGACTGAATGTATGCCTTTGCTGTATTATGGAATAACATGTTTTTTGCTTTTATAAAACAGAAAAAAATCATTTAAACACCAGAAAAATAGCTGATATTATTTTCATTAATAAATGTGTAACGGTACGCCATGCTGGGTTTTGGGGCAGTTTCCCAGCAAGGCTTAGTTATAATTGGACATTTAAGTTGTTTTTACAAACATACCTTACAAAAAACATTACTCACTAGTGTGATTCTTGAGACAACACAGTGGGACTGATATATTTATTAAAGGGCACCTATTATGCAAAATCCACTTTTACAAGGTATTTGGACATGATGTGTGTTGGCAGTGTGTGAACACATCCACCCTACAATGAAAAAATCCACCCGCTCCTTGTTTTTTAATCCCTATTAAAACAAAGCAGTCTCATTAGACCTGTCGTTTTGATTCTCATATCAATGTGAGGTCACATTGATAAAGCCCCACCCACTTACAGTCCTGGATTACCATAGTTTCCACCCGCGTTTTTGCTTCCATCCAAATAGGGGCATTTTGGACATGCTATAATAATAAATGATCTGTGGGGAATTTTGAGCTGAAACTTCACAGACACATTCTGGGCACACACAAGACTTATATTACATCTTGTAAAGGCCATAATAGGTGCCCTTTAAAATATGTTAGTGCAAGCTGTTTTAAGTTAAGACCTTTCAAATAAGCATTTTCCTCTGGGACAAGCTTAAGCCCCATAAAGTTACAAAAAGATAACCACAATTCTTTGTCAGAGTAGTTTACACAAATAATTTGAACCACTATTACTGATCACTATTATTAGGAGCCGATTTCTTTTTCCACCGGTAAGTGCTCGGCACACTGCAAAAAATGACTTTCTTACTTAGTGTTTTTGTCTTGTTTTCAGTACAAATATACAAAAATTCTTAAATCAGGATGTATTGTCTTGATGAGCAAAAATAAGTCCAGTTATTAGACAAAAAAAATATCAAATTTAAGTGAATGTGTACTTAAAATAAGCAAAAAAAAATCTGCCAATGAGGTATTTAGTGTTTAAGAAAAAGTTATTTCAAGATTTTTTTCTCATCCCATTGGCAGATTATTTTGCTTGTTTTAAGCACAAATTCACTTAAATTTGATAGCATTATTTGTTGTTTTTTCCCTGGGTGCTTGCACATTTCGGTGTGTGCTCAAGCCCCGGAGCACCCCCAGGATTGGCGCCTATGACTATAACAATGGATGCTGATGATATTTTGGCCAACCCCTGTATGTATCAACAAAACTTTTATAAATAATTATATCACTAAAAGCCTTTCTTCCACTGGAAAAAATAGTCCCTGACTGACTGTGAACAGCAACAAAATCACATGTTTACGGAGCTAAGCGTGAGATACACAGAATGGTTGGGTGTGGGGGTCAAAGCTGATGTAAATAAAAGCTATTGACCAATTGGACCATGGTTTACAAAACTGTAACAGCAATTGCAGTAGCTATAGTGTTTTACAGACTGTTGGTTCTATTGGTATGATACATTTTAGTAATCTTGACTGAGTAGTCCATACTTAAATTAAACCAGTGAATTAGTGTCAATCTGTTTTTCCACAGTACATACGCTGCACTACAGTGTAATTCTTCATAGACAACTAAATTGTTTCAGCAGGCAGTGCTCAATTATTTCTGCCCGTATTAGATAACATGATTTGAGTCTAGAGCCGTACTCTTAGAAACACAGCTTCAGCATGATATCTCTGATTGTTTGGTTTCAGCTATAGGACCCTTAGTCCGTGATGGATTTGCCTTCGCATGAGTTCTGTCATTTTAAACCTGTGTACTGAGGCGCGGTACAGTTTCGGCCTTAAAACTCCTGAGCTTGTAAAATGATTATGCACATACCCAGGGCCAATTCAATTTCCATTCAGTTCGGTTTAAGTATAATGTGTTTGTCTCACATTACACACAAATTCTGAGGCATCACCAGTCATTTTCTCTTATAATGAGCTGAACTGCCGTAGAGGCGGCTGCAGTTGTTTGTTTGGCTGCTTATTGAAGCAATGTTTTAACACATTGAATCAATGAGGTTTGTATCTGTAAATGACATTTTAAGAAGAAAATGCCTGTAAAAATATAACTACAGTATGTTTTTATTGTTTAGAAGATAGCAGAACAGCTGTGCCGTTTGATGCTACTGTAAAAATACTTTCTACAATTGTCAGTGATGTCATAAGGTTTAGAGTAAAATGTCATGTGCACGGTTATTCGCAATCTTAAAAACTTTAGCGTGATTCTCACGAAATCCAGTGTCCATTCTCACGAAATCCGTGTCCAGCATCAGATTTTTTAAAAAGCCCTTAAAGCCATTTTTTTTGCACATATAAGATTAAGGTCTGAACTTACTATAACCATTATTTTTAACAAATTTCCTATAAAATTTATTTTTTAGATTATCATTATCAAATTTTATCATTACCGCAACATGCTATTACATTAAATATATGCATTTACCAAAAGTCTTGGTAATGAGAACTTTGATGAGAATAAAACGATTTCTTGAATTTACTCAATTTTTTAAGGTAAGTGGTTGCAATCAATTTATTTAAGCTACATTTAAGCAAAAACAATTAGTAAAGTAAAATAAAATATAAAACTTTTGTTTAAATGTAGCTTAAATAAATTGATTGCAACCACTTACCTTAAAAAATTAAGTAAATTCAAGGAATCGTTTTTTATTTTATTCTCCAGATAAAAGTGAAAACTTTTTAGTTCTAGTTACCAAAACATAAGTTTGTAAATGCATATAATTAATGTAATATCATGTTGCGGTAATGATAAAATTTGATAATGATAATCTAAAAAATTTAATTTTATAGGAAATATGTTTGTACAAATTGAGTAAATTAAATGAATCATTTTTTTTTCAGTGAACTGCTTACCCGGTGGCCATCTTGAGTGTCACAGTCAATTATGTCTGTTCCAACAATTATTATTATTATTTTTTTAAATGTTAGTTCCTTGAGGGCTTAAACAATGATGTTTTGATGAATTGTTGCGGAGGGTGAAAAAATTTTTCTTTGACACATTTATATTCCTTATTATTGTCTACATTTACTAATGAACACCAAATACCACATGTTTCTTTACTGTAAATGTTTATAGTATAACATGCCATTTTATTTTTTAAATAATTAAAAAAATATATTTTTAGATTTTTTAATTATAAATATTTCCATGTCAAAGAACCCAAATCCAGTCATGGACAAGTTGCGGTAATGAAAAAGTTTCCCTTAAATGTGGAAAAAAACAACAAAATTGGTTTGTATGATGTCATTTGAAATCATGTGCAAAATAGTACATGAAGAGATGTTTGTTACTGTATGCTTCTTATTTTGATACTCTTACTTTGCATTTACTTTTTTATCAAAATGTTTCATGACACCTCATAAGTCTAATTTTGTGAGAATCACCCTTTAGGATATGCAGAGACAGCCATAAGTAAATCCATTATTAGTAAAAAATTAAATGGATAAAAAACAGCCTGACGTAACAACTAATGGCTCAACCAATAGTGTGAGTTTGGGGTGGGACTATCTTATTTATCTTATTTAGCGATAAATGCCTTATAGCTGTGATTTTTTCTGTGTAGTTTTATTCGCACATCAGCATCATGGAACATACAGTATCCATCTATAAAATAACCAATAATATAAGTAGTTGTTATATAAGTCTTTATTATTCATATACAGCCTATACAGACCTCAAGTGTACCAGAAAAGCATATTCAAATGTCAAGATTCGTGATTGGCGTAGGCGCGTGCTTATGCGAGCGTGTGAATCTGCATGTGTATGTACTGTATGCTCACGAGCCTCATTGTGCGAGTGTGAACTCTCTGTGGTGCCTTCCCGAAAATGTTTAAGTGTGCAGATACTGTACGTCCTGTCTGTTTGTGCATGTGTGAGGGAGAGCAGCACCAGGCCGTGAGGTACGGTGCGCTCTCTTGATAAGCGATAGCGCTTACAGCGGTGTGTGACTTTGGTCATTTTTCTATGCAGGTAAAGGACCGGAGACTCTGTTCGCAGGGCATAAACTGAATGACAATGAATGGCACTCTGTGAAGGTGGTGCGCCGTGGGAAGAGCCTGCAGCTCTCGGTTGATAATGTGACCGTGGAGGGTAAGAAAAAAAACTCACATACGCTGCCTATACTGTATTTGACTGTACTGTATTTTCACATGTCCAAACCAGATTCAATCAATTTTTTATTTCTGTTTCTGCTGCATTGTGTTAGTATACCCCACCCATTGTGAAAACCTCTGGTGGTCAAAAAACCTATGTTGTTTTCTTACTTTTGTAGGTCGCTTTGGATAAAAGCGTCTGCAAAATGCCTAAATGTAAACGTACATTAAACAGCAATGCCACATTAGAGAATCATTCATTTAAAGCTATTTGTGACTCGCTTGTAAACCTCACCAATTATAACTGTACATTAAACAACAAATATGTAAGTACTTGACAATAGTAATAAAATCAATAAGGCTTGTTAGCTCCACCCATAAAATCATTCTTGTCCAAAATTTTGCACCTAAAATACATTAAACAACAAATATGTGACCCTGCAGAAAAACTCCTGACTAAAGTCCCATAATATAAGAATTAGGGCTATCAAAAGAATAATCGCATACAAAATAAAGGTTTGTTTTTGCATAATGTATGTGTGCAATGTATGTAATAATTTTATATATAAATACACAAAGAGAAAACAGGATATGCACATCCAAAAAAAGTCTTGACCAGGTGCAAGATTAAAGGATGAATCAAAAAACAGAAAAAGATCTGCACACTGTAAAAAGTCCCTTTTATTACAAAAGTTTAAAAAGCAACGTTTCGGTCAAAGACCTTCGTCAGGCAAACACACTTGTAAAAATAAAAAAAATTCTGTCATCATTTGGTCACTTTCATGTTGTTACAAACCCTTATACATTTTCTTTGTTCTGATGAACACAAAGGCAGATATTTCGAGGAATGTTTGTAACCCAGTGGTTCCCAAACTTTTTCAGCGTGCCCCCCCCCTTGTGTACGGTGCATTCCTTCACGGCCCCCAAAGAAAATTTGTGACAAAAACTGTTCTAAAACTCAACATTTTAATAAAAAAAATACAAATTATACAAAAAAGTAGTGCTTTTGGTTAGTAGCCTTATTTTTTAGGTTTTACTACACAGAATTCATGATAAATAAATGTATTTCATAAAATGTCATAAAACTGGCCCCGGCCCCCAGTTTGAAAACTCTTGTAACCAAACCATCCGTGGACCCCTTTGACATTCATAGTAAGAAAAAAGAAAAGTATGGAAGTAAATAGGGTCCATGAACAGTTTGGTTATAAACATTTCTGAAAATGTCTTCTTTTGTGTTCATCAGAACAAAGAAATATATACAGGTTTGTAACAACATGAGGGTGAGTAAATGATGACAGAATTATAGTTTTTGGGTGAACTATCCCTTTAATCTAGATTAAATATATATTTGATATAACTTATATTATAAATATAAAAAAACTAATATATTTTTCTTAAATGTATACATCTATGTGTGTATTTATATATACATACTAATTACACACACAAATATATTATGCAAAACAAACTTTTCTTTTATATGCAATTTATCAAGATTCATCTTTTGACAGCCCTAATAAGAATGTGATGAGGAGCATCAAAGTTTGTTTTCCATCATTGATTTCATTATTGACATGACCTTGCTTATTTAATATCAAACATTACATTACATTATGTAGGATGGTGATATGTAAAAAACATTAAAACACAAAAAATGATCCTTTTGCTTGGTTCTTACATGCAGGGTCACATATGTTTAAACTTGCTGTGTTTCAAAGCATTCTCATGTTTTTTTATTACATACAGAAAAATTGTTTTTTGCTGTGTCTGGTTAGAACATGGCGTGACAGTGAAGTTAATCTATCATAGGCTGCCTAGTTTCAAAACGCATAAACCGAAAGATTACACATGGACCACATTTTCAGTTTCAAATTCAACTTGTACGTGCAAGTTCAGCATTACTGCACATCTAGCTCTGAATTCGACATCAAAAGCTGAAGTTGCCTTGGGATGGGCTCAGGCAGCATGCCATTCCTTCATATCATCAACTTCCAGACCTGACTAATCGAGCGTGTTCGCTTTCGCCACAGGCCAGATGAGCGGAGCGCACACGCAGCTGGAGTTCCACCACATAGAGACGGGCATCATGACCGAACGCCGCTTTATCGCCGTCATGCCCTCCAACTTCATCGGCCACCTGCAGGGCCTCTCTTTCAACGGCATGTCGTACCTGGACCAGTGCAAGAACGGCGACATCTCCTACTGCGAGCTCAACGCACGCTTCGGCATGCGCCGCATCGTGGCCGATCCGGTCAGTTTCCGGAACCGGCCCAGTTATGTGGCGCTGTCCACTCTGCAGGCGTACGCTTCCATGCACCTTTTCTTTCAGTTCAAGACCACCAGCCCAGATGGCCTGTTGCTGTTTAACTCTGGAGATGGAAGCGACTTCATCGTAATTGAACTTGTGAAAGGGTGAGTGGAACTGAAGTGCAATAATAATGAGTGTTATTAAACACTGAGTTTTCACAAACACTGCCCCATCTGCATTTTTTTAAGCCAACATATAGGGCGGGCATGGTATGGATGCTTAAACAAACAAAATGGTTTTATATTCATCTCTGTTTATACTTTTTGGACATACTGTAATGAATTATTTGTGGGTATTTTAAGATGAAATTGCATAGACATATTTTAGGCACACTTCAGACTTGCATTACATCTTGTAAAAATGGGCATAATAGGTGCCCTTTAACAATCCCAAAAATGTGCACACCGTAGCTTTAATTGACGACAGAACTGTATGATTACATCTCTGTTATCTTTTTCAAACCCATCTGAATTAGAATAAGAAATAAAAGCTATTCATTACTAAAGGATTTTATGCAGTAGTCAGGAAGGAGCGGTGCTGCTATCCATAATCATATTGGCCAAAAAAATTCTGTATTCAGCATTAAAGTCGTATTAATAAAAGCCATTTAATTAAACTATAAAGTTAAGATGAGAACCACGAAGAAGAGAGAAGAATAGAAGATTTTTTAACAATACTGCACAAATAAGAAGCTGAAATTAGGCACAATATTGAGGGTGTTATGAAATTATTCTAACAGATAGAGAGCACTACCTGATTGAGAAAAGAAAAGGGAAGGATTACATTTGAGTACAATATGAAATTAAGCCTTTGAGGTGCTGTGTGTGATAGAGATCTGAGGTCTCAGGAGAAAAAGAGAGAACAAGAAGAAAACGTATTAAGGGAAGTATTCAATACAAGTTAAGCACAATCGACATCTATTCAATGTCTATTACTACATAACATCATATTAACCTTTGGTTATAGTGGTTATAGGTACTTGCAATGGAACTCAATGGAGCCAGACAGAAATAGTTAAAGAAAAGCCACAAGATATTAATGGGGCACATTCCTCGACAGGGTTAGCCCCAGACTAAAATGCATGTTTGAGCTGCCTTAATTGAAAAAACACCTTATACTAACTACACTTTTTTGAAAATACGGTTATTTTCCAGATCCCCTAGAGTTTTTACTGTTTTGGAATCCAATCAGACGATCTCCGGGTCTGGTGGTACCACTTGTAGCATAGCTTAGCACAGTGGTTCTCAAACTTATTCAGTGTGCGGCCCCCCTTTGTGTACGGTGCATTCCTTCGCGGCCCCCCCAAAGAAAATTTATGACAAAAAACAGTTCTAAAACTTTACATTTTAATTAAACAAAACATTAAATTATACAAAGTAGTGCTGCCTCTTTTTTTAGGTTTAATTTCACAGAAATCATAATAAATTAATGTATTTTATAAAAATGTCATAAAACTGGGGCCCCCCTGGCACCATCTCGCAGCCCCCCCTGGGGGCCCCGGACCCCAGTTTGAGAACCACTGGCTTAGCATAATCCATTAAATCTGATTAGACCGTTAGCATTGTGCTAAAAAATAACCAAAGAGTTTCGATATTTTTCCTATTTAAAACTTGACTCTTCTGTAGTTACATCGTGTACTAAGATCGACGAAAAATTTAAAGTTGTGATTTTCTAGTCAGAAATGGCTAGGAACTATACTCTCATTCTGGCGTAATAATCAAGTAGTTTGCTGCTGTAACATGACTGGAGCAGGCGCAATGATATTTATGCCCTTGGTAACTTTCAATACCAGGGGACTATTTTCGGGAACTGCGTAATATCATTGCTCTTTGGAAACTCTATGGTTATTTTCGAGCGTGATGCTAATGGTCTAATCAGATTCAGTGGATTATGCTAAGCTATGCTAAAAGTGGTACCCGCCAGACCCGGAGATCGGCTGAATGGATTCTATTGTTTAAAGGGATAATAAGTAGGATTCACCCCCATCTAATGGTGAAATTGTATTTTGAATTTAAACAAATAGTGCTCTCTAGCGCCTCGAATTCCAAATGTGTGTTGCAACTACGGTAGCCGTTATGTAATCGCTGATCTCTTTGTCCGTTTCAGCTAGTTCACGTGTTCTGAGTGAAAATGCGTTGTGGAAACGCGTTGGTAGGCTAGTGCTTTTTGTCACTCTCTGCTATTATAGTTTATCAATATGGCGGAACGACATGGAAGCCTCCTTGGACTTACCCGTCCAATGTAAGTAAAGAGAAGAAATTATAAGCTTAGAAAGAAAAGTCAGATCACTGGCAGAGGTCATTTGACACCAACGAGGACATATTTATGACTAAAGACATTGATTTTGATTAATAAAACATTTAAAACCCTACTTACTGTCCCTTTAACTTTATGGGAGCTGGAAAATGAGCATATTTTCAAAAAAGTGGAGTGTGTTCGTAAAAACTGCTTAAATGTAGTATATTTAAAGACTAGTCCTGTATTAATCTTTAAACTTTTTACAAGTGTGCCAAAAACGAAGATGTGAAAACAGAATCAGGTCTTGTTGAATATATGTGTTTATAATGTGACCTTTAAAATGAAATATGAGCTTTTAAACCTTCCTTGTACTTCTTTTCAAATCTTGTACTTTATATTTTGTAAAAATATACACACAGTAAACTTAAGTTTGTTAACAAAGCAAATCCGGTCTAAACCCTGGGATCAGTTTGCTTAACAACTTAAAGTATATTTTTTATGTTCTCTTAACCATATGATATTGTAAAATTCAGTAATACAGAGAGATTTCCCACAACAGCTCAAACTTCCCCTCCGGTACAAAACACAATCTGTTGTTTAAATCATCTTTCGACAAACAAACATCAGCATCTCATGAGAGTTTCATCTCAAACAGCTTTGCCGGTCAGAAACCTTTCAGACAAAACAATCACGCTGCTGTTTTAATAAGCTAGAAAGACGCCGACATTACCACAACAACTTGCGTGTTCCCACTAGTCCCTGTACATATTCAAATGATCGACTGTAAGCAGCCAGTTTACTATACAAATGATAATATAAGAGACATTCAAATGCAGTTACGCCACTGAACTAAAGAGTGTGTTTAAGTTTGTGATTTGTTAACAAACATTACTTGGATGTGAATCACAGCCGTAGGAGGGTGAGTCAAGTCGCATTATGAGATTCACACATTTGTCTCCTTGGCATTTAGTTAAAGGTACAAGGAGGAGGAACGTTTGATGATTCATCACAGGATAGGGGCTGTATTTAAATTTATACAAATTCAGAGTTGCTTCTGGATATGCGTGATCGGTATTGGAACGCGCTTCTCGTGAGGTTCTCCTCAAGCGCACACGACGGCAACTGCGTGTGCCCATCAATCAAGAGCAATTTACGCAGTTGCTTGGATAGCTATTCTTAACCTCAGCCACTGCTGTGGCTTACTGTGCTATACTTAGTCAAAACATATCCAGAGCAGAGTTAATATAGTTTAATGTAGATTTTATTTTTAGTTTGCTTTTAAATTTAGTGTAGATTTCATGCGTTTGCAATGATTGCATGATTATAAGTTTCATGCCGAGTTCCTAGATAACTAATCTTTCACTCTTATATAACCACTGGAACGACGCTTGAAGTCAGGTTTCGGGTGAGGTAGATCAACTTCAGCGTCAGTGAGAAAACTTGTTTGATACCTTTTTTTAAATGTTTAATATTTAATCTAATGTAATATGTCATGTTAGCTGAATGATGTATGGTTTACTGCAACACCTTTTGGTCAAAAGTGAGAATTTTTTTACTACACTCTAAAGCCCGATTTATAGTCGCGCGTAAGTTCTACGCCGTAGCTACGGTGTAGGCTATCCGTAGCCTGTGCGTAGCTCTGCTTAGCCTGCCGTGCTCCTCGCAAAAACTTTAACAGCGCGTCAGATCTACGCGGACCGCAAGCACTGTGATTGGTCCACCAGAACCCCTCCCGTCAGGTAAAAAAAACGTTCCGTTTGTGACGGTGAAAACAAAGATGAGCCAAGTTGAGGAGTGATTTAACTCAAACTGCATCAAAAGTCGTTGTTTGTTTACTTCCATCATTGCTGGTCTTCTCAAATTATACACAACAAGTTGCTGTTTCTTCTTCGTTTGTGGGTTACCTTGCTAAGCTTCTTCTTCTTTGACGTTCGTGCTCTTACTGTGATTACACGCGTGGTAACTGCCTACCAGCGGTCTGCGCGTGTGTTTGCACGTCGACGCGGACGATGACACAAAAGTATAAATGAAAACCGACGCGGAACCTACGCACAACTATAACGTGTGCATTCACACCGGCGTCCATAAACGCTCTGGCTGCCCTGCCAACGACGCTATAGAAAAGCTGTAGTGGACGCTCTGACGCTTGATTGCATTCTTTGAACTTCTCTCAAGCGGAGGTTTCTGCCTTCCGATTGGCTGCGCTCCGAACGTTTCTGCCTTCCGATTGGTTGCCGCCGAACCGCGTCATTGCTCATTACCATAAAGTTGAACTGATTTCAACTCTCCTCGACGCTTACACCGTACATGATGCGCCGCCCCGCTGCTCGCCGCCGGCTCTCATTGAAAATTAATGACTTCCGGCTTTGACGCTGTCGCCGGTGGCGGTGTGAAAGCATAGTAAAAAAGGATGTGTTGATTTTTTACACATTGTTTTGTGTTATCCTATTTAACACATTATGTGTCATTTCGTGTTGATCTTGTGTTCAAATAAGGGACAGCACAAGATATTTTAAAACAACACAAATGTGTTGTTCCATTAATAACACAGAGATGTGTCTTTGAGGCTATTTACACTTGGCATTAACATGCGTTTTCATCGATCGGATCACAAGTGGATGAGGTTAATGCCAGGTGTAAACGGTGTTCAAAACGTTTAAAGCTCGTCCACTTTCGACCACTTTCAACCACATTCAGAGGTTGTTGAAAACCCTTTCGATCAGATTGCTTTTGTAGTGTAAACGCACATGTGGTTGAATGTGTTCGAACAGCCACACGCAACCGCCTTCTCTCCGCCCATTTATCTAATCTCAGGTACTAAAAACAAGTTTACGTCTTTTCTGACTTCTGGCACGAACACACGGTGAACAGTGCTATTATTAGCCTTTCATTAATAAAACTAAAGCGGCTGATCTCCGTAGTTTCATTTTGAAAGTGTGTGAAAGTTGCGCAATCCTATTTCATCAATTGCTCTGAAAATTCAGAGAAAGCTCTAACATGTAAATGTACAAAACACTGTGCAGCATGTTTACTTGCTAAACAAGCAGCGGACTTCGACATAATATTAGTTCGCGTCCATATATCCTCATCATTACTCCCGCTCGCGTTTGAATGACAGCAGAGAGACTCGCCCACCGTCTCACAAACCACCCCCCTCACAGTACAGTATTCAGGACAGAAGCGGTCGAAAGTGGACAAAAGAGATGGATTTAAATACCAGGTGTAAACGTTATGTGTCTCTCTCGTCCACTTGTGATCCGATCGATGAAAACACATCTTAATACCAAATGTAAACAGCCCCTTTGTGACTAGACACAACATGTGTTGTTTAAACACATTCATTTTAAGACAGCTTATGTTTGACACATCCTAGCAAGCAATGCCCGTCATTTAACTGTCTAGGTTAACTTGAAACACGATTTAGTCCGGCTACACTCTTAACACGAATGTGGTGTCCTTAATTAACTTAACTAATCTCTGTGTTATTTTTGGAACAACACACTTTGTGTTGTTTTAACACATCTTGGGCTCTATCATACACCAGGCACAATGCAGCGCAATGCGCGACGCAAGTGTCTTCTGCTAGTTTTAACCCGGCGCAATGATAATTTTTACGTTTAGCGCCACCTTGTTTAAATTGCAAAGGCATTTGCGCCCAATCTTGCGCCCATGGGCGTTCTGGTCTGAAAACGAGGTGTGTTCAGGCGCATTGTTGGTGCGTTGCTATTTTGAGCCAACCTGGTCTAAAGTCAATGGCGCAATGTTTTTTTGTTATTTAAAGAGCGTGTTAGTAATATGCGCCTATAAACGGGACAACAACGCGGGTTTGCTTATCACTTACATGGATGCGCAGCAGCACAAAAAGGCTTTTAAATATGAAAGATTAAAGGATTAAAATGTAAAAGATTGTTATTGAGTCTCTTGGACATAAATATGGACCGATTATGACGTTAGAAGGCGTAAAGAGCTGCTAGCCTGTAGCCTGGTAAGTAAATAAATGCTTTGCTTTAAAACAAATGCATCTGTTTTTAATGTTCTTTTTTCACGGATTTATTGTATATGATAAAAACAACACAATTTTTTAACATTATTCTTAAACTGGTGGTCTTCTTCCTCCACGAAGAAGTTTTTCAGTTTAAAATTTCGCTTTCTAAATAGGGATTAGGCATGGCGCCAGGCGCATCTGGCTTTTAAAGGGGATGAGGGCTGAGACTCTCATTGGTTTATTGCACGTTACGCCGAAAAAACACCCATTACTTATTAGAAGTTTAGGAACAACCCTTTTAGGCCGTGCGCTTGGCGCATAAAATAGCAAAAGTGGAATCGGACACGCCCATTTAGACCGAGCGCTTTAGACATTGCGCTTAGATCGTTAAAATAGGCCCCCTTGTGTTGTCCTTTTATTTATTTTTTACATAAAATCAACACGAAATGACATAATGTGTTAAAATAACATACATGGGGCGGTGTCCCTGATAGGGATTAGACTAGTCCTAGACTAAAATAAATGTAAGAGCTGTCCAAACTGAAAACAACTGGCATATCTTAAAATACATTAGTACCCTTTGTTTTGCCTCAAAATGCACACAAGTAATGTTTTTAGTAAGGCATGTTTGATAAAACTAGTTATATTTCCTAATTAAACTAAGGCCTAGTCCTGGCTTAAGAGAATCCCTGTCTGGGAAACCACCCCTATGTGTCATTTTAACAATTCAATTTAATTTTATTTTTAAAGCGCTTTTCACAATTGGTAATTGCTTCAAAGCAGCTTTACATTAATAGAAGCAGGGGAAAACACAGAAAAATCAACAGACAACATAAGTAGCAAAATACAGCGGCTATGAATAACTTTTTAAGTGAGCATATTAATAATGTAATGTATAGGAGAGGGTGTTAAGTTAAGCCAATGTCAGCTGACTCCCCAGGGTTTAAAAACCCCCTAGGAGAAAAACGTCCTGACTTTTTTAAGCCTAGGAGGAAAAAGTCCTAGTGGGGAAAAAAACCCTTGGGAGATATATATATATATATATATATATATATATATATATATATATATATATATATATATATATATATAGACTGTGTAAATATATATTTATATGGTATGCAAACGGATAATGAGATTAAACTGGTTCTGTCGGTGGTCGTTGGTCAGGCATCGGCTGGGCATCACGTTGAAGGACGGCTAGTGGATCAGTGGTGTGTTGACCTCCACAGCAGCCGGAACTGGGTCTGTTTGTCTCAATGTCGAGGACGAGACAGGGAGAGAGAAACAAAATCCTTTTAGCGTAGGGACTGTTCGCATGTAATGCAAGTGTCACATTATTTTGTGTTAAAAGTAACACAAGCTTATTAGCACATTTTGTGTTAAAAGTAACACAAAATGTATTGTTCCAATAAAAACACAGAGATGTGTGTACAACACATTTAGTGCCAGATTTACTAATAGCTTGCACCAAACTATAATTTTGGCATTAAATAACGATGCCGGGATTCACTAAAGACGCGCAGTGGATCATTAGAGCTAAAAAGGTGTGGTCTAGTTGTTTTTGTGACTGACCTTATTGCATATGCATTTCTAGGAGTTTCCCTTTCAGACTAATGTTTGTGCGTGTGTCATGACTGGTATTTGTGCCTTTATTTAACCCACGGAAAAAGGCACGTCTTAAACTACTTTGTGCATGAAATGGTTGCAATTATTGATAAAAAAAAGAGGCATCACAGAGAGCAGAGAACGCGTGACACAATGCAGAGAATTGTTTTAACATGTAACAGTTTATTTGAAATGCCAGAGGAACATATTATATTGTTTGCCAAGCCAATTTTTTTTTTTTTTTATTTGCTGGAGGAAATAAAAGAGGAGTCACTAGGCGAGGTCATACAATACCAGGCGTTTCAAAACTTCTTGTAAACCTTCCTTTTTTGTCCTCCAGTTCTTTTCAGTGTAGTATGGCTTCGTTAGCTGGGATTTCACACCCGCTGAGATGTCCGTGGTGCTGAACTCAAGCGCACATCATCAGCTCTGCTTATTTGTGACCCTGAACTAATTTGCGCTGCTCTTAGTAGATTGCGTTGGTTATTATGGAAATCAGCTGTTGTTATATTTAATTTGTGCTTTTTAGTAAAATACCCGCAGATATAACCACTGTCATCTGCGCTTTTTTGAACTTGCCTCATTTAGTAAATCTGGCCCTTAGTGTGTTGTCCTTAAATTGACACTAATGTGTTGTTTTTAACACATGCCTTCTAAGAGTACACTTCTAGCCAAAATAAACTGGAATTTGGTTACATGTCATGTTTGTTAAAATACTTGTGGTATGTATGATACTGCATCATGTATGAGGTGTTTGGTTTAATTTATTTTATTTTTTTTATTTTTCACCGACAGTCCAAATTTTGCCTCGTTTTTTCTTAGACATCTGGGCTGTGTTTGGACGGCCATTTAAACATCTTTTAAAAACAAAATTAAGCTTAAAGAGACACTCCATATTAAAATAGGCTCATTTTCCAGCTCCCCTAGATTTAAACATTTGATTTTTACAGTTTTGGAACCCATTCAGCTGATCTCTGGGTCTGGCGGTACCACTTTTAACATAGCTTAGCATAATCCATTGAATCTGATTAGACCATTAGCATCGCGCTAAAAATAACCAAAGAGTTTCAATATTTTTCCTATTTAAAACTTGACTCTTCTGTTGTTACATCTAAGACTGATGGAAAATTAAAAACTTGCGATTTTCTAGGCAAATATGGCTAAGAACTATACACTCATGATGGCGTAATAATTAAGGACTTGATGCCGTAACATGACTGCAGCAGGTGCAAATATATAAGCAGCGCTCAAAAATAGTCCCCTGGTATTGAAAGTAACCAAGGGGACTATTTTCGGGCACTGTGTAATATCATTGCGCCTCCTGCAGCCATGTTACAGCAGCAAAGTCCTTGATTATTACGCTAGAATGAGAGTATAGTTCCTAGTTATATGGCCTAGAAAATCACAGCTTTTAATTTTCTGTCTTAGTACACAATGTAACTACAGAAGAGTTTTAAATCGGAAAATTATAGAAACTCTTTGGTTATTTTTTTTGCGTGATGCTAATGGTCTAATCAGATTCAATGGATTATGTTAAGCTATGCTAAAAGTGGTACCTCCAGACCTGGAAATCAGCTGAATGGATTCCAAAACGGTAAAAATCAAATATTTAACTCTAGGGGAGCTGGAAAATGAGTATTTTTTCAAAAAAAGTGGAGTGTCCCTTTAAATTTGTATTACAGTAGATTAGTTTAAGCTTTAGTGTTTTCTACACTCTAAGAAAGGATGTGTTAATTTTTTACACTTTTTTATGTTATGCTCTTAACACATTGTGTCATTTTGTGTTAAAATAAAACACACGTTGTCTTAAAATGTGTTGTTCCAATAATAACATGTGTGTATTCTTGGACAACACATTTAGTATGTTGTCCCTAAACTAACACTGATTGGGTTGTTTTTAACACATCCGTTCTAAGAGTGTAGCTTAGCGCTAATACATTAACTGATATGACTTAAATACTTTAAATGGCACTCAGTTTCTCAGGGCCTCTAGTTTTCACTGTTTAGTTTCATTTACATAATGATTAAAGACGTTTTGTTAATGTTTTAAATGAAATAATATACTGTGTATCAAAAACGAAAACAATAATTAATTTGTGATAATTTTTGTTTTATTTTAATTTAACTCCTAAAAGGCCTCCTACAAGCCATGCCATGCTGTGTTTTTATTGCTTTATTGTTTAAAGAAGATAATGTGAGCACTGATAGGCTTGAAAGAAAAGTGCTAGATTTAATCACATGTAAAGTGTTTTTGATTAACAATATTGTATTTATTTACAACCCACACAACTGAACCGCCACGTGGGAGATCATCAGTCTCGACTCAGATATTTCTCCCTTCAGTCTAGTAAGAAAATGTCTCACAACAGGGGATGTTCAGCCACACTACTTATCACAAACAAGAGTAGAAAAAAACTTGATTTGGTCGAAAATGTGTTTTATTCCACTGGGCAAAAATTAATAGTGATAAAGGGGAATGCGGCTCAGATGTTTAACTTCCCCGGTTTCAGTGGTCCAGAAAGCCAGTCATTCAGTAAGCAATTAGACAGCAGGTGGCCTTGCCTCTCACAGGAGTCTGCACAAGCATGTGAAATGAGAGCGCGCTAATGAGAACTCAATCTCTCTTGCCCTCTCTCTCTTTCTCTCACAGTCAAATACACACAGTCTGTCCCTGACTAGCTCCCTCAAGGTCTCTCTTTCTCTCTCAAACACACACACACACACACACGGTCTGTACCTGGCTAGCTCCCTCGCTGTCTCTCTATCACATGGCTCACACTGATCCAATTCAGCTGTATATTAATGTACTGTATATGCTGACATCAAACCAAAACAACCTGACACAAGCTATTAGCATTTCCAAAGTGCAGTATTTACAGCTTATATGAATATACAGTAAGGGATGCGTGATATTTATATGACCTTGTCGGTATCAACCAATAATAGCCAGTATAAGCATTTTTTCCAGCTGTCGTCATTGGTTTGAATAGAGCATTGATCTCACGAGAATTTGTACTGATTTTACGTGTTGGCTATTTCGCACAAGTGAATCATACAAAAACATACCGGGCCCTATTTTAACAATTTAAGCGCATTGTCTAAAGCGCACAGCGTACGGCCTAAGTGGGCGTGTCCGAATCCACTTTTGCTAATTTAACGACGGGAAAAATGGTTTGTGCGCCGAGCGCATGGTCGAAAAGGGTTGTTCCTATTTTTTTTAATGATTAATGGGAGTATTTTGGGCGTAACGTGCAATAAACCAATGAGAGTCTCAGCTCTCATCCCCTTTAAAAGCCAGTTGCGCTGCCGCTATGTCTAATCCCTATTTAGATGACGGACTTAAACTGAAAAACTAATCGGAGGAAGAAGACACCCAGTTTAAGATAAATGTTAAATAATTGAAATTGTTATTTTTTGGGTTAAAACCTGTAAAACCTGTTTCTTTTAATCATGGAAGTAAAAGTAGCAGGCTTAAATATGCTGTAAATGTATGGCTATCCAATATCATTAAAAAATAATTTACATATAAGAAAAGGTTTGTACTCTGTATTTGTAACAAACAAGAGATAAAGAATTTACAAACGTGCGGAGAGCCATTTCAGCACCCGGACAGCGCCATGACTTTTTTTAAAGCATTACTTAAAATGTTTCTCACCTCACCATATCCACAATTACAGAGTCATCATATACAATAAATCTGTGGGGTAGCATTTAAAAACAACATTTAAAAACAGATGCATTTGTTTAAAGCATAGCATACCAGGTTGCAGGTGAAACAGCTCTTTACGCCTTCAAAAGTCTCATAATCGATCTTCATTTATGTCCAAGAGACTCAATATTTGAATGCTTTACATTTTCATATTTAAAAGCTTTTTTGCGCTGCTGCGCATCCATGTGTGTTTTATAGGCGCATATTTCTAACGCGCTCATTAAATAACAAAAACAATATTGCACCATAGACTTTAGACCCGGTTTCAGTTGGTCAATGGCGTAGTCTATTGTAGTTATCTAAAAAAGGAACGCGCCAACAATGGGCCTGAACACACCTTATTTTTAGATCAGAATGCCCCATTGGCGCAAAAATGGGCCCAAATGCATTTGCTATTTAAACAACGTGGAACTAAACGTAAAAATGATCATTGCGTTGAAACTAGCAAAAGACCCTTGCGCTGCATTGCGCTGGGTGTATGATAAAGCCCACAAGTGTCATTTAAAAATACGCCTCAGGGGCAAACGCAAATCATTCAAAAATGAACAAATGTGGTCGTATGAATTAATACGAATTAGCCAGCTCGTAAAATATGTACGAATTGCCATGAGATAGAGCCCAACTGCAGCCTTGGTTCACTTATCACATTCATTTTCTTTGCAGAAACTCTTCAGTAATGAATGAAAGCGCACTACTATAAGATGACTCACACAGCATACAAATATTTAATTTAGAGCAAAGAAGTGTTTGAAAATGGGAAAACAGAGATAAAAGATTGTTTTGTTTTATTAGAGAGAGACTAAACTAGTTTTAATCTCTTGGTCAGGAATTATTTTATACGAATTTAAACAGTAAGCTATTTTTAATATAGGTCACATAAATAGGTTATAAAAGTATGAAAACTTTATCTTTTTGCTCTACATGTACCTGGAGGTAGTTTTAGATAAATAATAAGCATAAATAATATATTTTTTAGCTAGTTTAGTCAAAATGAGAAGTATAAAAGTTTAAACACACAAAGTTAAATTTTCAAGCCATAAAATGTTTGGTAAGTGATATATTGAGCCCCCTTCAAAATGTATTGGGACTATAAACTATTGTGGTCACACAGCCGAGTTGCCGAATATCTGGCAGGATGGAAGGCTGTCCGTGGCAGTATTTCAAGCCTTATTACAGCTATTGATTTTAAAGCAAAAAGGCAGCATTGTCATCATAAAGAGGCTTGCCTGATTCCACTGGGCTGTGTGATTGACATGGCAACTGATGTGTTGCAGGTACATCCATTATGTGTTTGACTTGGGCAATGGGCCGTCGCTCATGAAGGGCAACTCTGACAAGCCGCTCAATGATAACCAGTGGCACAACGTGATGGTGTCCCGTGACGACAGCAACGTGCACACGCTCAAGATAGACTCCCGCACCGTCACGCAGCACTCCAACGGAGCCCGCAACCTGGACCTGAAAGGTACCACTCTTCCTAAGTATCAAACTATCGACTTTAGTTTGACTGAATGTCATTTTTTTGTTGGTAGCGAACCCAATTATGGCTGTGAGTGACAGAACAACAGCCAATTCAGTGTGTTCTGTACTGTTGTGTCATTCATTCGCTGGATTGCTTGATACTTATTTCTTTCTGAATGATCTATGCAAAGCACGACTTTTTTGTCTCGTTTACTTACTGTATATAAAATACTGTATGGCCAGTGTTTTCAGCAACCTCTTTGAGTCTGCAAGCACTTTGAAGTCCACCGTGATGCATTGAGACTGCGGGAAGTCTCTCATATGGATATAAAATGTGAAAGCTGCATTGCTTATTAAGTTGTTTCTATCTAGTGCATACACCTCATTAAACAAATGTGAATTTCTGTCGGACAATGCAACAAAAGATGTAAATTTAGTTAATTAGGGCAACAATAGTTTAGCATAATAACACGATAATGCTTGTTAATGCATACAGTATCAATGGAAGCTACACATTCACCACAAGCCATCTTACTGTAATTTGGGGGTCCCTGAGTCAACAATGTTACAAATATAGAATATGGGGTCATGAGCACAATTGGTAGATTATTGCATTAGCAGTTTGATCCTTAGGAAACACAGATACTGATCAAATCTGTAATTTGTAATACACTGAAAGTCACTTTGGATAAAAGCCAAATGTATGTTCCAACCGCATTCTTATGTCATTTCTCAAATACTTTATTCATCATTTGGCTATTTATAGAAGTACTTATCAGTTACCTCATGCAGGCATGACTTACCTCATTCTTAGGTACGCCTGAATGCATATTTTTAGTTTTACACTAATCCTGGGTTTGATTTCAGCCCACTGCTTTAATGAATACTCTTTCCTGATGGGTATTTACATAGCTTCTAGCGCCTTGTATAAATCATGTTGCTTCTGAAATCTACCTTGCAGTATTTCTCAACCCTAGCTGTAGATTTCTTCACAGTTTTGGCTGTAATTAGAAACACAAAGAGCAGTTCCTTCAGGGAAAAGAGAAAAACACAACAACTGACTTTGCATAATTCGGTGCTCCCAAATTTGCAGAAAAACATTTTTGTTTGTTTCATCTCAGGCAAGTGTTGCTTAAATCTGGGCCCAAATATGCAATCATGTTTATTTAAATAACAGGACTAGAAAGGGACTTGAAAATATAGCATATTAAATATACATGTATGCATTCACACGTGTTCTTTTTATGGGTGTATTAAAGGTTTGAATTGAAACGACAGCAGCTATAGCCATTGCCATAGCAATATCTAAGGCCTTTCAGTCTCAGTTTTCACTATATGAGCTATCACTGGCGTCAAAGTGCAGATCTTGGCAGACAGCCTTTATTTCATGCGTTAGTCGATAAGAAAGCGGAGACGAGTCAGTCAGATGTTTTATTTCTATTTTTGTCTGGAAACAGAAGGATGCCAATTTCGAGCTATTAGCACACATCATTATAGCTCCTGTTTTTCGGTGTTTCGTTATTTATTTGCACTGTGGAAATAAATAGTCCTTCCACAGAATTAGAAGAAGAGCACTTAAAGGCGCTCTAAGCGAATTGACGCGTTTTAGACCATAAAAATTTTTTTTTTACATACAGCAAACAACTCCTCACTATCTGCTTGTGGCCTGTCCGCTGATCAAACTGTAAAAAAACGCGATCTCTGTAGACAGCTCAGGCTCGACAAACGGCAATATCAACATAGTGGCCAAACCTAGCACAACAAAACATAACAAAGTGTTCCAGCCAATAAACGACAGGAAGGATTTGGGGGTGGGAGTTGGGCGCGTTCATGAAAGCACGGACGGGAGAGGGAGGGCGACGCGTTAGCTACGCTCCGTTTGTTTGAAAACAGTTCAAACATCAACAGGAAGTGACGTCGCACATTATTCGCTTAGAGAGCCTTTAACAAATAAAGACCACTCGCTATTAGGTCTTTTACAAGCTTAAATATGCTAATTCAGAAGAATAATACATGTACTGTATTAAACCTAAACATTTAAAGGGTCACTCCACTTTTTAAAAAAAAATAGGCTCATTTTCCAGTTCATCTTGAGTTAAACATTTGATTTTTACTGTTTTGGAATCCATTCAGCTGATCTCCGGCTCTGGCGGGTACCACTTTTAGCATAGCTTAGCATAATCCATTGAATCGTATTAGACCGTTAGCATCGCGCTAAGAAATAACCAAAGAGTTTTGATATTTTTCCTATTTAAAACTTGACTCTTCTGTAGTTACATCGTGTACTAAGACTGATGGAAAATTAAAAGTTGCGAAAAGCTGGAAAATGAGCATATTTAAAAAATAAAGTGGAGTGTCCCTTTAACATTAGGAGGTATTTTTAAGGAATGCATACATCGAAGTTTAGAAATGTCCTTTGATCTTAAAACATTTTGATCTGAAGGTCAGTTTAGTTAATTCCAGTGTATTCTTTTTAATTATTGTATCCCGACATGCCACAATTCACGTTATTACAATTAAAAGAACTCAATAATGTGTAGAAAAGTAACTCATTTTGGCTACTTTTAAAGGTGTAATGTGGTGTGTTTTAGCGGCATCTAGTGGTGAGATCGTAAATTTCAACGAACTTTAATTTCGAAACGCAATGAGAAGCTAGCTGCCACAGGACAAACATGTCGTCGTCTGAGATGACATAGGGACGAAACGCGCTCTGTGGAAGAGTTTGTCCGTTTAGGGCTACTGTAGAATCATAGCGACGACTTCCATGTATGGGGACGCACAGTGTTCAATATTTTACTATGTTCTACCTCAACTTAGACTAATTAATACATACTTGTCTTCTTCAATCTGTGCATTTAATCTTTGTACAGCGCATTTTGAATGTGTTAGCATTTAGCCTAGCCCCATTCATTCCTTAGGATCCAAACAGGGATACATTTAGCAGCCACCAAACACTTCCATGTTTTCCCATTTTAAAGACTGTTACATGAGTAGTTACACAAGTAAGTATGGTGGCACAAAATAAAACGTGGTGTTTTAAATAAGAACTTTATTGTATGGTGGAAGAGCACTTAGTTTGCAGCACTTCGACCTCGGCGCGCCGTAACATCTTCACTCCTGACTACTCCCCCTCTCTCTCAAACTTCCGTCAATATTACTGTGCCCGAGGTCGAAGTGCTTGCAAACTAAGTGCTCTTTTGCTTAAAAAATTTCCACGTTTTATTATGTGCCACCATACTTGTGTAACTACCCATGTAACAGTCCTTAAATATGGCTTCTAAATTCATCCTTGTTTGGATACTAAGGAATGAATGGTGCTAGGCTAAATGCTAACACATTCATGACGCGCTGTACCAAGATTAAGTGCACGTACTGAAAAAAGATGGGTATGTATTAATTCGTCTAAGTTGAGGTAAGAACATAGTAAAATATTGAAAAACTGTGGTGTTTTCCTTTAAAAAAAAATCATCCTTTTATTTGCACTGAATGACTCTAAAGGTTATCTGTGGTAAAGCTCTTTAAAGGCATTGAACACTAAATCATCATACGGCGCGAAAGAACAAGGTTTTAAGCTTCAAGGTCTTACATCATTGAATTGCTAAATCTAACTGTACGCCATCATGCTGCTTAAAGCACAAGTGCAATAAAGCCCAAATCAAATAAGGTCATAAAGTTCTAACTCTTGCTGTCGTTCTCCAAGACCCTTTTTTTATTCGGCGTCCCCAGAACAAGTCCTTTAAACTTCAAACGAATATCTTCACAGTACGTGTCAGTTGTAATTGTTCAAGCAATTATACCAGAGAGAATGGAGAGCGGCGTAGCGATCCCCAGGGTCCAGTGCTCGTCTGTGAAGTGTAAAATGAACATCCTCAAGCTGGAAGGTGCTGAGATGTGATGGTGTTGTGATGGATCCAGTGGAAAAGTGATGCTTGACCTGTTATGTGTGTTGGAACAGCATATGCGGAGAGCCCTCGCTTGTCCGATAATTGAGGTGTTTTCCTCCTCGAGGAACTGCCTCCGGAATGTTTTCTAAAAATATGCTTTATTGACTTGGAATCGAAGTGCTGTTTCCCCGGGTGTGAGGAGAAAGCAGGTGTTCGTATAAAATGTGAATGTCGACGAGTTCAATAATGAATTTTTTCGTTAAGTGTTGTCTACACGGTGATACAGTACACACACATTTACATCATACAGTACTGGTGCTGCCTGCTAAAGAAAGAAGCCCTATTACAGGACTTTTCATATTTATGGTTTTGGGATTTAAATAAATACATATATGATTGATACCTCAAACCATGCAGGGTAATATTCCTTGCTTAAGCAACTATACTTTAGCAGTTAGATTTAGGATTTTCACTGGAAGCTGAATAAATTTGGTTAAAATTGATGAGAGAATGCCAGACAGGGTTCCCATGGGTCCTTGAAAGTTTGTGAATCTAAGGTAAAAAATTCAAGGGCCTGGGAAGTTTTTGAAAATATACATACATAGATACAGGTCATTGAAAGTGCTTGAATCTATTTTATGCAAGAAGTTTTCTGAAAAAAAAATCCATATTATTCCAGGTGTAGTGAAGGATAATATCATAAACTTTCTAGCCTTTTAAGCACACGTGCTAAAATGTTCGCTTTAAATGCTAATATCTTCTGTATGCGAATGTTGATTCATACCAAAATGCTTTTTTGCATAGTTGTGTTTGACACATGAAAACGTCTCGGGTTACGTATGTAACTGTTGTTCCCTGAGAAGGGAACGAGACGCTGCGTCTCCCTTGCCATACTTCCTGCGTCCCTGTTACGCCGTCTATGGCAATATTTCAGATAGCGATATACTTCTTGGCTCCCGCGTCACCCTGCCTTTGTTGTTAAAGGAATAGTCCATTTTCTTAAAAGAAAAATCCAGGTAATTTACTCACCACCATGTCATCCAAAATGTTGATGTCTTTCTTTGTTCAGTCCAGAAGAAATTATGTTTTTTGAGGAATACATTGCAGGATTTTTCTCATTTTGGTGGACTTTAATGGACACCAACACTTAACACTTAACGGTTTTTTTACAACGGAGTTTCGGAGGACTGTAGGCGATCCCGGGTTAGGCATGGGGGTCTTGCCTAGCGAAACGATTGTCATTTTTTAAAAGAAAAAAAATGCAGTTTTAAACCGCAACTTGTCGTCTAGGTCCGGTCCAGCGCGACCTAACGTAAATGGGTAGTGACGTAGGGAGGTCACGTGTTACATATATTAAACGCACATTTACGGACCATTGTAAACAATAAACTGACACAAAGACATTAATTAGTATCATTCCACATACAACAATGTCGGAACGGTCCTCTTTCAACACACTTGTAAACACTGGGGCGGAGTTTCGCGTTTGTCCTCTTTTACCTCTTGATGTCATGACGTATTGCGTGGGGTCACACTGACGCTTTCAGGACCGGACCTAGACGAGAAATTGTGGTTTAAAAGTGCATATTTGTTATTTTTATTGTCAAAAATGACAATCGTTTCGCTAGATAAGACCCTTATGCCTCGTTTGGGATCGTTTGGAGTCCTTTGAAACTCCGTTGAAAAAAACTGTTATGTGTTGAGTTAAGTGTAAAGTGTATGTGTCCATTAAAGTCCATTAAAATGAGAAAAATCCTGCAATGTTTTCCTCAAAAAACATAATTTCTTCTGGACTGAACAGGGAGAGACATCAGCGTTTTGGATAACATGGTGGTGAGTAAATTTTCTGCATTTTTCTTTTAAGAAAATTTACTATTCCTTTAAGCCTCACCATTGGTTGAATTTAATATACACATTCAGATGCACTTACCCCTGGAGGCGTCCCCAAAGTGTCACTGCATTGACGCAGCGCGAGTTACCTTGAAAGGGAACTGTAACAATGTATCTGAAAAGGTAACACGATGTAACCTTGCTCTCACTTGAAATGTGTCCCCATATTTAGTCCTTGAATTTGAGGATATTAGACCTGGAAAGTCCTTGAAAGGTCCTTGAATTTGAAGTTAACTAAGGTGTGGGAACACTGCACAGACTTTACTTGAATGCCATAACTGTTGGGCCCTAGCTTCCCAAGCAATATTTAGAAACTATCACTTGGGCAGGTACTGTAGCAATCACCCAGTTAGCCCTTGCAAACAAAAAGCAACCTGAATTAAATATATAGCTTTGTTTGATGTGTTGACCTAATTTCCACTAAAACCGAAAGTTGGGGCATATTGAGAAACAGAAAACTTTTCAGATTTTCAAAAAACATAATTCTGTTTGATTTATAAGCTTGTTTTCTCATGAGGACAAGGTCAAAAAATTGGGACATTTGGTCCCCACACCTTAGGGATTACCAGGCACACACACACATACACACACAAATAACAAGTGGAAACCTTTAGGCCACAGAAGCACAGTGTGTTATATTGTAAGCAGTCCTATGAGGTCTAATCCTCAATGGTTATAGACCACAGCTAAAGGTGTTTCTCTTTGCTTTCCATTTTTATCCAGCTGGGATATTGCTTCATCATTACTCAACAGAGACGCATGACTGGAGATGTCATTTTTACAATCTCTCTGCAGTTCCTTCATATGAAAGCAATTGATTTTGCTCCGTCTCGTCCACAAAAGCAGCTCCGCTCTCCCGCTGCCCAGCCATCCATTGAATGACTAATGAAAAAAACTATCGGGTGTATAATTGAATATTGTGATTGAAGTCTCTTAAATAGTCTTTGCATAACAGTGAGACATACAGAGCTAATAACCATGCACGGGCTATTCTGTGTAAAGCAGACCGAGCGTCCTCATCTGAGCATAAGTGTGAAGATGAGCGGCCGTTATACAGCATCTGTTAATTTAGGGAAGGTTTTGGGTGGAGACATGACTTAATGGTGCTTCAGGGTTATTAAGGCTTAGTGATCATATAGGTTCAGTTCCTGCCTCTGTCTAGGTTAAAGTCTCATAATCTAATTATGAGATCAATGTCTGATTTCACATTGATTTCAGTCTTTGACATGACCTTACTCAGTCAATATAAAGATATCAAGATTATATTATAGAATGTTCTTTACATTATTGTACAGTATGTAAAAAATGTGCAGTGTTTCAGATGTAGATTTGCTGTCATCTTGTTAGTTACTGGATGGACATCTTCACCTCAGCTGATAACATCCTGAGGCTATGGTATTAAATTGTATAATAGTCATGATTATGTCATTCTGAGGGGTGGAGTTATAGCCTGTGAAGTGCATGGCTCTGAGGGCAATTAGTTGAAGTGAACCAGGTTAAGGGCCCATTAATGAAAAGGGAAAGTTATATTGAGAGATTGCAACATATCGGTACTGAAAAAATTAAAAGTGCAGAGGTTTGTACAAATGGAAGAGTTTTAATGGAGGTCTAATTGGTCTTATTCAAAGTGAAGTGGAAAAAGAGCAGATTTCAGCAAACAATCAGGGTGAGAGCGCACTCTTTATCCGTGGGACGAAAATTGCCATATGTATTCTTGCTTGTCAGTTTTAAAGTGTAATTGCCTGTCTTGCAGGCAGAGCTCGGTTGGAAATTGCATTTCACTGGCAAACAATGCCCTCTAAATACAGTCTGCTTGGTGAATGTTTGTCTGAAGGTCCCCAAACATCTTTGAAACGTCTTCCGTAATATATATTTGCAGAATGCAAGAATTAATAAAAGAAGAGAATGAAGGAGCAAGCGCGTATCTTAGAGCCTGAAACTGTGTTCTGTAGCATGACTGTATTTGTGTTGAAACCATGGACATGGATGTAGTACCTTTAAATTAATACTGGATGTTATATATTTTTCAAACATACAGTATAGGGTGCTTTATTATCTTCCAGAATGTGACAACATTAAACTTGGACAACAGCTATTATATTTTTTTAACATTATGCTTTTTTGCATGATTGTACATTTCACAGCATTTTGTCTCGCGATAAGCGAACATGATCTCTGTATTTTTTTTTATATGACTTAGCTGACTATTAGCCGTTTAAAATTGAAATGCATATTTTATAATATTTATAAAGTCATTCCCCAACAGCCTTTTTTTTGAGAAGTTGCCTGCCATTTTTTTGTGATTTTCCCAAGTTTTAAAAAATGTCTTCCAGGAAAATTTTCTTCTAAAAAAATATAAACATACAAATATATCAAATGAAAGAACAGACCCTCTGCTTTCAAACAAACAATTAACACACAAACAAAACGGGGTAAAAAAGTTTCATCCTATCTTTATTTTTTTCTGTTTATAATCTCTTAAAGTCGCTATGAAACGGAAGTAGCGATTGCCTTATTTTCCCCGTGGTGACGTATAACCGAATGAAATGGCTTCTGAAATGAAATAAGGCAGGGTTGGATTTAAATTTGTCCATTGAGATCTGATTGGATCGTTTAAAGTTGGGTCGTGTTGCTAATTGCTAATCGGTGCAATCTTCTCCCGGACCCCGCCCACCTGCCATACCATATGACCAGAAGTGAAGAGAGATCGTTTTGAGGAGGGGAGAAGATTTGCATGTTTGATTAAAGTTTATGAGCACACACAATTTTTTTTTTAAATAATGAAGCTCACAGATAAGTCATTTTTTAATAATACCACAATATAAAAATTTATATATATATAGTTTTTATTTCAACTTTTTATTGCGACTTTAAATATGGGTATTTTTTTGCAAAAAGCGGAAATATTTGCATTTTTGTTTAGGGAATTTTGTGAGAGATCAGATTCAGAACGATTATCAAAACATACACGGAGTGTAAAATTAATAAATAATTGTTTGCTTCATAAATTGGGTAAGTGCGCCATCTAGTGGATAATTGCGGTAACCATAAGAACTCATCAGGAACACGTTTTTTTCATGCAAATTTTTCTTTTAATTGACGAGATAACTCATTGAGTTAATAAGGAATGAGTTAATGTTTTACATTTATAGAATATAATTTTTTCTTGCATTCCAATTTTTTATTAATATTTCATATTTTTCATCTTAGTATTCTTAAAGTTGTGTCCTTAGAAAGGATGTACTTGCATTATTATGCTATTTTATTGTCATATATAATCAGTGACATAAAATGGTCTTAAAAGACAATACTATCGACTATCACCATTATTTTTGGGGCAATTAACCTAGGGTGACCATACATGCCATTCTTCCCCGACGAGTCCTGTCCAGGATTTCGGTGCGTCTTCCGGAAGTCAATACAAATCGACAAATACGACTTCCGGAAGAGGCACCCGAAATCCTGGACAGGACGCGTCTGGAAAGAATGGCATGTATGGTCACCCTAATTAACCGACTTATGAAAACTAGCTATCGTGAAAGGCC
The DNA here is from genome assembly GCF_027580225.2 of Misgurnus anguillicaudatus. Classification (NCBI taxonomy): domain Eukaryota; kingdom Metazoa; phylum Chordata; class Actinopteri; order Cypriniformes; family Cobitidae; genus Misgurnus; species Misgurnus anguillicaudatus. The sequence continues at coordinate 16,982,288 of NC_073345.2, forward strand.
TAATTGTCCTGAAATGTCTTTTAAGACAACAGGTGTTTTCAAGTTAAACTTGCAGACCGATTGACAAGGTTTGAGTTAAAGGCGGAGCCGTCAAGTCGGACACCTGCTGTTTGCTGTAGTGACGTGTGTGCCGTTTTTCCCTTTTTTAATCGCAAAAAAGTTAATTAGATGATTTTGTCAAAAAAAATAGTAATAATAATAATTTAATAAAAGTAGCAACTAGAAACCCTTTATATATATATATATATATATATATATATATATATATATATATATATATATATATATATATATATATATATATATATATTAGTTGCTGTTTGTACTGTATGCCCAAAAATAAACATAAGCCTAGATTATTAAAATACTAACAGAGCTTCGTCTTTTGCTTTTTTTCATTTTTTTACATGGCACGATATAAAATATTAAGGTTTAGGGAGTTTTACCTGTTATAAAAACATGAATTTATAATGTTTATTAGTGGAATTGAAGGTTGGATTAAACATGAAACGCACATGATCATTGTCATCAGTGAGGCGACCAATAACTAAGAGCTATGTCGTGATCAGCTGCTCAGGAGAAGATGTGCCGACTGATCCAGCCTGTCCTCGAATCGCATTCGCAGTACTTTAATGCCATACGTCACAGTTAAGCCGAAAGTATACTAGGGACGCGTATGCGCGCCGTCCACATGACGTCATTTTCGTCATCAGGAGGATCCGCGGTCGTCTGCGCGGTCAAAAATTTTGGGCTGCATGCGGACGACCGCGGACCCTCCTGATGACGAAAATGATGTCATGCGGACAGCGCGCATACGCAGACATCCCTAGTACGGCCATCCGCGTGTAGCCGCGAGGAGTATACTTGGAAGCTGCGTGGACAAAAGGTATATCCCGGCCTTCACATGCCATCGGCACCAGCTTAAGTCGATAGGGGTGGACTTACCCATTAGGCAAAGGTCGCAATTGCCAGCTTGGGGCCCCAAAATGCAGGGGTGTACTTTGTGAGCTGTCAGTTTTTGACCCTGGAAGTCATCAAGATTCCCAGAAGACTATTTAAATTTTGTTTAATTGGGTTTCTATTTAATCATCTTATATACAGTGACTTTCAGTATATTCCCATTAAAAGTTTTATCTGTGCAACTTCACAGAGCAAAGCGAATGTCAAAGTTCAAGAAATGTACATTATTAACGAATAGTTGACATCTGTGTAGTTCATTAATTAAAAAACAGTTTACATAATGTAATGCAGGATCATGATGCTTTACCATCCACTGTATAAAGTTTAAGTGTTTAAATCCCTTGTTATATCCAGTGATAGCGTTTTCTACATCCATTCTTTAAAAAATAGTATTATGATTTATATTATGTTTATTTGAATACAAAGTATTTTTCATTTAAAATATATTGTGGATGTGGCATTAGATGGAAATATATAAAGCAATTCTGTACAAAGAAAGTAAAAGGTACACAGATGTTATACCCATCTTTTCAATACAATGGGGTACTGCAGTAAGGTTAGTAAAATATTTAATCATAGTATTAAAACAATTTGTGAAACATAAGTTTTGGGAATCTTAAAAGTACAGTATGGGCCTTGGGCCCCCAAATCACTAAATCCGCCCCTGCAGGTCGGACAAAGTCGGATTTTGGATATATTTGTTTGAAACAACATTACAATTACCAACTGAAATTTCCACAAAATCCGACCCAACAACCCAGCTTATAATCATTTTTATAATCTTAGCGTTGTGAATCGTGGTAAGATAGGGAGACAGTTTTGAATACTAATGATGTACTTATTGAATAAATGACTTTAGTTTGTTTTTAACAGGAAAGTTACTGGTTGCAGCTATATCCTACTGTAATACCTTATACATTTTAAATACAAATCTAGATGTTACATTTTGCATTCGATACTGCATAGACGCTGCGTTCACGTCAAACTCTGCAGAGAATTTACATTAAAGCATTCACAACATTGGAAATGTAGGTGAATTCCCCCAGTACTTTCCCATTTCAGTATAGTCTACAATGAACACATTGCATCAGTCAGCTTTGAGAAGCAGACGCAGGGACATTTTGTACTGTGTTGAAGAGCCCAGTCATTTCAATTCCCAAATCCCCGTCTGAGCACTCAGCTTCCATACACCCAAACAGCTATTTACCGACTTACATGTTTGTATGGCACCGTGTTTTATTTTCATCCTCGCACATGCGTTTCCACATGTTTCCTTTATGGCTCAAGGGCAACTTTGATGTTACGTAATTATATTCTGTTTCATGACAACCCTGTTTTTCTTTTTGTTCTGAACATCAAAGGTTCCTCGGTATTAGCCTTCATCAGCAGGGAATTGGTTTAAAAAGAGAAGATCACATATTCAGCTCATCACAGAGTCGCACAGGATGAGCCCACCTTATAAAGCTCAAGTTAACACGAGGGACGTCATTCAAACGTGAAGAGTTTGTTTCTGTGTGTTGTGTAGGAGAGCTGTACGTTGGAGGCGTGGGGAAGAGCATGTACAACAGTCTGCCCAAGCTCATAGCGTCCCGGGACGGCTACCAGGGCTGCCTGGCTTCAGTGGATCTGAACGGCAGGTTGCCCGACCTCATTGCTGATGCTCTGCACCGGGTGGGTCAGGTGGAGAGAGGCTGTGAAGGTCAGTTTACAGTTTATTGTGCTTTACACAAAATGCATCGGTTACACAATGAAAATCACTCTCATTACAATTAATGTCACTTTCTACAGCATTGAGATGTATTTACAGTTTCTATTTTTGACACACTACACAGTTTTTCTTGTCCATCTGAAATAAAATGATTTACAAATATTATTTTAAATTCACCTTTCGCGTCTAAACATATAATATGTAATGTATGTTCATAGTAAATATACCACTTTTTTTAAACTGATCCATTTTGGTCAATACAATTGGAAAAATAAATAAATATGTCGGAGCCGATGGTGTAGTGGGCAGCGCTCTGACATGGGGTGCTTTCGCACTTTCGGCCACCCGAGTTCGATTTCAGATTCGTGGTCATTTGCTGATCCAATACCTCTCCCTTCTCCCTGTTCTTTCCTGTCCTCTCCTAAACTCACTGTTAAATAAAAGCAAAAACTGGCCAAAAAATATAAAAATTAATAAATATATAATACAATAAGTTGCATGTTATAGCTTACTTATGTGTATTGTCCCTGTAGCCATGTTTGTAACGCAAACATTGCGTTAACACATACTGTCCTGATTAAAATGTGTAAGTCACTTTGGATAAAAGCAACTATTAACCATTTGGGGTCTAAGGGGTTTTTAGGGCCCTGGAGAAGTTTTGACCTGCACTGACGTTTGTGCTTTTTTCAGCTGCTTAAAAACATAATAATGGCAGAAGTCTCGTAACACTGTGTTCAGCACAATCTGGGCTACAATATTATATGAGCAACATGTATGTACATGTTTGTATTTTTTAGAGAAAAATGTTTATGTGTGGTTTATAAAAAAGCAAAAATTTTAAGTCACTGATATAAGTCCACAAAACCCATACTAAACATGTTTTCCCAAGACTTTTCAAAACAGGATCTAGTAGTTTTTTTTCTTTAAAATTATGTGAAAATCTTTCAGCCTACTCATTTACATAAAACAATATATTGATTTAAAATTTTTACGACACTTTTTGGTTAGGAAGGCAATATGCAAGGAGGCAGGAAAGCTCCTGAATAATCTGTGATTGACAGCTGAGGAAACAAAAGACTTTCATAAGAGCTTTGCAGAGAAAAATAAAGAGTTTAATAATAAAGCGCCGCAGTCGACCTCAGAGTGTTAAATAGATAAATGTAGTGATGCACCTTTGCATTTCCTGTTTGTTTCAGCCGGCCCTGGCACTACCTGCACGGAGGACTCGTGCTCCAATCAGGGAGTGTGTCTGCAGCAGTGGGAGGGGTTTAACTGCGACTGCACCATGACGACATACGGAGGTCCGCTCTGCAGTGACCGTGAGTAGCGCTATGCTCTTTTGTCGGGATTAAAGGGATTTATACAGAAGGTTTGTTTAATCACCTTAAAAGCCATTCGAGGCTTCTCTTATGATTAGATCAGAGGTGCACATTCAATGCACCGCAATGCAGTCTTTTAAACACGCCGACATCCTAATTAGCGAGGAACACTAGATAATATTCATAAAGACCAAGTAATGGTTTAGGTGACCCCCAAACTGGCAGCAGAAAGAAATTTGTGCTGCTTTTTTAAAATGATGTAATTATAAAAAGCTTGGAGGTGGAACTGTGAGTTTTTATTACTGTATCTGTGATACTCCACACACAATTAAATATCCATCCCTACAGTCACACAGTGGCCTTGCTCACAATGCAGATTTTGTTTGCCCATAATATGCCCATATTTTGACAATACCACTCTGGAGACCGGCTTAATGAGCTAAATGAAGATAAATACTGTAGGGTTTGCTTGCATAAACATTCCAGTAGAAACAAAATAGCAGGTGCGCATGTTTTTATATATATTTGGAAACAAAGGGTTTATTGCACAGCTGGAGAGATTTAACTAAGCCGTTTAATTTAGCTAAATTAATTTTTAGATTTTATTGTGCTGATATCAAATTATTTTTAATTTTACCCAATCAACATACACAGCATGTAATGGACCTCTGTCTGATTAGAATCATTAAGCATTTGCGCTGCTTGACATTAATCTGTTCTATTATATCAGACTGTTATTCTTCTTATATATGTTGACTTCACCGCAAATGAAGCCTGTATCAGCTTTAGCACCACATATCAGTGGGGTGGTGCTGATATGTATATTGGGAACCAAAATAGGGTCCAAAATTAACACCTATTGCAAGTGAAAATTTACTTTTTTTCTGCATTTACCAGCATGGCTTCTCTAGGATCCATAACAGTATTTTCTTCAGATCTCCACGTGGGGACATATACAGTATATGAAATATTTCTTATATTAAGTTACCAACACTGGATTATTCGAAACAAAATCATAATGAGTGTCTCTACTGACAAGTTAAGTCTCGCCAAGAGATGTAGACCGGCTCATCTGTTTGCAAAATAACTTAAAATACAGATTCATGCGCATAAGAAATATATGACTTCATGATTATGAATAAATGTATGTTTTCTCAGTGGTATGAAAGTAGATATTTGCAGACAAACTGGGTCATAAATACATTTGTCTTGCTGTATGCCTCATATTACTCCTAAACTTGTCATGCAATGATAAAGGTGCATTTTGCATAAGCCATCAATTATTAATTTGGCTTGTTTCTCAACACAAACATCAGAAGTGACCATTACACAAGCCGCGGATGTAAACAATTGCCAAGTTTATTGAGCATGAACTATAATGGCTTGAGGTTTGTCGATGCAGCAGATTTGTGGGTACGAAACATCTTCCATATACTACTAATTCAATTAGTGCTTTTTACAATTATGTCACAGCTGCAACACTGTAAAACATCTTAGCCAGTTATTAAAGCGATAATGAAGACAGGAAAATTATTGTGCAGAGTTATAATGTATATAATGTCATTTCAAAGAGCTCTGTATATTTAGATAAAGCAGTGATAGCAGCAGGGAAGGTACTTAGGCAGGTTTCAAATGACAATTGGAAAGACTATGATTATTAGACTATATTATCTTATATTACAAATATAAAATAACTGAAATCACGTGGCTTTAAGGGGAGTTTTAAAGAAAGAGAAAATGTGTGATGTGTTTTATTGCTATTTGATGCAGTTTTCTTGTAATATTGTTTTTAAATGAATTTTTAATTAGTTTTCATTGTTTGAACAAAGTTTAACATTAATAAAGATAATGCTTAATGATATCTAGTAGATTATATGTGACCCTGTTTGTAAAATCCAGGCTTAAAGTCTCATAATTTAATTATGAGATTAGGAGCATCAAAGTTTGTTTTTAGTCATTAATTTAATTTAAATTCAGATTGATTTCAGTCTTTGACATGACCTCACTCAGTCAATATCAAATATATCAAGGTTTTATTTTCACAGAATGATCTTCACATTATGTAGAATGGTTTTTATTTTTCTACAACAGTACAGTAAATCATAAAAAAATACTTTAGCTGAGTTTATGGGTAGGTTCACATATAAGCAGGGCAAATTCTGCATTAAGTTCTCAAATTCTGCTAATAATTCTGAATTGCGTTTGCATTTAATGTTTAAAAATAGAGTAATGCACTTTCATTGGTTACAGAAGCAAAAAGATTGTTAAAGGTACAGTATGGGTTTTTGGCGGCATTGCAAACAATCATAATTAGAAACTACGGTAGCTGACACAGGACAATCATGTTGTCGTCTGAGACAACATAGGGATGAAACGCGCTTTGCAGAAAAGTTTGTCCGTTTAGGGCTATTGTAGAAACATGGCAGCGACTGTATGTAGATAAAAACGGCTCATTCTAAGATAATAAAAACAATACAGTTCATCGTGTAAGGTTTTTATACACCACTGATAATTTAGTTATGTATATTATATTGGCCTCGTACACACTGCAAACTTTCGGAAATAACAACCGCATTTAAATGCGGGAGTGAATCCCCTAAATGTTCGCTTCATGTCTGTACGGAATAAGACTCACTCCCAAAAATGTGATGATTGACACACAGATAACCATAGCAACGTTCTGCCATCTTGCATGCTTATCACTCACAGCTTTCACCAAAATAATTGAACAGCGTTATGTTTTGCAGTAAACCTCCGTTTTTGCATGTGTATTGCGAGGCTGGTCCACAGCGTCTTGTGTGTTGCCAGGTCCTCGTATTTTTTGTATTTGCATATCATTTTGGCGATTTAATCTGCTTACCTGTTCACATACCCCGATAGTATTTATATATATAAATATGTATGTATCTCTCTCAGGGGTTTTTCTCCTCCTAGGAGTTGTCCCCCTGGACTAGCCAGGAGGGCTTTTCTCCTAGGGTTTTTTTTCCTCCCCTGGAGAGTCCGCCACCATTGGCTTAACTTAATACTTTACTGTATATGTTACATTATTACTGTGCCCGCTTTTCTATGCTTTTTCCTACATCTATTGATGTAAAGCTGCTTTGAAACAATTAACAATTGTGAAAAGCGCTATATAAATAAAATTGAATTGAGTGGTTTTTGGCTCATGAAGCGATCAAGTTTTTGGTGTTGTTAAGTGTGGTGTAAAGCATTTTGATTAATTATTGGATTTTTCTTGTTCGCTGTTTTTTTCCTGCAAGATCTGGCAACCTTAGTGAGCAAACGCTCGTGCCTCTGTCATTTTCTGCATTGCACATACAGAAGACTTTTCCCCCTTCTAAGCATTTATTTTTTCAGAAGAGAGACCTGTCCATGACACACGTTTAAACACTTCATCAACAACTAGTTGTTCAGTTTGGTTATGTACACACTATGCAGAGTTTCTTTATGCGGTTGTTTACTACCTGCATTTTGCGGGAGTTAATTCGGTTGTAGAATGCGGTTGTGAGTCCCGTAAATTACTGAAGTGTATGTGTGTAAAAAACAGGATTAAGCTTTAAAAGGTGAAGTGACAACCGAATTGATATGCAGCGTGTACGACCATTTTGTCAAAAGAGATCCTTCTTAAAGTTACACAGTGCACCTTTAAATGTTCACATGATAGTTGGAAGATGTATATAAATGTGTGAATGGTTTGTATGTACAGATTAATAGGGAAAAAAAATTCTAAATTGATGGGGCTGGGGGGGGGCAAAATGGTTGGGAGTCAGTGACATGGAAAAGCTAAACAGAAGAATTAAAATGCTAGCAAAAGAAAATAATAAAGGTGCCCTTATCTTATTATTTTTAAAACCTACAAACATCACCAAATGAATCCAATAGATTGGTTAGTATTTAGGGAAAAAGTCAATTTGGAAGCAGTTAGTGTGGATTAGAGAGTGATTTAGTCCACCCTGCTAATACTCAATTTCCTACATAGCCATAAATCAATAAACACACAATTATTCTTTAACACTCCGAATAGCGTTCCTGTCCTTCATTTCACTACACTGGATTGGACAGCTACTACAAGTCTTTCTGCCACACTGACAGACAATTTATATTCAACTGTTTCTTTCATACCGACAGCAGGATCACGTTTAAACTGTGAAGCGGGCTGCAGGTGCGAAGAGTAAAACAATTCAAAAGTCATTTTCACACGATCAACGCCAAATCCGGTGTAAAGCCGCGGCGTCTTCACTAATGCATGACTCATCCTCTTCCTCAAACAGTGCGACACAGGACTCACTCACGTTTTCACCATGTCCTCTAACACACACGTTCTCACTTACGTGCATATTTTTTTCCCGCACTGTAATTTTTCCCGACAGCAGACATATGGGGAGAATAATTTTGGTTGACCTCGGTAATTAGCGTCGATTATTTAGGAATATCATTATCACAAATTATGCCTTCTGCCTGGCTGACATCTCGCATGACTTTCTCTTACTCGAAGCCTAGCTCTTCGGAAACGTGAGGACTGTCGACAGCCACGCAATCCTTAACAGGCGCGCTGAATGTCGAACAGATCCATTCAGCGTATTACGATTATGTTGCACATGTCTCTTCTTGTACAAGGCCATATGGACATGCCAGGATCTGTGTTTCATACTTTGATTTCCTGTGACCGGCCACATCCATCACCAGAGGTCTAATTAAATCTCTTGTAATGTGTTACCTATTCCGAGTCCCGTCCAAGGACACAGTGGAGATTCCTATGGGAGTGCTGTTTCCTACTTTCTTCAGCGTTCTCTTCGTTTCTCTTTGCGTCACATCGGACCCTCTAGCCAGAAGCATTAAATTAAATAGATGCTGCACTTTCATGTCGGCCGTTTTGCCTTATAGCCTTGGACTCTGGTCACCTTACTTTGCAAGCATCTGCTCAGCCAGCCATAGATGTTACATAGAGGTTTCTCCTGTGCCCGGCACTTAAAATGCACTGCATTACCTCACAGGAGTAATTGTTTTTGTTGGGCAAAACTCTTGTATAAGCACTATTTTTTTGTTGGAGGTACTCTACGCAATTATGTGTTTCCACTTTGAAAGGTTTCAGATTTAAAATGTATGAATAATGACTTCTCTCTCATTTTCTTTTCAGAGACACTTTATATGGCTTCAAATACTATGACATCTTTTTGGTTTCATGTCGGTAAATGTTTGTCGGTTTTACAACATAATAAAAACATTTTACAACTTGTAAGAAAAATATTTACAGACACTTATCAAATATACAACTATGGGACATTGTAAATGTAAGCTAGCTTTAAATTTCTAAAATATATATATATATTTATTTTTGTGTGAACATTTAAAAAATATATCCATTTAAAAAAATGGACACCAAATATATCTGCAACTATATATAATCCCCGAATATGTCATGATGTAGACTTGTATCTAAACATTGTGAACATAGTGTCAGTGCTATATAAAACATACAAGTTATTAAATATTACATTTCATTTCATTTGATATGATGCCAACAATGATAAATCATACTGGTTTACCTTTGATATATTGTCCTGGTGCACTTTATTGATTTATTGGTATTTAAAGTGTCCGAGTACTGTATTTCGTTTCACGGTCCGCAGGTAACAGAAAACCGTGTTAAATTGAAGCAGAAGCATTAACACCGGACTTGTGGTCACCTTACAAATGAGCCCTTCATGGTGACATTTCCCGAAACCCGATAGGTCACCAGGGTCAACTGAAGAGATTTCTTCCTCCCCCATCGGTGGATCACACGGGCATTCTCTGTGTGTTTCTACCAGTGGGACACGCTTTAGCAGGCATCTGTATATGAAATTGACACGTTTACTGAAGGTCATCGAGGGCAAGACCTGTCCTGCGAATTTAAATCCTATAATCACGTCAGCAGTTGATCGACATAAGCAGTTCTTCTTATTGATTATTGATTATGGTTTCATAAATGATGAATGATATTCTGAATTGTGCCCCATGAGAAATAAGCACCTTACACTGGAAGGAGCTGGAAGGTTCGAGCAGATGCTGAAGGCTGATAAGTTTAAGGGACGGGCTGATCTGTGAACTGTCAATTCTGCATTGACATCTGGAAAGAAAGCAGTGTGACTGGGGACTGAGTGACTTTTTCTAAGAGGTGGAAAATGAATAATAGCAGTCAGTTTTTAGCCACATAGTACAATTCATCCTTGACAAATACAAGAATTTGTGTGAAGAAAGGCAGGGTGTATATTAGTGAAATTGACCACCTTTTGGGCACATTCTTTAAAGTAAGACTAGTAACAGACTTTTTTGGGATGGTGTTGGCTGAAATATGTTATTTGCGTAAGTTTTTTTAATCATCTTTGGCAAAATAGTGAAAATAGGTAATATTGTACAAAATATAATATATGTATATATTGTGCATCAGCAGCATGCTCTCTTGATATTAGCAACGGCCATTGAAAAACCAATATCAGTTGACGACTAATTAAGATTAAGACCTGTTATCTTAATTATGTATCTTGTACTTTCTTTCAGGAAATGTTTCTTAATTCAATACAAGTTAAGGTATGTCCACACAATCTGTGGAACAGAAAATCATTTCATCTCGTCCCTCAGCATAATGCAAAACTTGTGGTTACGGTAACACACATAATAAAACTACACCGAGCCATCAATACTGAAGGTTTAAAAGCTAAAAGTTGAAAATGATACTGTTAATGCACTCACATGAATTATTTTGTTAAATCCTGTTTATTATTTAAACCGCAAAAGACTTTTTTGAGTTGGGGCCTTTTTATTACAAATGTTATTCCTGTTGGTGCTGTTTGTTCCATGAGTTTACACAACTTGTCAAATATATCTTTCTGGAGTCAATGCATATGTCATGCTAAAGTTAAATTATTTATGACAATGAAAGATTGACTTTACCGTTACATAGACAATGTACAATTCTCATGCTAGTGGGAATTATAAATAATGTGCAAGCCTTTTGGCCATTCTTTCAGAACTGTGTGCACTTTAATATCTACCACCTGGCCATGTGTACTTCCATGGTTATCTGTCTGTCTATACATCTGTTTGTCTGTCTGATTGTCTCTCTGTCCGTCTGTCTGTCTGCCTGCTTGACTGCCTGCCTGCCTGCCTGTCTGTCTGTCTATCAATCTGTTTGTCTGTCTGTCTGTCCATCTGTCTGTATGTGTGCCTGCCTGTCTGTCTATCTATCCATCTGATTGTCTCTCTGTCTATCTGTCTGTCTGTCTGTCTGTCTGTCTGTCTATCCATCTGTTTGTCTGTCCATCTGTCTGTCTTTATGTCTGCCTGTCTGTCTATCCATTTGTTTATCTGTCTGATTCTCTCTCTGTCTATCTATCCGTCTGTCTGACTGTCTATCCATCTGTTTGTCTGTCTGATTCTCTCTCTGTCCATCTGTCTGTCTGTCTGTCTGTCTGTCTGATTGTATCTCTGTCCGTCTGTCTGACTGTCTATCCATCTGTTTAACTGTCTGATTGTATCTTTGTCCATCTGTCAACCTGTCTGTCTGTTTGACTGTCTGTCCATTTGTTTGTCTGTCTGATTGTCTCTCTCTGTCTGTCTGTCTGACTGACTGTCTATCCTTCTGTTTGTCTGTCTGATTGTCTCTCTGTACATCTGTCAATCTGTCTGTCTGTCTGTCTATCCATCTGTTTGTCTGTCTGATACTCTCTGTCCATTTGTCTGTCTGACTGTCTATCCATCTGTTTGTCTGTCTGTATGTCTACATGCCTGCCTGCCTGTCTGTCCATCTGTTTGTCTGTCTCATTGTGTCTTTGTTCATTTATCTGCCTGTTTATCTGTCTGTCTGTCTGCCTGCCTGTCTGTCTGTCTGTCTGTCTATCCATTTGTTTGTCTGTCTGATTGTCTCTCTGTCCATCTGTCTGTCTATCTACTATATCTATCTGTCCTTCTGTTCATCAATATATCGGTCTATCTAGCTATTCATCTGTCTGTCTTTTTTTCTGTCCATCAATCCGTTTGTCTGACTGTCTGTCCATCCATCTTTCAACATTATTCTACAGTCATCTTTGTCTCATCCTCATGTTGTTCTAAATCTGTATGAATTTATTTTTTTTATGAACACAAAGAAGATATTTTGATAAATGACGGTAAACACACAGCAGATAGTGACCATTGACTTCCATAGTAGGAAAACAAATATTATGGAAGTATTGTGATAAATGATAATGAATATATTTTGGTAAATGATGGTGAGCACACTGGTTACAATAAGCTGTGTGCTTACCATCATTTATCAAAATATCTATATATCTATAACAATATGAGAATGAGTAAATGATGAAAGAATTTTCACTTTTGGGTGAACTATCCTTTTATCTTGTACAGTATTGAACTGTTAGTTCTGTTCTTTACCAGTTCACATCTATCTTTTTACATGTGGCTCACAAGCAGATTTTAACAGGCACTGCCCTGCAGTCCTGGCAAGCACTCCCCTCAATGTGACATGGTGGCAGGCCCCAAGGTGCTGGCTGACGGTCCGACTACTGATCGCTTCATTAGAGAGCAAACAAAGCGTGAATGTCTTGTAATTGTATAGCAGGATTTTTCGGGCCTAAAAAAACTATAGATGCTATATAATAAGATATTTAGAGGAGATTGAAAGGTCACCCCCTGTCCAGAAACAGGAAGGGATGGAGTAATTGGAAGGAGAAAGACAGCGCTTTGTGGTGAAATGTCAACATAAAGGATGCCGGAGAGAAGCTGTAATCAAGGGACTCTGCCCTACATTCCTCCATTTCTTCTAAGTCGGGCTTGCGACACTGTGCAATTTTGATTTTTTATCTGTGTGTTGTGATTGTTGCTTGTCAGATTGTACGATATGAGCCCAGTGGTGTCTTGGGTAAAAGCCAAAACACAATGTGTGCCTTTTATGTCAGGCGATACACATCTTTGGGCTTCGGTCACGATTGGCGGCACCGGCCGGGCATTTTACATCATTAATCACGTCACGTTCTGACACTACCGTTGACACGTGAAATTGAAATGGTACTGCACAGACTCCAGCAAGCCCTTGTGCTAATGCTGTCCCTGTTTTGACTGCAAAGGACATACAATTCAAAACCCAACGTGTCTTTGTGAGAATTTGTGAATTTGTAAGTGTGAGAGGAACGCTAATTAACAAGATATTTATGTCACATATCATATAGACAAGCTGGAGTCTCACACGCATGCTAGGAGCAGTATCACACATGTCATTGATTGCTCTGCTCTCATAGGTTCTTCATTAGACGACCTTCGTGGGAGCAGTCTCACACGTGTCATCAATTGCCGCGCTCCTATTGGTTCATTAGACAGCCACCGCAGGAGCAATAGCGCACGCGTCATCAAACGCGGTGCCCTTACAGTTTTTCATTGGCACTGCGGGATTGTAACTAAAATTTCAGATCTTGTTTGAAGTTAATCGAAGGTTGAAATGGCGATAGTAATCCAACCGCAGTCTCCGAGTGCGTCAGTAAGCAGTAAATTTTGTCCCACGATGGTAGAAGTCTTCTACTATTTGCAAAAACACGTTTTAGATGGCAAAAACGGTACGGTGTGCCGGCTTAGACAACCACAGTCTGAGATGTTCCTGCTGCCACTTTGTGAGATGTCACTCTGTGAATGACATGGGAGAGCAGAGCCTGACAGAATTAGGACAAATTTAAGAAGGTTTTTCAGCAGCTGAACCCTCTCATTGCAGCTCGTTCTCATGCTTTCAGAGTGCTGGCATTGATTGAGACGCATTCACCGCAGGAGGGAGGAGATTGAACCTGCATTCAGTTCATCACAGCAGGATATTTGCAAACATCCTCAAACATTCGACCTAGGGACACATGACGATGGATTGCGTGTAGCTCAATTATGTCCTTTGTAGTTTTAAGCTGGTAATATGCAGTGATGCATAAAAGCATTTCACGTTAAATCAAAATGGAATTTTTTGGCAACGTCCGTGGCTATTAGTTGTTTATGTACATGTAGTTTACTTCAAAAACCTGACTACATTTGGCAATGTCACAGACTTTCTCTTCCATTTCAATGGAGCTATGTGTAGCTTTAAGGATTCTTTTCGAATCCATTTTGACTTATTTACACTGCTTAAGAGTTGAATTCATTATGTTAAACAGATAAAGTGTCAAAAATGTATTTCTGTATTTCTGTGTCAAATGCACTTCGCCAGGCTTATTTCTATTATGGGTAATTTTACTGCAGGCAGTACAGGGGAAGTCCTTATATGGGCACTTTAACCGGAATAACGCTCGTACACACCAACCAAGACCTGACACTAAATCAGCATCACCAAATAAATCACCTTGTTCAGCTTCCCAATGAACCTAGCATTATGGAAACAATGAATATGAAGAGTATGGTTCCAAAACGATTTAAAAAATAGTTAACGCTAAAATCAGTATTGTATCTGGTCGATATTAAAAAGTAAATTCTGAATTTTACGCAAAATCCAATATTTGCCGTGTTATTCTGTAATCTTTTCTCCCTTTTCTTTCAAAACGCGATAAACGCCAGTCTTCCTTCTCTGCAGAATGCAATAAATCCACTCAACAAATCACAGCGCACCATTCCACTCATTGTAAACAACAATGGCGGCGCTTTGAATACACACAGAATCATAGTTTTCCTCATCTACTTTGTACTTTGTGATCAACAAACAAACAAAAACAGAATAATACTTTGATGGCATTGATAAACCTGGGGTGGTTTTCTGTGGTGGGGAAGAAACGTAAGCCATCAAAATCGAATAATTTACGTGAGAGACACTCGGGCGAAGGAAAAATGTTGGGGATCTTATGAAAAACTTTCCATTATTTATATATAAGTCAACGAAAATCGAGCAGGACCAAAACATTTTACAGCTGATCGATGTCAAAAATGTTCACAGACGATGTCCCAAGGATGACAGCAGCAATGACAGTGTTCTTAATATGACAAAGTAAGTGTTTTGATTAATGCTATTCAGAGCCGGCCCAAGGCATACGCACCAAGGGGCCCCCAAATAAAATTCTGCTTAGGGCCCCATAAAGGCTTGGGCTGGCTCTGATGCTATTAGTGTTTATTTTTTTATCAGTTTATACCACTAGTCAACTAAATGAATATAACATGGCAAAGATGAATGCACATTTATATATTGATTCAATAGATTTATAGCATTTTGAAAAAAAACCTTTGATTTATTGCATTTCGCTGAAAAAATAATACATTTTATAATAAATCTTTAAGAATCAAATTATGGATTTGAAATTTTAATGTTATTATAACCTAAAGATGCTATGTGAAAGTTTGTAACAGAAAAAAAAGTGGTTTTCATCTAGTCACTTTCTTGGTATAGAAAACAAATTTTTACCCAAATTAGTCAAAATTGATTTATTGCGTTTTGGAACCAAACTCTTCATATAGTTTGTTTTTCCGATGTAGTTGCAGAGTTGTGCGTGTGTGTTTGTTTAATGTTGGATTTAGTTGAAATTGAGCGGTCCCAACCAGGGGTGCGTTTCCCAAACAACGACGTAACTCGTTGCTGAATGACCATACCTGTAGTACGATGCATCATTGAAGAAACAAACTACCTTGTCACGACTGTTTAACGAAAACATAGTAACTTTGTCGCACATTCGTCATTTGAACCATGTTGGTTTAACAACATAGTTGATGATGTCACGTGGGAGGTGAAGTACTAATAAATCTGTGCAAATTGATTTAATGTCAGCTGTAAATAACATACATTGCATCGGAAGACTGATTTTGTTATCGTGATTTAGTTATCTGTTGTTTACTTTCAAGATATTTAATTCAAGCGCAAGTTCCCTCTTACGTCACTTCTCCCAGGGATTCCCCGGGGTCTTAAAGCTCATAGGTCTGCGCACATGCGCAGTTTTCAAATGCAGCGCTTTCATTCCGTTTACTAATTTAAAGACGTAAAATAAAATTGTAATATATTTAGAATGATGGATATAGACTGTACTACATGTTTTTTGCTTATTTTGTTCAAAAGCATGACCACCGTAAGTCTACATATATAAAAACAAAGAACGATGCTTCTAACATCAGGTGAAGAGCTGTCGTTCCAACCACACAAGTTAGCGATGCAGTTTGCGAATGTTTGTTTGAACGATGGTTTCAGGAAACACCAAATGGAAGTAACGATGGAACTTACGGTGTTCGTTGGCTAACGATGCTTTTGGGAAACGCACCCCAGGTCATGAGTCACAGGCGGTAAGTAAGTCACAGGCGGTAAGTAAAACTGCATCAAATGACACTGTTGGCAATCAGCACGTATGTGCGTAAACGACATCATAAGTTATCCAGAAATAGTGAGATCATGTTTTGTGTGTGTTGCCTGTTTGTGACTCGCTCCGCCCGTGGTATGCCACAAGGAGGATGGGTTTTTTTCTGAAAGAAACGGTACAGCTGATCTGTCTTTTTTAAAATCTGATAAAACTAAAGACGCTTTGGATATATAAAGGATGTAATAGTACTTTATAGATGCTCAAGATTACATGAGATAAGCAGAAAAGGCGTGTTATGTGAGCTTAAACTGGTGTAACATTGCATTAAGCCTGCTACACAATGTGCAATTTCTGCCACCTTATAAGATCATACGATGATAACACCTACTGTTTGTAGGCCATAAAACAAGTTAGTAAACGTCATCAGAATGCACTTTGTATTTTTTGCACATCTGTCTCAGGTGACACGTTTGCACAGGGAGCTTGCATGTCGATTACATAAACATAAGCCTTGCTTGTGTGCACAGTACAGTAACACTCAATATCTATCATGGCTATCATGCAATGTTAAGCTCAGTGTTTTTACATAGAGTAAATACACAATAAAATGCATTGAACTTTTAGCGACGTGTTGATGGTGCATTTTCATTGGCTACTCAGTGTGTGTAGGTCGTAGGATCATGCTTAGTTTCTGACACCAGCAGAAAATAATTGCAGGGTATCTCATGATGGCCATCTTTGAATCTATCTCACTGTACAACGAAGGGCCACCGAGCTATGATCACAGTAATCGTCACAAATCTGGGACAGATGAAAATCGTCTAGCACTACCAATCAAATTCTCTCTCTAGAATAATAATATCTTTACACAAAACTTTCTCTTTCAATTGGAAATCCACACTGAGCTCATTAAACAATTTCATGGGGTCTTAATGTACTTTCCCGCGCGTGTGTGTAATAGCGCTATGAAGCTGCTGGGTGGATTCAGGTGATATCTTCTGTTTTCAAAGTGACACGCGCAGTCACAGTAAACAACCTGCGCTTTGAGGTTTTCCTTTGTGTTATGGTAGATAGACTTGTGCGAATTGGAAGTGCCGCTTCTATCTGTCCGTCATGCCGCACGTTATTCTGTTTCCAATATGCAGACTTGTGACGGGAAATAGCAGGTAGCAAACAAGAGCAATGATTACACCGTTTGCAAATGCAAGAGGCGAACTGAGCGACAAGCAAATAAATGATATTTATACACGCACCGCTAAAGTCAGACCGCTTTCATTTATGATTCTCCCTCGCAGATCGCGCTGGGAGCCGAGTAATTACACAGGGTGTATGAAAATGCCCAAAAGCCCCTTAGTGAGCAGCTTTCAGAACGGCTTGTTTTCTGAGGGAGCTCTGGCTGCTGTGCAGCATCCATTGTGTGGTGGAGAACGGTAGGAGACAAACACAAAAAAACAAGGTGTTTCTTATGCAAGTGAAACATCTGTAATGACCAGATTTAATTAGTCAATAAACAAATTGCATTATTAGTCTATGGAGAGTCATTGTGAAACCATTAGGGCAGGCAATGACTGGCTTTGTCTTGGTCTGCTGTGAAACCCTGTTGTCAAGGTCGGCGTGCAAATTCTTCAAATAATTATACTGAGAGGCTATATTTGACACAAGCTCTCCCGCCTTGCCAATTATCAGATTTGGCTTTTGCATTTGCCTTGGCCTTTAGAGACCTTTGGGCGACCAGTCATCGAGGTTATTAACCTGATGTAGGGAGATGATTTCTGTCTGCTCATTATATCACATAGACTGGAATGGTCTACAGTGGTCATGTTTCAGATTTTTGGCTTCTCCGTGGTTGTCAGGGTGTTGCTGTGCTGTTGCTAAGGTGTCTTGAGTGGTATTAACCTGAGTGGGATGTTTGGTGCAGAGCATATCCATAGGTATATCGCTCCCTAGAAATGGGTCAGATGTACAGTGCCTTGAGAAAGCTATTGGTTTGCATTCTCATTCATCTCAAAGACAGTTGTGTTCTCTTTCTCATTTAATCTCTCCTAGTCAGCCATAACCAGTGCTGTCCCACCAGATAAATCAACTTCCAGAGGCAAAACGTAGTATTTGTTTTTTAATAGATCTTCGACCCTCCCTGCTCAGTTTGAAGGTGCTAGAGCTCCAAACGCGGCGCATTTGTTGAATTACATGGACGATTTCTCGTGTATTCGCAGTAAGGAGTTTTTCATGCGGCTTCGTGATTGAAACTTGTTAGCACTAACAGTCTCTCTCCTAGGGAGTGAATTCGTTAGCTTTTTCCCACTGTCTCGCTCTCTTTATTCTGATTCTTGGCTTTGAGTGTTTATTTTCTCATTAGCAATCCACTAGCTGTGCGTTTTTGATTTATTGAGCTGGCTCAATCAGGAGAAGACAAATTCATTTAAAATTTGCTGCGACCTACAAAACACTGATTTTTTTCTGACTGCTGATGTGATGTGCTCGTAGCTATCATCATCAGATTGAAACTGGAACGCTTTGATACCATTGTGTTTCTAGGACAGACGCGTTTTCTTAAAACAAATTATGCAAATGACTGAATTGCTTGATGACAGTTTTTGTCATGTTTCAAAAATATCTGAATATCCTTAAACCAAGATAACTTAATTTAAAGCAGTGGTTCTCAAACTACTGGGGGGCTTCCCTCCTCTTGGGCAGTGCAAGATGGTGCCAAGGGGCCTCAGATTTAGGACCTTTTGTAAAATGCATTAATCAAAGCTCAAAAAAATAGCTACCAACCAACAGCATTACACTGTATAATTTAAAGAGCACCTATTGTCCGATTCACGTTTTTAAAATCCCTTTGTTGTGTAAGTGTGTATTAGTGCATTGTTAATGGTATGCAAAAAGTACATACCCCAAACGATGACGCAAGTTATCATCTCCAACATTCCTTGGACTACAACAAAAACATGGATTGTAGGCAACAGTTTACTTCCTGGGATTGGTGATGTAGACAAGACTTACAGCCTGTAAGTTAAAGGGATAGTGCACAGAAAAATGAAAATAAGGGCATTAATGACTCACCCTCATGTCGTTCCAAACTCGCAAGACCTCCGTTCATCTTCAGAACACAGTCCAAGATGCTCCATATTTAGTCCGAGAGCTTGTTGACCCTACATTAAGGCCCAATCCCAATTCTACCCCTTACCCCTTCCCCTTTCCCCTTCCCCTTTGTTTCGCGCGTTCACGTGAAGGGGTAGGGGTGTCTCAATTCTCTTTTGGCTGAAGGGGAAGGGGTAGGGGTAAGGGCCAGATAGCCCTTCAAATGAAGATTTTTCAGGACCTCACTTCAGACGAAGGGGTGTGATAAATTTCCAATATGGCCCATAAATTTAAGTATTTTTGGACATTAAAAAGTATTTTAATAACAAATAATCACTTGTTTTATGTTGCCTTTAATCTTGTGTTCATGTATACGGTATGTTCTCAGAAAAAAGATTTGTAAATATCGCCATGAAAAAAAGTTTGCTGTTATTGACTTTGTGATAGTTCCACAACATATATTTTTTTAATAATTTCTTGTAATATTAAATTTTATTGTATTATTACATCGGAGCATCTATGACGTAGGAGCTAGCAACGACTTATGATGACGTGTAACGGTCTAGTAGTGGTGTCCCATTTCTTAGGGGAATATTTTCAGCCCTACCCCTTGACACTCTGTTTCAAGGGGCAAGGGGAAGGGGTAGGCGTAGGGGTAAGGGCAAGGGGGAGGGGTATAAAATAGAATTGGGATTGGGCCTAAAAATCTACGTACGGTATACTGTCCATGTCCAGAAAGGCAACAAAAAACATCATCAAAGTAGTCCATGCGACATCAGTGGGCCAGCCAGAATGTGCTGAAGCATCGAAAATATATTTTGGTCCAAAAATTACGACTTTATTCAGCAATGTCTTCTCTTCCGCGTCTGTTTTGAAACCCATGCGCGAAACTAAAGTCACGTCACTTCAGTGGCGCGGATGACGTGTTATCTGGTGCGCCCCAGCTGTTTTTTTTTTGTGTGCGCCCGAGCTTCGTTTACAGTCTGAGGGAGACACACACTGTAAGTTTGAAGAAAACAAAAACTTTGCAGACATGTCTGAGGATAACACGTCATCTGCGTCACTGCAGTCACGTGACTTTAGTCTCGCGCATGTGCTTCACAACAGACGCAGAAGAGAAGACAATGCTGAATAAAGTCGTAATTTTTGTTATTTATGTGAAATCTGGAGCTACAAAAATTTACGATTTGTGGAAAATAATGTGTTTTTTAACCATAAACCACATGAACAAATTGCATTATACCAAATACATAAAATAGTGTTGTTTTTTGCAATGAAATAGGTGCACTTTAATGTTATGTTTGTCAAATTCTGTGTTTGAGATTGTTTTATATCATGAATTTTGTGCATGCCAAAAAGTAATAGTAAATTATTTATTTTTCTTTCCCATTTGCATACATTTATTTTTCATATTTCAAATAAAAATATTAGCATTTAGTGGTGTTTTACTTAAAACTGAATGTTTGCCATTGAGTGAGATAAAGACTTGATATTACAGATATATTTTCTGAAAACATATGAAGAGTTTGGTTCCAAAACGCGATAAACGCCATTTTTGAAAAAAATGAGTTACTGCCAAAATCAGTATTATATCAGGTCAGTAGTTAAAAGTAAATTCTTAATTTTACGCAAAATCCAATATCCGCCGTGTTATTCTGTCATCTTTTCTCCCTTTTTTCCCAAAATGCGACAAACGCCACTCCCACTTTTTTACAGAACGCAATAACTCCATTTCTGATATTACAGCCCACCGTTCACGCAATGTAAACAAACAATGGCGGACGCGCGTAGTACACAGAGTCCTGGTTTTCCTCATATACTTTGTACTACGTGATCAACAAACAAAACAAAATAATACTTTAATTGCATCGCTAAACCTGTGATGGTTTTCTGTGATGGGAAAGAAACGTAAGCCATCACCATCTAACAATTTCCCTGAGAGGCACTCGGGAGACGGGTGCTTGTTCTCCCGACAGCATCAAGCTTCTCATGCTAACACATTGACCCCGGAGGATCTTATGAAAAACTGTACATAATTTTACTCAAAGTCAACGAAAATCGAGCAGGACCAAAAACATTTTACAGTCGATCGCTGTGAAAGACGTTAAGCGAAGACGTCAAGTAACCGCAATGACAGGGTTGTTAATATGACAAAGTAAGTGTTTTGATTAATAACATTAATGTTTATATTTTCAATAAGTGTGTACAACTAGTCAACTAAATGAATATAACATGGCAAAGATGAATGCACATTTATATAGGCTATTGATTCAATAGATTTATAGCATTTTGAATAAAAACTTGTCATGGATTTATTGCATTTTGTGGAAAAAATAATCCGTTTTTATAATAAATCTTTGAAAATCAACTTATGGATTTGAATTTTTTATGTTTTTATAACCTAAAGATGCTGTGTGAAAGTTTGTAACAGAAAATAGTTGTTTTCATCTTGTCACTTTCTTGGTATAGAAAACACGTTTTTACCAAAATTTGTCAAAATGGATTTATTGCGTTTTGGAACCAAACTCTTCATATATTAATATTACTTCTTAATATATGAGGAGCTCAGATGCCAGAGGCACTAAATTATATCAATAATATATTATTATTGCATGTATTATATTAGTGTTTCCCAAACTGGGGGGCGCGGGGGGCCCCAGTTTTATGACATTTTATAAAATGCTAAAATTTATCATAAGTTCTGTGTAAACCAACGCTACCAAGCCAACAACTCTAAATTGTTTATCATTTAATATGTTTTGTTTAATTAAATAATAATAATTTTAAGTTTAAGATCATTTTTAATTGGGGGATGGGCACGAAAGGATGCACCCTACAAAAGGGAGGGGGGGTGCACTCCAAACAGTTTGAGAACCACTATATTACACGATCATCGAATAATTTTGCTTCATATCCGCTTATATATACCGGTTTGTTGGCAGAATCCATTCGAGTCTGATAAAAATGGCTAATTTACAGGAAAACATGTCAGACGCACTTTTTTGCATCTGCTCTTTATGTTAAGATATGTTAATATCTTGCAAGATTCTGTGCTGCAGTAACATATCTTGATGTTACATCATTTGACCATTCCTGCAAAATGATGAACTACCCTAATGCACAATCATATACTTTACTGCAAATAAAGAAACAAGAATTCCAAGAGGAAAACTAATCCCGACATATTTACAACCCTTTCCACATTGCAGTTTCAAATCCCTTGTTCTGATTTTGATAGGAATATTTGAAGCGTTGTTTTTGATGTCACCTATAACATTTGGCAGTCAGCCTGCGATGTCATCAAGCGAGCGGCAGCTCCGGAATGAGGCTCAATGCATCATTTCCTCCCACAAAAACATAATAATGAGGCATACTCATGCACGCTCCCTCCCGCACCTAATGACCTTCTCCGGCGGCAAGTCACATTCACAACAGCGCTGCATATGTCACCAACTTAAACCTTGAGAAATTTAATAATGTCTCCTAAACTGCATGGTGGCACAGTAGCGGAGGATGTGCGAACATCTGATGTGTGTCAGGGGGCATCCATTGTGAACACATGTTTAGAGTCTAATAGAGTATAAGGAGCTTTTCATATAATGGATTTTACGTTTAATTGTACAACTACGGGCACTGATTTTTGCAGCTTGGTATGAAATGAGCCATAAAAACTTTTGGCGCAAGGTGTGGCCAAAGATAAGTCTGACTATTCTCAAGTATACCATAGACAGGTCTAATCGCAATAGCATGCAAATGAATTGCATTTTACCTGCATATATTTTCCCTAAGTTTATTCTTTCTTTCTTTTTCTCTCTTTCAAAAAAGCATTCAGGCAAAAACAGTACGAGCCCCTAATCTAGTTCTCTCTTTACTCCTCTTTCTTCCCCCGCGTTTGAATATCCCCTTAGGCTGAGAGAGAGAGAGATCCAGAGAGAACAGGAAAGAGGCTGGGATACATCACATCCCTCTTACCTGAAGATGTTCATTTGGTGTAAAGCGGGTGCTTTATTATTGGTGCAAAACAACCACCAATTGTCTGCATGCACTCCAACTGGCAATAAAGCGAGCTCTTCGCCTTTTATTCGTTCTTATCTTCCTCTTCTGAATGGAAGGCAAGCGTAAAAGTGCGATCGTTCTCATTCTTCTAAATGTCACCATCATTAATAGCCATCGAATGATTGAATTTATCACACCCACCTGCTGAGCCCACCACACCCCTCATGTAAAGGGTAAGATGTTCGCTAAATATTAAGATAAATCTACACGCGTTCGAAAAACCACGTTGGGAATCAGCTAAAGCCAGAAATAATATTTGGATTTTGGGAGAAAAGGATGCAATGCGTCAGATTCTATGGTATTTCTAGATCACTAATCCAGTAAGCAGCTATATGACCATGTTAACGTTTTGTGCAAAAGGTCAGATTTTCTTGCTTCTATGTATGGCACACAAGGCGATCTTTGGAACATTTTCAAATCATGCTGGGATAACATGGATCATCAGGTTTTACACAAGCTCGAGGAGTCCATGCTAGTGCCAGTACATGCTGTCACTAAAGCAAAAGCGTGTACTGAATACTAAAAAAGGCTGAAATTCACGTTAATCTTTCGATTATTGCTCACGAGTTCCATTTAACATGTAATCACATATAAAATAAAGCATATTTGGCGTGCTTTCCCAGGGGAGGGCACCGACCTCAAAATATTAGCCCGAACCCAACTACTCTCTCCTCCTTGACTGAGGTAGAGTAACAGCTGAGAGTAAGACGATGGATTGGAGAAGGGATGCTGATTTTTGTGCTTGTGCTAATTGGTTGGATTACATGACCACGCTCCTCCCGAACTTAGTTAAGCTTAGTTAAACTTCATATATAATTTTTATTAATATCACATCACTAAAAAAATTGATTAATTCAATTTACTCAATTTTTTTAAGGTAAGTGGTTGCATTAAATTTATTTAGGCTACATTTAAACAAAAGTTTTTTATTTTATTTTACAATTTTTTTTTGTTTAAATGTAGCTTAAATAAATTGATTGCAACCACTTACCTTAAAGGTGCAGTTTGTAATTTTTAGAAGGATCTCTTGACAGAAATGCAAAATAATATTCAAAACAATATTATCAGTGGTATATAAAGATCTTTCATAATGAACCGTTTTGTGTTTATTACCTTAGAATGAGACGTTTTTATCTACATACACGAGGGTCCCCTTACATGGAAGTCGCCATTTTGTGCCACCATGTTTCTACAGAAGCCCTTAACGGACAAACTTTTTTACTAAGTTGTCTCCGACGATGACATGTTTGTCCGGTTATGGCTACCGTGTGTTTCAAAAGCGAGGGGTAAGAAGTGTACTGAGCCGTTGGTTGCTATTCACAGCATCACCACTAGATGCCGCTAAAATTTACACACTGCACCTTTAAAAAAATTTAGTAAATTGAATGAATCTTTTTTTTCAGTGTATATTATTATTATTATTTATTTAATATTATTTTGCTCAAATAGTTTATCTGGTTATATTATGTATAGAAAAAAAATGCTAGTGGAGTCTTGACTTTTGATCTTTGAAGGGCTCTGTTTACTGTATGTGCTTATTAAAGCTACAATCTACTATCATATTTGCCTGGCTGCAGTATTCAGAAAAATTTGAATGTATCTATAGTATATAATGTTAAAGGAAAACACCACCGTTTTTAAATATTTTGCTATGTTCTTGCCTCAACTTGGACTAGTTGATACATACCTATCTTTTTTCAATGCATGCACTTAATCTTTGTACAGCGCGTCGTGAGTGTGTTGGCATTTAGCCTAGCCCCATTCATTCCTTAGGATCCAAACAGGGATGAATTTAGAAGCCATCAAACACTTCCATGTTTTCCCTATTAAAAAGCTTGTTACATGAGTAGTTACATGAGTATGGTGGCACAAAACAAAACCTGGTGATAGTAATATACGGGCGCAGTAATATTGACGAATGTTTAAGCGAGAGGGGGAGTAGTCAGGAGTAATGATGTTACTGTTCGCTGAGGACTAGAAGTGCTGCAAATTAACCCATGCATGAGCCAAATATGTAGATTTTCTAGGTTAATTTAAACCAAATGTTGCGTTTTTACCCAACATTTTAGGAGTATATGAGTGCCCGTTGCAGACAAGTCAGTTTCTCGCTCCTGTCATTTTTATGTAAAAGATGAATGAATCCTTTTCACCCAAGTAATGTTTTATTCGTTTAGCTGTCAGAATATTGTATCATGGATGAGTTCGAGCTGTCTTCAGGATCTGCTGCTACTTCACATTTGCCTTTTGAAAGAATAGTGTAAAATTTTACAGCACCCTTACAGAAAAGCCATATGCAAAAATGACATGATCTCATGTCAATCCCATGTAAACGTTGCACGTGAGAGTTTCACATGACTTTTCTGTAAGGGGCATTCAATTGAATTCATTTGTTATCTTCAGAGAAAGTTTAAAACACATCTTCCCTATGTGCATGTGAAGTATGTTATTGGCATAATTTATTTTGATGAAGCATAACTGGCTGCATTCATTGCTGTTATGTGGGGTTCAGAAGGCGGAACATGCCATCATTGTGTTGATAGAGCCTGTAAACAATGTCCAATCACAGTGTGAACAGGCAGTAAATGTTGCATCAGCTCTGAAATGCCATTGGCAGTTTCGAGCAAGCCGGGTTATGGTTATGTGCCATTTGCTCGGAGAGCCACAGGAAGAACATAATTGCTGTTTGCATTTTCCAAATAGGATGTGAGTACCTGTAATGTATGTATGCTTAATTTTCTTTCAGTTCAGGCCTGATTTGTGGTCATTTATTTCTGCGCTTTTACGACTACGGATACAGATCGTTTATGAACAAAGGGCTATCTCAGACTAATATGGGCGTCACCCTTTTTCTACTTTACTGATCGCATGCTCAAATGAGCCAGCAGCCTACATTAAATTCATTTGGATCCATCTGTTTTATAGCGCCCTTCTGTTCCACTCTCTCCTCTGCTGAACTCTCTCCTCTCTATCTATCATCTGTCTATACGTGGTTATCATCAAGAAACAGAGACACGCATGCTCCACTGACCTTAAAGACAATTACGCAGACCATGCAACAAATGATTATCTCAAACCCTTTAATTCACACCAGTGAACACACATCCATCTGATATCCCTATAAAATCCCCAGGCCATTCCAACAAAGATAAACACAGGTAAAGAAATATTGTGTTTCTCTCCTAAACAATGCATTAGGATTCCTCGCCAAACCCACACCACGTGCACCCTCTCTGTGCAACCTCTCTTCCATCCCCCTTCTCCACCTCTGGCCCTGGGCAGCATTAAATTTAAATTTAAATGCCCTCACTCAGTTATCCATCTATCCATCTCTCTCTCTTTCTCCTCTCTCTCTCTGCACCTGTGATAGTGCCAGCTTTACTTGTTGAGCAAAGCTATCTCTCTCTCCTGTCCAGGCGCGGTTCAAACTCTGACACTTTTCTGGCCATGGTGTGACTGATTGCCCGTAGTCTATTTTGGAGAGGTACCAGCGGTTATGATGAAGGGCTCTCGGCGTGCATTCGCGCGCGCGTGTGTGCGCTCTGTTCCCGCATCTGGCAGCACGGATAAGAGTCGAACGCGGGTGTTGTTGTCAGGTCCAGAACAATACCTCTTTTACACAAACAACGGGCCGTTTGATAGCCGTTTGTCTTTGCTAACGCAGGAACAGAGGCGTGCAGTAAACGCAGCCTCTGATTGCCTATATTTCACGGTTAGCAGGAAAAACAACAGCCGCAGTATTTCGGCGTTTTCCTGCAACAGAATAGACGACGTGCGCTTTAGGAGAGGGGAGCCGGGCAATCCCACCTCCTTTTCTTGTCTTTGGTGAATACTAGGGACAGCAATCATTCCTGCAGGTCTCCTTCAGGCAGTGACAGGCTGTCCAGGTTCGGGAGCGTGCTGGGACTCGGGCGGCACACGGGTTGCATGCTAAGCAGCTTTTCCACAGCCCTTTGTGTTACGCCCTGCACCCCTGCACTGTGTAATGACTCATTTTACACCCAGTTCCACCAGCCGAATAAGGGCTGGGAGCAACGCATTTGTCTCCCTCCCTCTCTCGCTTTCATTTTCGAGCCTACCTAAGTCATTACCATCTCTTTTTCTCATGCTTGCAGTCTCTCTCTCTCTCAATTTCAGTTCAATTTCAGTCTTAGCGTGCTTTATTGGCATGACATAAAACTGTACATTTGTATTACCAAAGCGTTTGCGATGAAAAATCGTGCAATGTAAAATAACAGTAGTCTAAATAACAGTGCAAATAAACGAGAAATATTAGCAAGCAAAGTAGTGCCAAGCTAAATAAATATCAGATATAAATATCAGATATATCAGTGTTCTGGATAAACCAAGATGTACACAACCACTGAATGCATGTGCTCCTCCAATCATTCACTATGCCGCTTTTAGGCAAGATGGTCGACTAATCGATCAGTGAAGTCAACAGGAGTTATTTTCGGTTTCTTTTAGCTTTATTTTTTAGAAGCAACAATTTAAGGGAGATAAAAGATGGTATGAATGTTTTAGTGTGCCTAAATGTTGTTTTTGCCTGCTGTTTGGCTTACAGCATTGTAAACTCTCTTCTTTCACATTTCTTTTGGTGTGTAAGTGTGTTTAAGTACATGTTCATCATCTACAAAGTTACAAATCCCAATCTATGATGACGCAAGTTATCCAACTGAAATATAAATATATATATAAATATATATAGGCTCTTATTTGGACTCGTATTGAAAAGGTAGTAAGAACGATATTATCTCCTGTTGGGAGCTGATCTGAATAGCATGGTTAGGAGCCTCACATTTCCGGCCAATCACAACACAACGCGTTTTCATATAATAATGTTTTTTTTTCAGCGTGTTTCAGAAAGACACGGCATAGAGGAGCAACAATAATGTACAATATGTGGAACATAATGGCTGTTTCTCAATATGCGTTCTTCAGTGATCTTGCGTCCTCGTGTTTTCGCTCTACGTCATCATTAACCGCCAAAGTTCAATTCTCAAGAACGCAAGTACAGAGGACGCATGAAAATATCCGAATGTGTTCTTGATATCGAGGATGCATCGAGTGCAGACTTGAGCGCTGAATCGCTTTACGCCCCAGAAGTCATTGCGACAAAACAATGGCGGTGGAAGGAAATGCTACCCACAACTGTCTATACGCACAGCGCGCCAGAGTGAGACGCTGGTCAAAGTAACTTTTAAAACTTTAAGTAAATTTTAAGGATTAAATACATAAAAATGGGGAAATCAGGTAACCAATAGGAAGATTGCACACATCTCAATTCTCACAAGTGCGTTCTGTATTCTCGCGACCTTCTGAATTCGTTCTTCCAAGGTTGCCTGGCAAGATCTCCACGAGAACGAAGTCCGTTCTTTGCATTCTTGGAATTGAGAAACAGCCAATGTGTTTTTGAACCATAAACTGTGTGAACACATTGCATTACACAAAAAATACACAAAATAAAATTATTTTTAGCAACGTAATAAGGGCTTTTTAAAGTGCATATTAAAGATTGAAATGAATGTATATCACAGTAAAGAGCAACTATTGTAGGATTGTAGGCAACAGTTTACTTCCTGGGTCTGTTGATGTAGACAAGACTGACATTATCATAATTCCTCCCGCTTCTGACTCACAACCTGTAAGTTAACTCCTGTTAGCATTGCATTGTGAGCGAATCTTTCAAACATGGTTAGGAGCATCACATTTCCGGCTAACGTCAGATGTATTCAGGCAATCACAACGTACAGATTAGCTGGCCAATCAGGGACAGTTTTGTACAAAATCAAAGCATTTGAGGAAGACAATATATCTGGAGCTACAAAAATGTACAGTATGAGGAAAATCATGTTTTTTAACCATAAACCACGTGAACACATTGTATTACACCAATGAAATAGGTGCACTTTAGTGATTGAAATCAAACTTTGATGCTCCAAATCTCATAGGTAAATTATGCAACTTTAGCCTGTATTTCACATGCGTGGTTACATATATTATATAACATTACATTATATTAAATTAACATGGAACTCATATTTTTTGCGAAGTAGCATATTGCATAACACTGCTGGATTCAGACAATCCATGAATGCTCAATAATGAGAATATGTAGTGTTGCACATCCCTGTTCATCCATTTCTCGTTTCCCAAGAGTCAACAAAACGTCAAGCCTTAACATGCCAATTATTTACACAACTGTCATACAATGCGGTGACTGTCGAGCGAACGCACAAGCATTCACACGCTGTTATCACACAAAACAAATTCTCGCAACGTATGACACGCATGCTTGAACAGTGAACACGAGGTGTTCACGTCGACACCCGTGCATCTGCAGTGCCTGAGCATCTCTCGCTGAGCTGTGTGTTTGTGTTAAGAGATCATTTGTAACGCAAGAGAAGAGCTTGAAATATTCATGCCACTGAACCACATCAGGTTGGAATCACACCTGATTCAGCGCTAACGGCGTTCTCTCCTCACCTAAAAGTAAGACAGCCCATCAGTGGGTATTTACTGCCCCTGGGTCCATTGGTCAGCGAGAGAAATGCTAGTTGATAGTCTCTCCAGGGGGTTGAGAGAGAGAGAGAGAGAGAGAGTTTGGTTATGGATGGCAGGCCAACAGCTCCATCCAATATAATGTAGGCAGCTATTGACAAGCACGTGAATACAGGAAACTACCACCATAAAAAAGAAATACGGGAGAGCATGTGAGGTTTAATTACAGAAGGATATATGGTGAATATTTTACATATTTGGCTCGCTTGAATGATTGCTGCATTTTCTTTGAAAAACATATCAGAGGCGTAATTATGTTGATCAAATTAGATTTGCATTCCAGAAGCATCAACAGGCTCCAGATAAAGCAATTCAATTAAAAGTAATAAATGAGCCACATGTCGAACGAATAACAATTAGCATGGCTGTTTTATTATTACACTCATTCAGGATTCAACTCTTAACTTTTAAAGATCCCATCCCATCAGTTATTATTAAATCTCAGGTGCATAGCGCTGGAGATTGTACCGGGTCACAGCCGCTTATAGCCTTTTCATCAGCTTCTGGGAACGGGATTGACATCTACATAGATTAAAGATCATCGAGCTGTCAAATTTAACCTGCAGGTCAGGGGTTCCCAATTACAGTGTACACAGGACCTCTCACTGAATTTCAAAATGTTAAACAACAGAAGCTTTTCATCCAGAACATCGTTACTGTTTCTAATAAGACTTTTTTTTACAAAGATTATTATAATTTAGGTTTTTTTATTTAAACCAAAGAACCCTTTTTAAAATATCACTGCTACATGTCATATTCCATATAATGACTACATACAGTAATGTGACAATGCGGGTTATTTTTGGATGCATATCCTGTATTCAGGATGATTTTGGTACACTGTAAAAAATCCTTGTTGCACTTACATTTTTAAAGGAAAACACCACCATTTTTCAATAATTTACTATGTTCTTACCTCAACTTAGACGAGTTAATACAAACCTCTCTTTTCTCAATGTGTGCACTTAATCTTTTTACAGCACATTGTGAATGTGTTAGCATTTAGCCTACCACCATTCATTTATTAGGATCCAAACCGGGATGAATTTAGAAGTCACCAAACAATTCCATGTTTTCCCTATTAAAAGCTGTTACATGAGTTTACACAAGTAAGTATGTTGGCACAAAATAAAACGTGGCTTTTTTTAAGCGGATAAAAAACGCGTCTCTCGTATGCACTACTGAGTTCCCTTAAACACGCTTGCACACGGAGACCGAGTGTGAATCCCAAACAGCGCAGCATAAACAGTCGCTCCACATAAAAACGTTACGTTGTTTTTCATTGCGTTATTCGCCAAATGTATGTTAATGGACAGTATGAGACACATTAGCGCAACTCTCTCTAAAGTTTACAAGAGTTCTGATTGATCACGTCTCACACATTTAACCGGTTAAATACATCCACACCGCAGATGTTGCTTCAGACAAGCACGTGCAGGTCGCAGTTTCTGTTTGCGTCATCACAACATTTCGGCCGTATTGTTTCGGTATTAAAAGTCAGTCGAAAATTTCCGGTGTCCGAATATTCAGTGAATCCCTAGTAACTATTCATGTAACAGTCTTTAAATAGGGAAAACATGGAAGTGTTTGGTGGCTTCTAAATTCTTCCCTGTTTGCATCCTAAGGAAAGAATGGGGCTAGGCTAAAGGCTAACACATTCACGGCACGCTGTACAAAGATTAAGTGCACGCATTGAAAAAAGATAGGTATGTATTCATTTGTCTAAGTTGAGGTAAAAACATAGTAAAATAATGAAAAACAGTGGTGTTTTCCTTTAAGTTTAATCAATTTAAAATGAACTTTCTTGACTATTGAGGAGCTTAATAACTTAAGCTAATTCAACTTTATTTTTATTATTTATAGCAACTCCTGACTAGTCAAGAAAGTTTAAATTAATTTTAAATGTAAGTTGATTAAACTTAAAAGTGTAAGTGCAACAAGGAAATTATGAAAAGGCAGACAATAAAATCACATGGCGTTTTTCCCATATATATATATATATATATATATTAAAAAAATTAACAATTGTAAAAAGCGCTATATAAATAAAAATGAATTGAAAGCCGCTTGTTTATGTTGTTACTCCTGAAACCGTCTATAATATCATCAGTATATATATATATATATATATATATATATATATATATATATATATATATATATATATATATATATATATATATATATATATATATATATATATATATATATATATAGACTTTTTAAAAGTACCATGAGCACTGATGATATTATAGACGGTTTCAGGAGTAACAACATAAACAAGCGGCTTTCAATTCATTTTTATTTATCTTGCGCTTTTCACAATTGTAATTTTTTTCAAAGCAGCTTTACATTAATAGATGTAGGAAATGCATAGAAAAGCGAGCATAGTAAAAATTTAACGTATACAGTAACGTATTAAGTTAAGCCAATGGTAGCGGACTCTCCAGGGGATGAAAAAAACCCTAGGAGAAAAACCCTCGCTAGTCCAGGGGGAAAACTCCTAGGAGGAGAAAAACCCCTGAGAGAGATACATATATATATTTAAATATATAAATACTATCAGGGTATGTGAACGGGTTCCGCCGGTGGTTGTTGGTCAAGCTTCGGCTGGGCATCACGTTGAAGGACGGTCAGTAGATCAGTGGTGTGATGACCTTCACAGCAGCAGGAACTGTGTCTGTTTGTCTCATTGTCCTCGGGGTCGAGGATGAGACAGAGAATAAAATAACAACAAAGTACTTTAAACGTAGTTTATTTATATAACAAGCAAAATAAACAACATGTAGATTACCTAGGTAACCAAATCATTTGTTATTCTTGACGAAGTATTTGTTCAAGAGTTCAGTTTAGCAACTAGTCAGACCATAAAAAAACTAAAACCAGAAGTAAAGTTTGGACCAGACGTGTATCGCGCACCACACGTGCGTCCGATGAAACAGTCTATAGCCATAATTTTTGCAGCCAGTGGTCGCTAAACAACAACAACGGCATATCCTGACGATACTGTGAAACAGCAAAGATGAAAGTTAACTATCAATAGAAATCGATTTGACAGGACTCACAAATCATATTCATGCATGATGTAATAAAACGTAGTTTTATAACTGTTACATTATAATGAAAGCCCGCAGTGTGGCTTGATAGAAGCATCAACAGCTGTGTTTATAAAGTACAGACAGAGTGACATTTACTGCATGCTACTTGTCAGTATGTGCTTTATTCTGATCAAAATGAAGTTTAATTGCAAAATCTCTTTTAACAAAATGTGGTAATGTTTGGTTTTCATCTTGGAGCTGTTTAGTTTGATTTAGGCTTCCAAGAATTTTTACAGACCCCTGGGCTATTCGAGACAAACCCCCTGGGGGTCTGCAGACACCAATATGAAACGTGCTTTTGTAGTTGACAGATAAATTGGTTATGATGCTTTCAACACTTCTTGTTAACAGCCTTGATATGCAAGTTTACATGATAGCAGACAGCACATCTGTTTGGAACCCACTGAGATGGGAGTAAACCAATGTTTGTCGCTCAACTAATCTCCACCAGCCATTCTGATCAATTTCTAGAAGCCGACTAATAAAGGTTTAAGTAAACCGATCACAAGACTTCTGAGAAAGAGAATTTTCAGTCTTGCTTATAGGCCGGCATGTTTACCAACAGTAGTTCACAAAGAGGATTAGCTAGTCTGTCATAACAACCAGGTTTCATGACCTGTACAAACAATAATCCTCCAGTGCCTTACATGAGCACAACACATGCCACACTGCCAAGATAACAGCTCAGAGCTAGACCAACATCTGCTGCTGTAGGCTTTTCTCAGTAGAAACCCGTTTTACAATTTAACGTTTAATTTTGTTTTCTATGAAAAATAATATTTTATGCATTTTTATGTATAAATCTTACAAGATTAATTCTTCAAAACAAGAAACATCAACTTTATTTGCCAATAGTGTAGGAAAAAATGTAAGTCCTTGATATGTGTTTTTGGCGATCGAATACAAATGCATGAGAGACACACATGGTGTTTTAATTTATCTCCTTTGTCTACTTTCGACCGTTTCTGTCCTGATTACTTCGAGGGAATGGTCTGTGGGCGAGTCCCTCTGCTTTCATTAAAACACGAGCAGGAGAAATGACGTATATGTAAGGACTTTCTCATGTATTTCAGAGCAATTTATCAATGATAGACTTGAGACTGCGCTAAACACTGTGGGTTTGTGCTAGAAGTCAGAGCTGATGAAGCGTTTTGCTCGGTCCATCACATTAGATCAATAGGCAGAGAGTGGGCGGTCTTTTGTGGCTGCTTGAACACATTTGACCACATGAGCATCTACACCACAAAAGCAATCCGGTCGACTACCTCTGAAGGTTGTCAAAATTGGACTAGCTCAAAACTTTTTACACCCCAGTTACACCTGTATTTAGCGTTGTCCACTTGTGATCCGATCGACCACAATGCATAGACTTCTCCGTATAGCTCAGTAGTAGAGCATTGCTTTAGCAGCGCAAAAGGTCATGGGTTCGAACCCAGGGAACACATGTTAAAAAATAAATAAATAAAAAATTGTACCTTGTAATGCACTGTAAGTTGCTTTGTATAAAGCGTCTGCCATATCAGATGTAAACAGCCCTTATGATATAAATATCTTAAACAAACGGTGCCAAATAGCACTAAAAGTGGTTTACTGGCTTGTAATCATAGGGGAACCATTTTAAGTGCCATATAGCACCTGCGTAGCACCTGTGTAGAATCATTTTTGTGCTATATAGAACCATATGTTGTGCTATAGTGGTGCTATATTACCCCGTATGGTTATTCATAGATGCTTTATAGGTGCTATATATATATATCACTTAAAATGGTTCCCCTATGATTACGAGTTTTTAGTACTATTTAGCACCAATTTTTTTTGAGTAATTATACACTTTCGGTTTTAAAGAACCCCTATTTTCCTTTTCATGATTTCACATTTCTTTTGGTGTGCAAGTGTGTGTTAGTAAATCTTAACAATCTGCAAGTTTCTTTTGGTGAACAAGTCTACAATGATGCGGGTTATCGTCTCCAATTAAAATCTTTTCTTAAACTATAACAAACGCAATGATTGAAGGCAAAAGTTTACTTCCGCAGCCAGTTGACGTGGACTGCAAGACTGCAAGTAGTCTATGTTTTCATAAGTAAATAATATGCTACTGACTA
The DNA here is from genome assembly GCF_027580225.2 of Misgurnus anguillicaudatus. Lineage (NCBI taxonomy): Eukaryota > Metazoa > Chordata > Actinopteri > Cypriniformes > Cobitidae > Misgurnus > Misgurnus anguillicaudatus. The sequence continues at coordinate 17,017,445 of NC_073345.2, forward strand.
TTTAAACCATGGTTTAAACACAAGTTTTGAGCAGTATAGCGTCGCTGTCCAATGAAAACCACGTATGTCCATTTTGCCAATTTTGAGATTTTTCGATGGATTGAATGTCCAGGTTCATTTCCGTATACAGTATGCTTCACATGTCTAAATGGCCAATGAAAAGTTGTGAAATCATGTCATCTGATTTTCACGTATATACATTTGGTGTCAAAGCTGTCAATCACGCCGCGTATCTCCCGCCTGGTGGAAGCATTTTGCCGATCTCGTGAAGTTTCATCTAAGCTCAGCACTGGATTGCCGAATAAACATAGCCTGGTGAGACAATGACTTTCCTTCATCGAGGTAAACGTTTCCGCCCTGACGACAGACGTACGTCTAGGAGTGACAAAATTACGGTAGGACTGTGCAAACAAAGTATCTGCCTAGCATTACCATGTCAGTGTATTGATTCATTGTCCCTTCATAGTTTGCATAGTATTAGACATTTAATAAATGTATAATTAATATTAAATAAACTAAGCGTATTTAATAAACTAAGACGTAGGCTATTTAATGAACTGAGCATATTCATCTGTCAATATAAACGTGACTTGGCCATTCTAATTAATGATCGGAAGAACCCGTATCCACCACGTTACTGTAAAATATGCACGTATGTCCATTTAAACTCAATTTTGGTCAAATGTGGATTATATCATTACACTGGCAAGAATATGGCTACATGTAAAGATGCTGTACCAAGTATGACAACGTTACATTCAACTGCTTTTGAAATACGGTGTTTTTTCACTTCCTGAAAAGTAACCGTTTTGGACATACAGTACGTGAGTTTCATTGGGCAGCGACGATAGAGTAGCGCTTGTTTTGCGTTTCTACAATCACAAAGGCAGACATTGTTTTGTTTTAGTATTTTTACCTTATTAATCTGAACATTACATAAATAATAAATATAACGTTGTCATCAAACTTGATTTTTTTACCTTATGTGTTAACATGATTTCTCGTTCCCTTTTGATTGATGGCCATCAGTGGTTGAGTTAAAGTCATCAAATCCCATCATTCCACGCTGCTTCATAGCGTCATTAATCTACGTCATCATTATTACTTTGATTGTGCGCCCTCTAGTGGCGCGGATTATACAAATTGCATCTTTAAGCCACGCTGGCAAAGTTGATAAGCTTGGTCATCTGCATTTTTGGATCAGATTCGGACTCGTATTTATAAGGTAGTAAAGATGATTATATCCTGTTGGGAGCTGATCTTCCATATCCTCCTATGATAAGGAGCGTCACATTTCCGGAACACGCTTGAGGTATTCGGCCAATCACAATGCACTGGAGAGCTGGCCAATCAGAGCACGCTGTGCTTTTCATAACGATGAATTTTGTAGAAATCAATCCACTGTGATTGGACGGCCATGTGAGAACTGACATTGACGAGCTGACCTTTTCACCCAAAGTTGAATATTTTTCAACTCTCGCCATTCATCCGGAGCGCCGGCTTTCAGCGAGAAAAAACTTGCCAGCTGCTGGCTTTTTTGAAAAGCGCCACGCTTTCATTTAAAACTATTGAAAACAAAAGCTTTGGTGTGCACGCCCCCTAAGTATATATCTTACAAAAATTAATTGTGGTTAATTCTTCAAACCAAGAAACATTGACTTAATGTGCCGGTGGTGTAAGAAAAAACTTGAAACATAATCTCTGAATAAACCAAGATGTTATATTTTACACAGCTTTGCTTTTCAAGTAAACTCTTCTTGTTTTTAATGATGTTTAGATGTTGTTACTGGAAAACCAGAGAAAAATACTAATTAAATCCATGATTTGTTTAAATCAATGTTGTCTCCTCGGATCTCTGTCTCTTTTCTCTGCTGTCTGTATACTGCATTAGTGTCATCCAATCTGTTTAGAAGGTCAACAGCAGCGATAAATCAACTGTAGTAAAGAATGAACAAGCAAATGGACAGGAATAAACATAATTGCACTGGTGATAGAATATTATGGTTGTATCCAGCTATGCCGGCTTGTCAACACTGGTTTAAATCAGTGCTTTGGAGGAATTAGATTTTTCTTACTCTGTTAGCTTTTCATGTTGGCCTCTAAAAAGCTGAATGCATCTTTCCCAGAAGTCAACTCCACTCTTGTTTTCAATTAATAACCCTCTCACGTGTTGAGCCAAGTGGAAAACAACGTAGACATCATCTTTCAAAACAATGAGTGTCTACAACAACTCGCCATCAGCACAAAGGAGCTTAAACTCGCTCTCACACACACACACACACATGCGCTCATGATGTAACTGAAAAAGGTAGAAACATTGACGCCTTGTGTGTGTGGTGATTGATGGCTGGCTTTGTTCGACCGTGTTTATTTCAGACGCTGTAATTGGTTTTTGATCATTATTACAAACGCGAAATGAGAGAAGGGCATTAGTGGACGCAAACAGAGAGAGTGACAAAGATGAAGCAACCGCTAGCGTGACGGTCAAAAAGTCATTATTCAGGGCTCAACAATAAAGATTGACCAGTGCTGAACGAGTGATGTTTAATGTAGTAGACATAACCGACCAATCGTAATGGTGCTGCATTTGTGCCATCAATTTCGTTTGTATAGGGCGCACGTTTAAACTGAATGCTTATGCGCAGATAATAATCGAGCAAGCAGATGCCACGGAAAGAAAGAAGAATGGGACAGAATGTATTTTTGAAACGGTTTGAGCTTAAAATCAGTCAATTGTTATTCAATAGATTTAACAATGTAAAATAAGTCTTTGGTGTCCCCAGAGTGCGTATATATAGTTTTAGCTCAAAATACTCACAGATAATTTATTATAACATGTTAAAGTTGCCATTTTGTAAGTACAAGCAAAAATGTGCGGTTTTTGGTGTGTCCTTTAAAATGCAAATGAGATGATGAAATACAAACACTGATCACCATAATGGTGGTTTGTTGAAAGTGAAACTCAAGCTGTCAATTATTTATTTATTTTTCTCTTTCTCTCTGCACTAAATGGCAGTGCCGTGGTTTGATATTGCAGATTAAGGGGCGGTATTATTGTAATTAGACTTGTTACCTCAACGTCTCGGTTATGTATGTAACTGTCGTTCCATGAAAAGGGAACGAGACGCTGCGTCTCCCTTGCAATACATCCTGCGTCCCTGTAACGGCGTCTTTTGCAATATTTCAGATAGCGATATAATTCCTGGCTTCCGTGTCACCCTGTCTTTGTCGTTAAGCCTCACCATTGGTTGAATTTGATATACACATTCAGACACAGTTACCCCTGGAGTGTTACCGCAGTGACGCAGCGCGAGTTCCCTCAAACGGGAATTGTAACAATTCATCTTAAAAGGTAACACAATGTAACCTTGCTCTCACTTGAAATGTGTCCCTACATTTAGTCCTTGAATTTGAGGGTATTGGACCTGGAAAGTCCTTGAAAGGTCCTTGAATTTAAAGTGAACTAAGGTATGGAAATCCTGATGGTGGTTTGTTGAAACTCTCTGCACTAAATGGCAGTGCCGTGGTTGGATAGTGCAGATTAAGGGGACTTCCTACCTACGTCACAAAACAGGCGACATCTGGACAACCAAATTTTTTACATGCTTGCAGAGAATGGTTTACTGGGTTGATCTTTTTCACATTTTCTAATCTAGGTTGATAGAAGCACTGGGGAACCAATTATAGCACTTAAACATGGAAAAAGTCAGATTTTCACGCTATCACCCCTTTAAAAATTTGAGTACTTTTTTCTGTCTTGCACTTTGCATGTTGTGCCAAGTCGCTGTGCCTTCAAAATAAATAACAGGATTGCTGGAATGATAGGGATTTTATAGCTGCTGTTGTAAATGATTAACTCTTATGAGTTTAAACTAGGTTTTAAAGATTTATCATTTTCAATTTTACTTGTTTTCAGTTTATCTTAATGTTTAATAAAAAATACCATGCCTCTGACGCCTCATTTGAAAAATGTGTCGCAAACAAATAGCAACATTTCTCATTTTTGCCTCGAGCCACTGAAAATGAAGAGCAAGTAAAAATATAAACTACCAGTTTGATATGGCCAACAGAAAACTTTTACTGTTGAGCCCTGACTATTGACTTCAGACTGTAAAGAGCTGGACAAGAAAATGGGCGCTATAATCTGCTCACCTCTCAAAGCCTAAAATACGAATGCCATTATTCAGCTAGACAGAGTCAGACCCTGTTGATTTGCATCCCTTAACTTAAACACCAGGCCGGGAAACTACCCGGGTCCATATCTCTGTCCACTCACCAAGCAATTCCAGACTTGTGAAGAATTATGTGCTCCCATTAATGCGTTCACGGACGCTTATAAATACGTCAGGAGGCCACAATGAAACATGCATAATGGTATTCCCAGGTGTCCCAACTAACAAACTGCCTCCACAGAAATCAATGGCACAATAAGAAGCAAAAAATGCGTCTATTATAATGAAACTGTTGGGCACCACAAAATCTGCTGCAGAACAGTGTGGCGAAGAATATAGATTGTGCTTTGAATTTGTGTATGTGTGTGTGTGCAGAATACAGCACTTTGAGTATGTTTGTCCCTATCTCATACTGCTGGTGTGCAGAGACCTGCTGGTTTGGTCTTGTTTATGGTCGATTTCATCAGCTGGGCTCCCACTTGTCTGCACACACCGAGCAAGGTTTAGGGTGAACTGCTTTATTGGAGAGCGGTGAGGACAGTCACACATCCCCTTTCATTCATCACAAGATGGACAGGGCTCTTGCTGAGCTGCCTCTCCATCTCCTTCTTTGCTTTTCTCTCCGTCTATCTGAAAGGCTTGTTTTTGCACCATTGTGATGGTGTTGTTGGCACGGCTGCGGTCTTGTAATCGGCCTGTCTCCCTTTGTCTTCTCTTCTCTTATCACCTGACAAAGCTCGGGCAAGCAGGAAACAAAGCGCTAAACGCTGACCCACATAAGAAGCGGGACGGATCGGGTTTCCGGATTTGAATTGGTAATTTTGCGGTTATCTGGAACCTAGTCATTTATTGGACCTCCCAGACGAGAGCTCCGTTCCAAACTCTAGCTGTCTTCTTACACAACTGTCAGGGAACCTCATAGGTGACTGTTTTGACACGCCGTACTCTACACAGGCCTGGCATACAAAGAGCGCTCTGCCGGGAGACTCCAGTCAGTGATTTGAATAGAATTTGACATTAGCATATTGCTAAGCTAACGGCATGATGCACTTTGCATAAACACACGCACACACAGATATTGAGCAAAATAATCCATTTAACTGCACTCAGCTACTTTTTACTGTATTTTTAAATATAATTATTTTACCAAGAAGGATATTTTTTAGTGGTCGTGGCAATGGTATTTCATCAAAATCTGGCATTTTTTAAGTCCCCATGAAAGTTTTTGGCTTTTAGTATGAATAGCCTTTAGGATATTTATAAACTAGTTTGCTCCAAAACATTGACAAAATTAGCATTTAGAAAGCATTCAAAACTTATACAATCAGATTCCAGGCTGTGAGGTAAACTAGACACTACTGGCTGTTTTGAAAGTGGGAGGAGACACTCACAATGCCCCGCCCCTAACTTCCTGTTTCAGTAGAAATTATGTCAGCCCATCAAACAAAGCAGCGCATATTAAGGCACTTCAGTGGGTCTTTAAAGAACAGATTATGTTGAATGGATGGATGAGTAGTACATGTACAGTATGCCAGATAACGAAACTACAGTAGCACTTAGAACCGGCTTGTAAGATGGAGAACCGCGCCGGCACCCAATTTGCATAATTCCTTTAGCGAGCGAGAAGTGTTTTAAAACAACAGTGTGGGCAAATAAACAACCTGATCAGCGGGCTCATTGAATTTTTAGTGAATTTTCGTCAAGGGTTTTGAGTGGGTTCAGCTAAAGGTTTTGTTTTATTTAATTATTTATTGTCGAAATGACTCTCTTAAAAGGATCATTAAAAGGCAATAATCCTCATTTACCTCGAACATTTATCAAAGCCCGTCTTGGCGCCCGCACACAATACATCAAAAAGTGCTTGCTCCCGCGCCCTTTGCATGCTGCTAATTGGAGAGAAGCTTAAACGACCGTACAAGACCTGCCACGGAAAAGTCACCCGGAGATGAGAGCCCTATCTAGGGAATGAGAGATGACTGCACTCCCTCGCCTCTCTTATCTTCTGTCTCTGACTCACAGCCATAATGTTCCTCATATAATCTCAGACCGCTGCCCTAGGAAATAAGATGGCCAGATTAAGCCATGGTGGTGTTGCGCGTGAGGTTGTGTTTGTTTGTGTGTGCGTTTACGAGCCATAGACATTACTGTGTGGGCTGGAAAATGTCAAGGCCCCTTATTTCGTCAAGTTAATGAGCGCAGTAGCCAGTTAATGGAGCAAGCGCGAGACTGTTGTAAACTGCAGCGCTGTGCGGAAAATACACTTTTAGTTAAGGACTAGGAAGCTCCAACATTCCTTCAGCTTCACTGTAGACACTGTGTAACACAAGGAAAGTTTGCTCGCATCTGATGTAAAACGAGTACAGCAGAGAGCGATTGTTGTACTGAAAACCGCATGCCCCTCTGTACTGATTTGCATATGAGAAATCTGGATCGTAGTTAGACTGGTGTGCCCGCCAATTGTTTCCGAGTTCATTTCATTGTTTTTGGCTGGTTTGAGCATAATCATAAGATGTTTTGAACAGTTGTTGTTGTTGTTCGCATTGCAAATACTCTGCATAAATCAACGAGACAGTGCATTTACATTAATTCATTCGGTGACCGATTTGGAGCGCTCTGTATAGACAGCAACTCGCTCCTCACGGGAGACTGAAACTGCAGATGATTTCAATAGTTTAAAAAAGAGATGTTGCCAAGCTTACTATACAAACTTTAATAACTGAATAAACAGCATTTGGATAAAATAATTTCTTTTTTATTAAACTGAACTTTTTCCAAAACTAGTATAGAGTGTGGGATTGGGTTTTGTCCAACAAGAGATTAAAAGGGACATTTCACAAGACTTTTTTAAGATGTCAAATACGTCTTTGATAACCCGGAGTGGGTATGTAAAGTTTTGGCTCAAAATACCATATTAATAATTTATTATTATTTTATCCCTGAGGATTCAATTATAACACTTAAACATGGACAAAGTCAGATTTTCGTGATATTTAACACAATTTTTATAAATGTTGAGGTCCAATTGAGTTTAAAATAAAAAATGTAAAGCTAACCTTTAGTTACAAGCAAACTACACCATGGTTTCTCGACATAAACATCATCACAACCAAGCTTCCGACAGCTCTTTCAAACTTTATTAAACACATCAAAATGTTTTCTAATAAGGAAATGTTCTGTGTGCTATGTTTTTAAAGAGTTGTACCCATGTTGCGTTGTTTTAAAATTTTAAGGTCACTGACAAAAACATAAATTTCTTGCAAAATCATCCCTGGCAGCACAACTTTTAAATCATTATTATACGCCTACCACTACGAATCAGGGTAGCAGTTTTCAGCATTGATTTTGATCTGCTTATTTTTATTGAAAACCCAGTAAATTTCTACATAAAAGCGTCCAACATAATGTAAAGAACAAAAGTATCCGAAGTCGCATCAGTCAAAAATGCATTTTGAAGAGGAAAAAACATATGTCACAGTGGACTATACTGTACGTCGCTTTTATTAGAAAATGATTTCACAAAATCCAAGCCGAAGAACAGACATTTAATCTGGAAAGGCAAGTTATTCAACTAAACAATAGCAGACAGAACAGCAGGCTAAATAGGTGTCCGTACATGTTAAAGTTACATAAACAGTTATTTACTCGATACACAATAGCATACAGAACATACCAATTAACACGACAAGGCAAATTAAGTTCAAAAGGTCTCTAAGTCATTCCTCATCACTGAATCCATTGAATTACATAAATACAGGAGCAGCACAGAGTGGACTCTCGTGGCTGTAGACAGTTATGGTTTCTCTTGTACTGTATATGAAATACTTTTGCGCATTCACTTTAAGGCATTACATGGTCTTGCGCCTCCATACCTGACTGACCTTCTCTGCCCCTATTCTCCTACCCGGTCCCTCAGATCACCTGAGCTTGGTCTTTTGTCCATTCTTCGTTTTCGGCAGTCCACCATAGGTGGTAGGTCCTATAGTGTTAATGCTCCTATATTATGGATTTCGCTACCCCTTTCACTTTGTAATATACCAACTTTGTCTACCTTCAAGACCCAACTTAAAACGTATCTCTTCAATACTTATTATGGATAATGTTGTTAGATCTGTCCTAATGTCTATGTATTGTCTATATGGTCTTATGTGTTGTATTGTGTAGGTGGAAGTGTTAATGTATTGTATAAAACTATGTAAAGCGGCCTTGAGCCATGGAAAGGCACTATATAAATAAAACTTCTTCTTCTTCTTCTTATAAATTGCACCTGACTATACGTTCCAGTACCCACCAAACTATGAAAAAGTGTGACTTATAGTCCGGAAAATACGGTATCTTCTTTACTAAGTAAATAAGTCATGTCAAAGACTGAAATCGATGATTGAAATCAAACTTTAATCCTCTTAATCTCATAATTAGATTATGGGGCAGTGTCCCTGATAGGGATTAGACTAGTCCTATACTAAAATAAATGTAAGAGCTGTCCAAACTGAAAACAACTTGCACTGACATATCTTAAAATACATCAGTACCCTTTGTTTTGCCTAAAAATACACACAAGTAATGTTTTTAGGAAGGCATGTTTGTTAAAACCAGTTATATTTCCTAATTAAACTAAGGCCTAGTCCTGGCTTAAGCTAATTCCTGTCCGGGAAACCACCCCTATAATACTTTAGCCCGGATTTCACAGACAGGGTGACATATTTAACCAAATAAAAGCGCAAACATATTGCAGCTTGAAATAAATATATGTTATACGTTATTTTTTTTAAATCAGCATTTTTCTAACTTCATCTGCCATATTGGACCCTGTTAAATTGCTAGGTTCTGGAACAGAGCAAATGTTAAAACTAGCAAAAGATGCTGTTCTTATGTAAAAGCATACTGGGGTTCTAAACATACGACTGAACCAACCAGTCACACGTTTGTAACAGTTTGTTTCTCCCAATATTGTGGGTGCGGCGCTGATGACACGTTTTCGCACACCCCGCGGAGGTGCCCGATCGCCACCCCCTCAAATAAGGGAGATTCTGCCAGCAGTCGTAACGCTCCGCATGCGTGCACGCTTTGTGTTTGGGTGTGCGGTGCATGCTGGGGCAGTGTAATGCATTCTGGGCGAGTTCAATTGGCCATGAAATTCTCTGTGGGGAGATGCATTCAGAATGTGTGGTCGAGCATGGTGGAGATGAACACTGTGACTGTAGGGCGGCTGTGGGCATACGTTGGCCAGCAAGGCCAAAATAAGCAAACACACATGGACCCCGCAGTCTTCTAGTGCCCATGTTACCACAATACTATGTGCTTAACAAACCACAAACGCAGGAGAAATTACAGCAACTCAAGCACTAAACAGAGCGATGGCTTAATGTGAGAGCGGAAGAGAGTCCATTTCTATTCTGATGCAGTAGCTAAAATCAATATTGATAGACTCAATGGAGATGCACTGACCAGACGTGTTGATTCACTGAGCGTTTGCAAGAAACATTAGGTGCTTAACATGTTAAGAGTGTGAAGCACCCAGCGGGAAGTGTGAAGACAGGTGTGAAGAAGTACATGGTGGAGGTCAGCTTCATCTGCATGTTGTCAATGTCTGTAGGGCATACAGTCGATACAGAAACAGAGCAGATTTTGACTTTCTCTGCTTGTAATACAAACACAAGCTAAACTTTGTTAGCTTGTCAGTTTATAGCTGCCACAGATAAGTACAATTCAAGTCACATCTCTACTAATGTGGAACTGTAATGAGGTGTCAGAAGCTAATACAGTCAGACTGAAATTACACCCACTTACTGTAGATCTAATAGCTGCTCAACAATTTTTTTTTTAAATTGTTTTACCCTCATGCCATTGGAAGTGTCTGTGTTTTGTTAATGTGCCGTTTTTTTTCCTGATTAAGTTCAGTTCTTGCTCACTATGGCCCTAAAAGAATAAGCGATTGCTGAAGTAAATGTGTGTTGTGACATTTACGTACATAAAAATTTGGGGGTAAATGTTAATAATATGCATTCCTGTGAATGCAATATGAAATTTGATGTCATGTGAGGCTGCTTCTGCCGAGTTTCCCGGTATGCACTGGGTGGACATGTATTAAACCCATAAAGCCACAAAAACTGTAAAGCCGTCAATTTCAAAAGTTCAAAACATACCCGGAAACTGTACGGCAGGTGGTCCCTTTCAAGTGCTCCTGTATGCGCAAGGGTAAAGCATTCATTTAGCAGTGCAAAAGGTCAGTGCATACTTGTTGTGCACTGTAGGTCGCTTTGGAAGAGTGTATCAAATGCATAAAAGTAAATGTTAGTGATACACAGTAAATACCAATATATGTACTTCCTAGGGGAACACCTGAGTAAATTATGTTGTTGCTAGTACATCATGGGTAAATGAACAAGTGTGCCACATGAATGAATTGGAACAATGAATATATGGCAGATATAGTACACTCACCTAAATGATTTTTAGGAACACCTGTTCAATTTCTCATTAATGCAATTATATAATCAACCAATCACATGGCAGTTGCTTCAATGCATTTAGGGGTGTGGTCCTGGTCAAGACAATCTCCTGAACTCCAAACTGAATGTCAGAATGAGAAAAGAAAGGTGGTTTAAGCAATTTTGAGCTTGGCATGGTTGTTGGTGCCAGACTGGCCAGTCTGAGTATTTCAGAATCTGCTCAGTTACTGGGATTTTCACGCACAACCATTTCTAGGGTTTACAAAGAATGGTGTGAATAGGAAAAACATTCAGTATGCGGAGAATGGGCCGACTGATTCAAGCTGATAGAAGAGCAACTTTGACTGAAATAACCACTCGTTACAGTACAACCGAGGTATGCAGCAAAGCATTTGTGAAGCCACAACACGCACAACCTTGAGGCAGATGGGCTACAACAGCAGAAGTCCCCACCGGGTACCACTCATCTCCACTACAAATAGGAAAAAGAGGCTACAATTTGCATGAGCTCACCAAAATTGGACAGTTGAAAACTGGAAAAATGTTGCCTGGTCTGATGAGTCATTTCGGCTGTTTCTCAATTCCAAGAGCTCAAAGAATGGACTTGTGTTCTCGTGGAGACTGGTCTCCCCAGGCGACCTTGGAAGAACGAACTCAGAAGGTCACACTTTAGGCCCCTTAGTGCCAATTGGGCATTGTTTAAATGCCACGGCCTACCTGAGGATTGTTTCTAACCATGTCCATCCCTTTATGACCACCATTTACCGATCCTTTGATGGCTACTTCCAGCAGGATAATGCACCATGTCACAAAGCTTGAATTATTTCAAATTGGTTTCTTGAACATGACAATGAGTTCACTGTACTAAAATGGCCCCCACAGTCACCAGATCTCAACCCAATAGAGCATCTTTGGGATGTGGTGGAACGGGAGATTCGTGCCCTGGATGTGCATCCCACAAATCTCCATCAACTGCAAGGTGCTATCTTATCAATATGAGCCAACATTTCTAAAGAATGCTTGCAGCACCTTGTTGAATCAATGCCACGTAAAAATAAGGCAGTTCTGAAGGCGAAAGGGGGTCAAACACAGTATGAATATGGTGTTCCTAATAATCCTTTAGGTGAGTGTATGTCGTGAATGTATTTATACTGCACTCACACATACTATATACGGTAGACCATATTGTTTTAATGCTCAATACTTTGCTATGTACTGTCACACTACATGATTTTGGACATAGGAAGAGGCTTACTGTGCGTTCATACCAAGCAAATCACGCTTATTGCGCGTATTGGACGCTTGAACATTTTGAGCTAACTCGCTTCATTCGCACATGAAATGAGTCATTCAGAAGCATATACGTAAATTTGACGGCTTTAGCTGGCTTGTAGTCTCCATATGTACAGTATATAGCTCAAATTGAGTAAAGAGTGTTTTTTACAACTTACCAGATTGTCCAACCTCCTCACTCACTTTCTTCCAAGCAAGATCCTTTTTATTTCTGTTTCTATAAAAGTACGTAGATGTGTCGTGGCTCCGGGTGTCCACATACAGTGACAAAGTTTTTGTCCTCCATTGTTGTTTTGTATTTGCCTCAGCTCGCTAGATCATATTCACGTTGCTACAAGAGCAAGCTTCTTCATCAATATTGGTTAATATCAGACCAAAATTTAGATTTTTCAACTTGTTACGTGTGTGAAACACCTGAAACTTTTAATTTGCATGACATAATTTCCGCAAATCGCGTAATTTTCAGTTGCCAACATTTTTATATAGTGATGATGTGCAAACAAGCCTACTTGCTATTTTTTTTACCTCTAAAAATAACAGTAAAAAAAATTGTGTTCTGTTGTGTCTGTTGTTAAGACATGACTGAATTGCTTGTATTCACAGTAGTCGTCTTAGCTTCCTTTATAGAGTTCACTGGTAAAATGAAAGATGAGCTTTATTTTAAAGTGCTAATATTCACACAGTAACTCAATAGCCAAATTTGTTGGATAGTTTATTGTATAAATAAATAAAGTATGAGATTTGTTTACGTCATGTCCCCACCGTCAGCTACACCCTCAAATAAAAGGTTCAGAATTTGTCACTGGGACGGTACCTTTTAAAAAAGGTCCTAATATGTACCATTTTGGTACAGACATGTACCTTTGAGAAACCAGTATGCACCTTTTATGTAAAAAAATGCGTCCCTTTAGAAAAGGTACTGCTCCAGTGACAACTTTTGGCGCCTTCCATTGCATAGTACCCCACACAGCTTGGGTCGGGTCAGCTCACCTCACATTGGCTTGGTTAGCATTTCCATCGAGTTTGGTAACACTTCGGAGTGGGAGGGATTATAAGCATGTCATTATAATTGCGCTGCCTACTGCTGTGACGAGAGCTTCGTTGTACATCCCCATACATTCATTTATTTCTCAGTCCGTCACAAAATAAAAATTGGCCACCTCAAATAGATGTTTGCACATCGCGTTTATCACTACCTCTGTCTCACATGACATTTTCTGTAGAAACAGCCGTGGCGTCAGTCGACGCGCTCAGCTGAGCCTTATTTAGGTTGCATTTAAGCATATTTACAGACGTTTGCGTTGCAAATGTGCCACCACAAACTGCAAGTCTGGAAAAAACTGGTATGGTGTTTCTGATTCTCAACCTGTGGATGTTTTCATCCCTAAAAGGGAGTTTAGGAACTTGCAGCAAAGCACAGATGATAGGTTTACTTGAGACAGCGCAAGCTAGCATGAAGGGAAAGCTAATCTTTTATATTATCGTGATGACGCTGGTAGTGACGATTCTATCAGACCAATCAGTGATCTGCAGTGTTTTTGCGTCACGTTGTGGTATCAGCTCGGTTCTATTGGAACCCCAATCGAAGTGGTACTAAAAAAGTATCGGTACTATGTACTCCACCCAGTGGAAAGCCACCTTGTACTGTTATCTGAGAGTGTAAACCATGTCCACATTTGTAAAAATTAAATTTGTACAAACCATCAGCCATTATAATTTAGAGGTGGTCCAAAAAACGTTTATTATTAAATATATCATTTTTTATAATATAATAATGTGGTTGGCGTCACATTACACCTGCTGTCCTTGAGCACTTATGACACCAGCTTCCCAATGAAGAGACGTAATGGTGGGTTTATGTCATCGGTGACACGATAAAAATGAACACCAGGTGCGCCTCACCGCACGCTAGCAGCTGCATTCCATTTTACCCCATCCCGACCACCCTTTCCCCCACCGTACCCCCTCCATCGGCAACCTAAATGCGCCGGCTGTCGGAAAGCTCCTCTGTGAGGGTTGGGCGTTTGAAAGCTCTTCACCATCATCACAGACTCACGGATACGTCCGCATGCATGTTTGTTTGTCTGCGAGTCTATTTATAAATCTTCCACCTTCTCATACGGCAACGCTCGATATAAATTCTGTGAAGACTTGAGTGGGGAAATGTGTTCTCTATCTAATAGCTTGGAGGGCTCAAGCTGGTGGAGCCACATTAGGAAGAGAGCAGCAGCAGGCCAAGTGGAGTTATCCACAGTATGCTACTGGTGCACAGTTTTGTATTGTTTCCTTTCACCTCTGCCAAGCCATCCCGCTAAATCACTTTAACAGCAGAGTTTGCCTCTGAATGGACTCATAACAGCATAATAAGCCACAGGCTGCGGCAGCCGATGGGAGAAATCCTTTCAGCCCAGCGCCGGCGTTCTGGGGAACAGGAAATGGTCCAGTTCTGAGCTGTTAATTTAGTACCGGCACTGCTGGAGAATATGAGAAGCAAAGCAGATGAAGTAAATACAGTGTTTGTGGAGCCCAGCCGCCCTGAGGAACGTCTTGTGTTACCTGAAGTGGCTGAATGTGGTGACGGTGCAATTTAAAGGTGTAATGTACAGTAACTAACCTTATCGCTTTTCTCCCCATGCCGTCTGCTGTTAAAACAGTCAGTGGAGCCTTATTGAACAACACTGATTGAAACCTGTTTTTTTTTTTTGGACAAAATTTTCGAACCCTCTGCTCCTTTTCTGAATTCTCGCTATAAAACTGTAATATCTGGAGATGTAACATGACAACTGCGCACTTTAAATTCCAGTCATGTTGCCATCTAAATATATTTATACGTCTTTGTCTGTCAAAGCAATATTTTTTGTAACTAAACATTGTTTGTTATTTTAACATTTTACTATATTCAAGCTCAAAGTTTTTTGACCAGTGAATGTGGGGAATCATTAGAATTAGCAAATCATTATAAAAATACTTAAATCACACTTAATACCCACATTATGCATTAAGACAGTGATATTTAAAGACACAATTCAGCACACACTTTATTAAAAAGTACTATGTACATGTTCAGCTATAAAAATGGTTATAAGAAAACTCTTTTCTACTGTACTTTAAGTATTTTTCACGTTAAGTGTTTTAAGATATCCCAATGCATCGCATTACACTTTCATCAACTTACTGGATATAAAGTTTTCTGTAGCTATGTGGGCTCAGGTGTTTCTGTTACTTGGCAAAAATCCTGTTATAAAAGATGAAGTGCTAGGCACAGTTAAGCCAGTATTAGCTATGACTCGGATGACAAATGCTAGAAACTCTTCTTCACTCCTCAAATGCAAAAAACATTAGCCTTTATTAATATATAATGTTTGTTGAGTAAAGAAAATTAATGGGAGCAGTTTGCACTACAAATGCATAGACACCACGCTTTAAAATGTGAGCGGCACTTCATTCACATTGATTGAGATGAGGATTTACTGATATTTTAATAATAGGAGGTTTCGTCACAATTAGTTTTATAGTAATTTCATTTGTTAAATATTTGCAAACCCACATACAAACATAAATGGTGACAAATAATAATGATTTGTTAAATAAATAACATAGCTAAATAACTATATATAATAACTAAATAAGGAGACATAAGGTTTCTGCCTGAAAGCGATATATGGATTTTTATAAATCTATGCCTCTGTAGTGTTATGTATGCAACATTTGTATATAAGTATAGCTTAAAAATGAAATCAAACATTTTATGAGGCATTATGAGTTGAAGGTGCAATGTGGGACTTTTTTAGAAGGATCTCTAGACAGAAATGCAATGGAATATACATAATTATATTATCAGTGGTGCATAAAGACATTACATAATGAACTGTATTGTTTATATTATCTTAAAATGAGACGTTTTTATCTACATACACTGTGGGTTCTCTTCATAGACTGTAAAAAAAGATGGATGACACTCGTTCGCTCTCTTCCATTGGTGAAAAGTGAAGCCGCTGTCAGTGTCCTGATACGGCGCTGACATCTTGGGTCTTGAGTCTGCATAGTAGCGATTTCAGGACCAGTCCTGCGCAGTAGTAAGCAGGAAGTAAAGCCGCGAAAGCAAGGCCCCGCTCCGCATAGCATATCACAGCTGTCAATCATGACGTGACACAACCGTTTTATAGCATTAAATAACTAACTAAAAACGTATACACTTGAATTTACATCAGCGCGATAAAAACTACTGTAAATGACAAAAACCAGCTTTGGGAAAAAGATCATTGAAGTGTAATTAAATTGTTTAGTTGGTCTCAAGTCCCATTGAATAACATGGGGAGGCCGGGTTTATGACCTATACTGGGACCAGTCACTGGAGGGCAATCGAGACATTTTGACTTCACTTTTCAGCGGTTGTGCGGCACGCTTGGTTCTCTTACATGGAAGTCGCCGTTATGTTTCTACAGTAGCCCTAAACGAACAAAGAGGGCGTTTCGTCCCTATGTTGTCTCAGACAATGATATGTTTGTCCTGTGGCAGCTACCTTAGCTTTTTATTGCGTTTCGAAATTTAGGTTTGTTGCAATTTGCAATCTCACTGCTAGATGCCGCTAAAACCCATACTGTACCTTTAAAGAGATAGTTCACCTAAAAATGAAAATTCATTTACTCACTATCATGTTGTTACAAACCCGCATAAATTTCTTTGTTCTGGTGAACACAAAGGAAGATATTTTGAGAAATATTTATAACCAAACGGTTTGTAGTATTCTTTTTTCAATGGGGTCCACGAATGGTTTGGTTAAAAACATTTCTCAAAATATCTTCCTTTGTGTTCATCAGAACAAAGGAATTTATGCGGATTTGTAACAACATGAGAGCGAGTAAATGATGACAGAATTTTCATTTTTGGGTGAACTATCCCTTTAAGGCATCATTAATTACTTACTTATTTAAGGTGAAGGTGCAAAGCACCATGCTCTCAAAATCTGTAGATGTTTTTAGTGTGGTTTCCTGAAATGACCCAAGCCAAAGTGCAGCCGTCCATTTTTCAGGTACAGCAAAATTCTTCCTGTCCCGAAGACACATATACGGGTCATTATGCGTAAACAGGCCTCATGGCCACTTACTCAGCAAAAATAGGGAAAACTTTCTTCACACAGGCTTTTATGGATCACCCTGATAGTGCACTTACTCAATCCAATGAATAATAAAAATGATTCCAGCGTAGATGCCGTGGTGAATAACGCTGATGCCTGGCACGGTATATTTCATTGCAGATGAAGTTATAATCAAGGTAATGGTATATTCATAGCAGTCGTTGTCTCATACAAATAACTGCAACAGATGAATTATGCATTAAGGCTTTGCATCAAGTCTGTCATTTGACCTTACGTTACAAAGTGAGAAGAGGAAATCGGGGCAATTCAATGCATAATCCTTCACGGTTTACTTTCGGTTGATTCTGTAGTTATTATCTTTAGCAAGCTTTAATTTATCAATAATGTGCAAGAGTACAATGTGCATTATTGCCTATTGTTTAAAAAATTATTTCATTTTTTATGCCATCTAAATTTTTAGCTGTGAATAAAGCAATCAGCATCTAAGACCAGAATTATCTAGTATACAGTATTAATTATTGTTTTAATTATAAAATAGGGGTGTAACATCTAATGTTACATTTTTGGTTGACTGTACACTGTCAGAAAACGGTCAAAATATATACCCCAGCTGTCACTGGTAATGTTCCCTTTCAACAAGTACAGCTTTACACAAAAGAGTAATCTTATATTATATTATACTAATATTATAATAAGTATCTTAAAGGTAGAAAATGTAAGGACCTTTTTAAAAGGGTGCTGCTCCAGTGACAGCTGCTGTACATATTTTGACCATAACAGTGTAGTGTCTCTGCATATAGATTTTCCTTACACATTCATCATTCTCTTTGTTGTTAATGTATTTTAATTTCAATATCATCATCAGCACACATGATGTCATCTACTTTGTCAGAACGATGTGTACGCCTAGGGATCAACCTGAGCCCCCGGGATTTTCCGTTTTACCTTTATGGAAGCATCTTCTGAAACGGTCTAATACGAGTGTACAGCCATCCCGTTGGATGAGCAACTGTTAATGCATGATTATTTAATTTACTTTCAATGTGGTCCGATCTAATTTGGGAGCATAATAATTACCTGGCAATCAGACTCTTAATAGACTGTGACGAGGTGTTGATTCAAAACCCAAGTGAAAGGCTGAGAGCCCTTTAGCTACAGGATTTCCAAGACACGTAATTCCTCTGGAGAGCAGTGAAGGGGAAACGTCTCGGTATTTTTGTGTCCTTTGGATTGTAAAAGCACACTTAGAGGTCTGCATTACATGGGGGTGTATCACATTTACCAACCGTTCCAGAGTATATGTGGACATGGATCCATGAATAGACACTAGCGCCGCCATTCAAGTGCACGATGGCTGGAACTTCACAGCCCAGATTTATCTCAAAAAGGGTTTGCCAGCTGGGAAAATGTGAACCCGTAGGGGTTTGTGACTGAACTGCAGGGGGTTTATGAGATTTATGAGATGAATTAAATGGAATAATAATGATGTAGCATTGGCAGCCATCAATGTGTAAAGAGAAATCACGTACATGATGTTATGGTAATGATGAAGATTTTAAAATAACTTGTGAAGATAAAGTTTTTTCAGTAGGTTAGCAATGTGTTATCATTAGAAACTCCTTACTCCTTTGTGAAAAAAAAAACACTCTACTGTACATATGCTCTCCTATAAATACCAGTCAAAAACTGTCCTAAGTTGCCACTGGGGCAGTACTCTTTTTCTACTGTACCATTTACAGTATATATTTATATATACTGTAAATATATACACTCACCTAAAGTATTATTAGAAATTACAAATTTTCATTAATGCAATTATCTAATCAACCAATCACATAGCAGTTGCTTCAATGCAGTTAGGGGTGTGGTCCTGGTCAAGACAATCTCCTGAACTCCAAACTGAATGTCAGAATGGGAAAGAAAGTTGATTTAAGTAATTTTGAGCATAGCATGGTTGTTGGTGCCAGACGGGCCGGTCTGAGTATTTCACAATCTCCTCAGTTACTGGGATTTTCACGCACAACCATTTCAAGGGTTTACAAAGAATGGTGCGAAAAGGAAAAAACATCCAGTATGTGACAGTTCTGTGGGCGAAAATGTCTTGTTGATGCTAGAGGTCAGAGGAGAATGGGACAACTGATTCAAGCTGATAGAAGAGCAACTTTAACTGAAATAACCACTCGTTACAACTGAGGTATGCAGCAAAGCATTTGTGAAGCAACAACACGCGCAACCTTGAGGCGGATGGGCTGCAACAGCAGAAGACCCCACCGGGTACCGCTCATCTCCACTACAAATAGAAAAAAGAGGCTACAATTTGCATGAGCTCACCAAAAATGAACAGTTGAAGACTGGAAAAATGTTGCCTGGTCTGATGAGTCTCGATTTCTGTTGAGACATTCATATGGTAGAGTAAGAATTTGGCGTAAACAGAATGAGAACATGGATCCATCATGCCTTGTTACGACTGTGCAGGCTGGTGGTGGTGATGTAATGGTGTGGGAGATGTTTTCTTGGCACACTTTAGGCCCCTTAGTGCCAATTGTGCATCGTTTAAATGCCACGGCCTATCTGAGCATTGTTTCTGACCATGTCAATCCCTTTATGATCACCATGTACACATCCTCTGATAATGCACCATGTCACAAAGCTCGAATCATTTAAATTGGTTTCTTGAACATGACAATGAGTTCACTGTACTAAAATGGCCCCCACAGTCACCAGTGTGGCCGGTTGCCTAAAACTTTAAGACTAGTCTTAAAAGTTAGTCATGAATTTTTTTCTTCAAGACTGATCATAACTGTTTTGAGTATATTACATAGAAAAGTAGATTGGTCTAATTTCAATCCAAATAATAAGACTGATTAGCCCTAACTAATTGCTAGTTAGTCAGAATCATTCATAAGACGCAGTCTTAACGTCACGGCTATGTTTATGCAACCGGCCACAGAGATCTCTACCCAATAGAGCATCTTTGGGATGTGGTGGAATGAGAGCTTCATGCCCTGGATGTGCATCCCACAAATCTCCATCAACCGCAAGATACTATCCTATCAATATGGGCCAACATTTCTAAAGAATGCTTTCAGCACCTTGTTGAATCAATGCCACGTAGAATTAAGGCAGTTCTGAAGGCGAAAGGGGGTCAAACACAGTATTAGTATGGTGTTCCTAATAATACTTTAGGTGAGTGTGTATATATATATATATATATTGGATATGACAGCAATCCCACAAGTCCATGTAAAAGTCCTGTATCTTATTTCACATGTGAAGTAGACGATTACACAGTGGACTTAAAGACACAACAGCAAAAAAAATGACTTGCTTATTACTTAAGGTCAAGGAGTGGGTGGAAAGTAGTCATTAAAAACTATATTATGAAAAAATGAACTTTACTGCTCTTACTGTATAAGTGGACCTCAGGGGATACAAGTTTTAAATTAAATAATAAAAAACTATAATACGGCCCCTTTAAAATCTCAGAGGGTTCTTGAGGTAAATAATTTAGGTCATGGGGTGGCAAAGGTTGAGAGCTCTTGGTCTGGACTTAGAGCTGAAGCATGCATTCTTTAATAACGAAAGTTATTATCTATATATCAAATCCATCAAATATATATATAACTATTGTAATTGCAAATGTAAGAGCAGGCAATCATAACGGATTGGCAGAAAAATACATTTTTCATCTCAAGCACTCGTCAAAGATTAAGGAGACACTATTCCTTCACAGCAAGCTAAAATTGTCCAAACCTGCGTCTCTGATGGCTTCTTGATGGAGTGTTTTAGAGGACCCACCATAAACGTTGCCCTATTATAAATGACTAACATTGAGGACACCTGCCCAGTGGGTCTTGAGCTGTTCTCTCCCCCATTTATAGCATCAAACATGGGTATCTTCACTCAACTCGTCCTCTGTTCGGCCTCTGACTCACGCATTCCCATCCTGCCGTCCTCTTTATTTCCTCTCACGTCAAAAACCTTGGGTCGAAGTCGGTCCAAATCGGGCACAGCGTGAGGGGGGGATTGAGAGAACCTGCTGGCCTCTAATTGGAAAGCTAATGTGTTTGTGTGCATCGCTAGGTGACATGACTCACTGTGCCTGCTAGCGTCTAGCCGGGCTGTTTACAGCAGTGCCAAAGACAGTCGGAGCCCAAAGCCTTCACCCCCACCCACTCATGCATTCCAAACCCTCCATCAGCAGTATGGAGATGCTTTGTGGGCAAATAATAGTATGCATGACTATAACCTCACACAATAGCCTGGCGAGTTTCAATTCGCTTCGCGACCTCTTTTCCCTCAAGAAATGCTTTCACGGTTTACATGGTCACAGGCCGATGACCCTCATTGTTCTCGACAGCACTGCCAATAGTTTGTTAAGGAGCGATATGCGTTTAGTGCCCTTCATCAAAGTGAGCTGTGGGATTGATAGGGATCGGGTAATGATTGTACAGTCAGGGATTTAAAGGGCTAGTAATGACATTTCGTCCTTTTTTCTCCTCCTTTAGACATAGTATCATTTGCTTTATTATGTGGTGGACAAAGGGATTTTTGAAAAATGTGATTTGTCACAAAATAATTTTAAAAGTGGTCCATATGGGTCTTCTAAAACCTCATGATAGTTTTGTGCAAGGACAGTTTACTGAAATTGGTACTGTAACATCCATCTTGGCTCTTCTTGGCAACGAGAGAACATATAATTTAGTTGGATCTTTTCAGTGAATCAGTTCACAAAACAATTATTCGAAAATGAATCACACAAAGCTATTTTTGACTACATAAAGCTGTTGTTTTATTTTTTGCACCACTTCACCAGTCCTCATTTACTATTATTGTGGAAAAGTGTGACTAAGATATTCCATATAAAAATTCGAATTTTCTCTTCCACAAAAGAAACATTTACTTACTCATATTTCAGGTATAATGTTGCTGTTTGAAGATAAAAGATCTGCAAAATCACAAAGCCTAAAGTCCTCCCCCCGGATTGGCTAATTGGGATGAATAGAGGATTTCCTGGTAGGCCGGTCTGCTTTTTTTGGCCACGAGGGCTGGTGTTGTCATGACACTGGGTTGAAGGTTGCTGTCCCTAGGCTGTCAGCACTGAATATTGGCACTGTCCCTGTCCCAAATAGCACACTCTGGACACTTCCTCAGAGTCCACACTTGATGACATCATGTAGTGCAGACCTTAGGGACCCTTGACACGAGGGCACACTGGAGTTGTATTTTGGGACTCACTTGAGTGTAGGCATGGGCCGCTTACCGTTTTCAAGGTATACGGAGGTTTTAAATAGTCAAGGTTTCAAAACCACTAAAATATTATGTGATACCATTTCCAAATATGAGCTGTGTTTATAAAAAAATCAATAAATCATTGAGTCATGTGATTGATTTGATGTTTACATTTAATTTACACTCACCTAAAGGATTATTAGGAACACCATACTAATACTTTGTATTACTAAAACTGTGTTTGACTTCCTTTTGCCTTCAGAACTGCCTTAATTCTACGTGGCATTGATTCAACAAAGTGCTGAAAGCATTTTTAAGAAATGTTGGCCCATATTAATAGGATTGCATCTTGCAGTTGATGGAGATTTGTGGGATGCACATCAAGGGCACGAAGCTTCCATTCCACCACATCCCAAAGATGCTGTATTGCGTTAAGATCTGATGACTGTGGGGGCCATTTTAGTACAGTGAATTTATTGTCATGTTCAAGAAACCAATTTAAAATGATTCAAGCTTTGTGACATGGTGCATTATCCTGCTGGAAGTTGCCATCAGAGGATTGGAAATATGAGAAATTGAACAGGTGTTCCTAATAATCCTTTAGGTGAGTGTACATCACAACAATATAATATATTTTTTGAAAGCATAATTTAAAGGCTTTATTTTTACCTGGCATTTGAAAGTAATACATTTTAATGTTGCAATGGCAATACCGCAACATCGTTTTTGCTTTTTCAATGCCTACTTGAGCGTCACGCCAGAAATAGGAAGATAAGTTGCCCATCAGTGTGAACTCCTCCCATCCGTCGTCTGATTGGTCTGATTGCTCTTTCACAAGGACTTCTGGGTTGGTAAAGTGCGGGAAGCCTGCAGCTGTGCAAATCAAGGGTGCAAAGGGGGCGCTGATGAGCACACTTTGGAGCGTAAAAAATGACTTTTATCCTCAAACAACAACATTATACACAAAATATGTAAAGTAAATGTTTCTTTTGTTGGAAGAGAAAATTTGAATTTTTATGTGAAATATCTTAGTCACACTTTTTCATCATAATAGTGAATGAGGAGTGCTGATGTCAAGACTCATAGACTAAGCAAGCACACGGAGTTTAAGGCCACGAGACTCCACATAAAGTGCACCATTTGGGACATGGCCATTAATCGCTAATTTGCGGGTGGGAGATGTCCCCACTGCTTTATGCCCAAGTTGATAGTGTCCCAACCACTTATTTGAAGAATTTTTCAGAAAACGCATAAAAAACGGTGGACCTGCCATTTTCTTCTGCTTTTCAAAGCGCTGGCATGACAGTGCTTATATTTGAGTCTGCTTGCCGCGCATCTAGATTTAACATTAACTTGAGCGCTACTTAGATATAGACATAGATGTAACAATGAATAGTCATTATTGTCTATTGTAAGAGTAACAAAAATCAATTTGATGCAAAAAAGTAAGTTCCATATGAATATGTTTTCATAAGTAGTCCATTAAATATTGGTTCTTTTTTGACACAAAGTAGGCCTACCTTATGTTATTTGGCAATATAGATGATCTAAGTACTAATAAAAAATTACGATTTTTATTTTCCCATCTGTTTCCCCTGCATGCTTGATGTATTGTATATCAGGGGTTTCCAAACATTTTCAACCCAACGGGTAAAAAATAGAAATATAGGGGAAACACAAACACATTTGTTCCCTTTCAGTAGTTTTTAGATAAGTTTATTTGAATAATATTAAACTACCTTATGGTAGGGCTGCGCGATTATCATAATTGTTTAGGCTATTGTATTTACTGAATTGGAAATTATATATTTAAAAAAATACAATGAATTGCAAGGCGGCAGAGAACAGTGCACTATTGCAGAATTATGTATACTACAGAGGATTTAATGATATTATTTTAATATAGTCAGTCCTGAAACTTAAGTGGCCAGTCTATGAAACTCCAGGGCTGAAAATGAGTCCCGCTCCGGCCCTGCCAAAGTCCACTCCAAAGGGAAATAATCTCTCTAACAAAAAAACAAACACTTTTTCAATGATCAAGACTTTGTGAATGGTCACATGACTCCAACACAGGGTTGAGTACATAATAACAAAATCTTTTGGTCTTGGTGAACTATACCTTTAAACCAAGGAGGACACTGAGAGGAAATGAGAGATACACAGAACGCTGATGCTGCAGCTTTCCACAACACATTGCAGCGTGAGGTGGGGGTGGAAAGCACCTGGGAATTGTGGGAGCTGCTCTGTATACAGCTACCTACATGTTAGCACAATATGTCCAGTGACTTCGTGTGGGTTTTTTTAATAAACCTCACTTGCTTACAGTTGCAGTTGAGACGTTATTATTCTCGTAAAAAACTCATTTAAATAGTTTCCATCGCAAAGCTCACGTTCTGTTTGCCGTGGGCCGTGTGTGGCGGCAACAGTATATCTAGAGCATTCATCATGCACACCCCCACAGTCCTGGCATGGGAAGAATAGTATTTTAGTATCAGTATCAGGCCCACTGCAGGTGCCTGATGAATGAACCCTCTGTGACGCTGACCCATCTCATCCCTCTTCTGGCACCCTTAGCATTAGCGGGAATCTGCTCAGACTGATTACGAATGAATCTGCCCCGGCACTTAGCACTCCACGTTCCCCTCGCGAGATGGATAGAATGTGTTCCACAGGTCAACGACGAGATGTTGCCACGGTCGCCGGCCATGTTAAGAAATAGACAGGCATCGTTTTTCTCCTCAAGACACCGCAGGCGGTCATGTCTTGGTTAGTTTAGCGAACGAGAGCGTGGGCAACTGTGGACAACACCATTTTCAGAGATGATTGTGGTGTTTGACCGCGTGCCGGACGGGGTTGTGTTTGTCACCTCGGCGGAATGTCAGCAAACTGCTTGATGTCCGGAGGGCGGCCGTGGAGACAGGTTGTCCAGTCTGCTCCTCCTCAGTTAGACTCCAATGAACTTCAGGTGCAGCGTTGGCCACCAGCTACACCTCCACCTGATTTACACATCGCTGGGCTCTGCTGCAGGCTAAACCGGGCTGACAGAGCCACCTGGAGCCCTCGACCGGCCACCCCCTCCTTACATAAACACAAACACGGGGTGTGAATCAGTGGCAGGATGATTTCACAGAGGTGAACACACATACGCGGGCGCTCTCATGTATCATATCGAGCGCTCCATCGCACTTGCTTTAATGGCTGAAATCCATAGCGCTTATAGATTCAGACATCAACTCTAATGATTGCATCATTTTTGAATCATGGCGGAAAGGAGAGATTGTAAATGAATAATTATTTAAAATAAAAAGAAATAAATATAATTTAGATGTAAAAAAACGCCCTTTATTGGATTATGCATATATAAATAAATAAATATATATAAATTATATATATATATATTGACCGCTTCTGTCCTGATACTTTGAGGAGGTGGACTGTGGGCAAGTCTCTCTTCTGTCATTTAAACACGAGCGGGAGTAATAATGAGTTATATACACGGAAACTAATATCATTATTATATTCGAACTAGGGCTGTCAAAAGATTAATCGCAATTAATCGCATCCAAAATAAAAGTTTGTGTTTACAAAACATATGCGCGTGTACTGTGTGTAGATATTATGTATATATAAATAGACAAATATTCATGTATATATTTAAGAAATATACATTTAGATTATATAGAAATATAAATATTTTATATATAAATATAACCAATTTTTCTTAACTATATACATGATTGTGTGTGTTTTTATATAGAAATAATCATTATACACAGTACACACACATATGTTATGTAAACACAAACTTTTATTTTGGATTCGATTAATCGCAATTAATCTTTGACAGTGACAGCCCTAATTCGAACATATTCAACCACATGTGTGTTTACACTTAGCAACCCGATCGAAGCGGTTTTCGACAACCTCTGAATGTGGTTGAAAGTGGACGAGCTCAAAACATTTTAAACACCGTTTACACCTGGCATTAGCGTCGTCCACTTGTGATCCAATCGATGAAAACGCATGTTAAAGGTGCAGTGTGTAATTTTTAGAAGGATCTCTTGACAGAAATGCAAAGTAATATACAAAACTATATTATCAGTGGTGTATAAAGACCTTACATAATGAACTGTTATGTTATGTTATTTATTACCTTAGAACGAGACATTTTTATCTACATACACCGGGGATCCCCTTACATGGAAGTCGCCTTTTTGTGCCGCCATTTTTCTACATAAGCCCTTAATGGACAATTTTTTACAAAGTTATCTCCAACGATGACATGTTTGTCCGGTGGCGGCTACCGTAGCTTCTCTATGCATTTCAAAAGCGAGGGGTGAGCAGTGGACTAAGCCGTTGGTGCAATTCGCATCCTCACCACTAGATGTCGCTAAAATCTACATACTGCACCTTTAATGCTAAGTGTAAAGAGCTCGTCCACTTTCGACCACTTTCAACCACTTGCTTTTGTAGTGTAAACGCACATGTGGTTGAATGTGTTCGAACAGCCACACGGACCACCTTCCCTCCACCCATTTATCTAATCTGAGGTACTGGACACAATGTTTTACGTCTTTTCTGACATCTGGCACGAACACACGGTGAACAGTGCTATTTTTAGCCTTTTATTGATAAAACTAAAGCGGCTGATCTCCGCAGTTTCATTTTGCAAGCATGTGAATGTTGTTCGAGCTAATTTTAACAATTGCACTGAAATATCAGAGAAAGCTCTAACATATACACGTACAAAACACTGTGCAGCATGTTTACTTACAACACAAGCACTCCATATAAACTCGTCATTACTCCCGCTTGCGTTCAAATGATAGCAGAAAGACTCGCCCACTGTCTCGACAGACCACCCCCTCATAGTAATCAGGACAGAAGCGGTCAAAAGTGGACAAAAGAGACGGATTTAAATACCAGATGTAAACGTGATGTGTCTCTCTCGTCCACTTATGATCCGATCGACGAAAACACATCTTAATACCAAGTGTAAACAGCCCCAAAGTGACTATGCTATACGTGTCCTAGGTAAAAAATGAACACAAACCAGGGAGAACTAAGAGTAAGAATGGGCTTGGCAAGAGTTACTTACCATGGAGGATAACTCTATAAGCAGCTGCAACATAATACATGCTTGAAATTGAATTGTAACAGTGATAGACTGACCCACACTGATATAAGTGATTCAATAGGCAAAGCGTCAAATCTAGATAGTGCTAAAGTTGTGCTTTTTGTGTGCTGACACTTATCTGGAATACTCTTGCGTTAAGCCACCAAAATGAAAATATGAGAAATAAATGTCTTCTTGACAGTTGTGTGACAGGTGCAGTTTCAGCAGCGAGACTGAGACCGGCTCATCTGTATACAGTGATGCAAGTGATATGTAAGGAAAAAACTCATGGTCGGTATTATTTCAGTGCATTTTGTTTTTGCACCCCGACATGATCTTGTGTATTTTTATTTTTAATAAAATGCTCCTTTAAGGGGTGGCCACCGCTTCTTTGTTCACTTCTTTGTGTGTGCCTTAAAATTAAACTCATTTTCTTTAGGTCACGCTGTTGCACTTGGTCATTTTCTGTGGGATATGATTCATCAGTCCCTGAATGACAATTTGCATTCAATCTCCCAAGGTCTAAAATTATGCAGTTGTGTGCGCTTAATTGTTGGCTTGATCGTAGAGCAATTCTCTGTGCTCGTTTTTTTTATATATCATCCGGCTCTTTGAAGAAGTTTTGGTCCACAGACGAGCACGAATCAATGGGCTTTATCTGACACCCAGATCAACTTTCTGTGCAGCAAAACAGTGTGCTCTTGTAAACAGTGCAGGGAGTTTGAGAGCGAGCCTGCCTGTATCTTGGCTCAGCACCTGCCTTTGGCTGGTTTCGGATGCCTTCTTGAATTACTGAGTGTTCCACATGAAAAGATTTAATCTCTCACCTCTAAGCGGATTCATTTAAGTAATTTGCTTATTACTGTAGATCATTCCAAGGGCTTTTCAGCAGTGTCTGTGATCCACAGCACTAAATTTAAATGATCAAGGGAATGAAGGATTAAATTCATCCCCCATTGGCTGAAACCTGCAGCCAATCAGAAAGCATGCATGCTCATGGTAGAAATCATGGTGTAAAAAAAATAAAAAAACTAATTTTGAGTTGCAAACAGCAGTCTGCACATGTCATTTACATTATATGCACTTATGCTACGATTACCGACAAAATACAGACCTTTAATGCAGTTTTACTTACCGCCAGTGACTCTAGGGGTGTGCAGCGGAGTCAGTATTTGTATCTGTATCTCTAACAATCTCAAAATTATTTATATCTGTATTTGTATTAGAATGAAACCGGAAGTGAGTGGGTCTTAAACCGGACGTTTGTCAAATTACATGAAAATGACATTTAAAATGAATTTTTGCTTTTAATTATAATTATAATTTTAATAACTGTAAATATCTATTAAAATCTAGTCTATTAAAAACAATAATATAAAATGTTAATCAAAAAGACAAATAACTTTATTCTTGTTACCTATAGCCTATGCATGGAAACAAACTTTTTATTTTCAAAGCCCCATACAGCTTGTGCCTACAGTATGCATCATTGTATTGTAGCGTTAAAATAACAAACTTAGGAGCGCGTTGACAAAACTGTATATCACCTTTAAGCATTTATTGTGTCTGTCAGCACAGTTCCATATGTGACCCATGCTGTCTAAATAAGTGGGAGTTTTTTTTATAAAAAATAAGTAGCCTACATAAATTCCTTGTATATCTATCCAAATACTCTTCTAATTAAACATTTATCATTTATCAAATTATCATTATTTGTACGTTTTCTGAGAGGTGCACCGTCCTAAATGATTAACCTTATATTACAAAGATGCATGTCCATCAACATGCCCGTCTGACATTCTGGTTTCGGTTTGAAAACATGCAGGAATTTGAAAATAAAATGCAGGACTTGCTTGATGTTAAAAGAGTTATTAAGAGAGATAAAGTTCGGGAACTGATTTTTGTTAAAAAGTTATTAAGATCGACAAGACTCAAGCTGACTGACAGACCCGAAACGCACAGACGCGCAAGTCCGTGCACCAATATATACACAGAAATAGAATAGTTTGAAAACATTTGTTTTGAAAAGAATTCACGAAAGCATAATAAGCATTACAACAAACTTGATGAGCTCATTATTATCTGTGTCCATACAGCGTTTGCCCAAATATAACAAAATGTTTTTAAAAAACGTTCTTATTAATCTTCAACTAAATAAATAAATAATCAAGTATTCATTTAAAATGTCAAATAATAGTGGTCTGTTATTTAAAAATCAGTTTTGACCATTAGTTCAAAACAAGCAACATGATTTTAAACAGTAAGGTAATTAGAAAGATTTTATTCAAATGTTTTAGTTGTTATTTATTTACTTTATTTTTATGTTAATTGCAATTCATGTCATAGTAATCTTCAGTTTAAATTGTGCTATATTTTCATATTTTTGCCTATTTACTTATTTATTTTATATTCACCTATTGACAATAAAGCTTGCTTCAACTTGAAGTAATTAAAAGATCATCTGTTACCGGAGTCTGTAATGATTAACAAATTTTTTATTATTAGAGTGCAGCATTTTATCAAGGTTTTATGGTCTTGTGTAATTAAATAAAATAAAATAAAATGAAAAGGGTACATTTTAACAGTTGGGTTAAAGTTTGATATTAGGTTTTGATAGCAGCGTTTTAAAGATTTTTAAATTTAAATAAATTAATTTAAAAAAAATTAATTTAAAAAGATTTCTAAATAAGAGACGGCAGACAATTACACTCATTCACTTCACACACATATTATTCGTGCTTTAATGGGTTTATAAATTTGGGCTGTTCCAGCAAAACGTGGTTGTGTATGGCCGAATATTTTATTTTTTCATGTGATTCGGATGAATTTGTTATTTGTTTTGAAGCCATTATCCATGCCCTTCCAAATAACATATTGACTTCGGGCACATCCTTACATGGGACCCAATTGGGGCCGCCCAATATCAGCACAGGAAGATTTTTTTTGACACTTTGCCTATGTTTAGCATGAGGAATCCAACTATTTAACAGTGTTAATAAGTCAGAATGCATGAAATAGCTTTAGACCCCTTCTCCCACTTAAGGAACGTTTCATCATTTTTTTTGTCTATGAACCTTTTCCCACAGAACAGTTTTTTGTATGTTAAATGGGACATATCATCGGATGTGTTTAAGTGCTATAATTGGGTCCCCAGTGCTTTTATCAACCTAGAAAATGTGTAAAAGATTAGGGCTGGGTAAAAATATCGATTCATCAATGCATTGCAATTATTTGTTTCTCAATTCAATATCGATTCATCAAATCCTATGAATCGATTCAGCCCCCCCGGCAAGTGGCGCTGCTGTGGGCAACACTCTAGTGAGAGCGTTCAGCGTTGTACAAGACGCGCTTTATCAAAACAGAAAGATCAAAGATGGCAAACAGCAGCACTTCTTTCAAGCCTTCACCATCAACGTGATCAAACATTAGTAATACTTCACACATTATTAAAAAATATACTCAGGTACTTAATTGCTTGTGTATTTACTTATTATCGAATCGATATCGAAGCAAGTAAATCAATATTGAATTGAATCGAATTGAATCGAAGCCTCAAGAATCGAAATTGAATCGAATTGTGAAATTCCTAACAATACCCAGCCCTATAAAAGATCAACCCAGTAACTTAGTTTTGTTAAACCATTCTCTGCAAGCATGTTAAAAAAATAGGTAAGTGAAATTTGGCTCCCCTTGTGATGTCATAAGGGGATAATACCGCCTTTATATCTGCACTGTCTAACCACAGCTCTGCAGAGATCAGCTCATTTGCATTTTAAAGGACATACCCAAAATCAGCACATTTTTTTCTCACACTTACAAAGTGGCAATTCTAACATCTTATAATAAATTATCTATAAGATATTTTGAGCTAGAACTTCACATACGTACTCTGGGGACACTAAAGATTCATCTTAAAAAAGATTTGTGAAATGTCCCCTTTAAAGGTTCTTTATAGACTCATACAGCCAAATATAGTTCTTCTATTTCTATGGCATCATGAAGCACCTTTATTTTTAAGAGTGTCATTATTATTAGATTAGTATGTAATGAAACATATCTTATCCATAGCAGGTATTCCATTATCATCTACAAACAGGCCCCTGCAGTTTTTCCTTTTAATGCAACTTTCAAAACAGCAATTGAACTGATCCCCCTTATATCCATTAAATTGGCTCAGTTATTTCAAGCTTAATCATATCAAAGGGTAAACGATGAGATGCAGCCTGCATATGGTGTACAGACCTCCTCTTCCCTCCACCTAAGCGGATTATACAGCATCTGATAAGGCAGATGATGACAGCACTACCCAGGGTTATGAGCTCAGGATGTGACTGGCATAAACAGAGGATGTTTGGGGCTCCGGGGATCCTGTAAATTTGTAAAATCTGAAATTGCTTTGATTTTGACGTTCCCCTTGTCTGCCATATGTTGTCACAGTAAGGAAGTAACATGTTACTGTATGGTGTTCAGCATTGTTTAGATGATCCAAACTAACAGAAGAAAAATACTTAACAGTTAGAAAAACAAGTATGATTAGTAAATCAGTTCTAAACCTCTTAACATGATTGACGAAGTGTCTCTGTTTTTACTTTCAAAATGAGGTTTCTATCAATAATGAGGGGGAGTGGGAAATGTGAAACCTGGAGTGGAATTGACTTTACACACTCAGTGCCGCTGCTAGCCATTTTGGTGCCCTAAGCATAATTCCTTTATAATGCCCCCCACCCCGACCCTGAGAAAAAAAAAACGTTTGTTTTTGCCAGTTTAACTTTTTACAAACATATAACTTAAAAGCAGAAAGTAAAATCTTCACAGTTTTAGCCAACACACACTAATTTGAACGTGCAAACTTTCATAGAATAGCAAAATAGAAAAAAATTAACAAACTTACATAGAATAACAAAAAAAATGATCAAAATAATCCAGACATGTTTTTCCCAGGTACAATGTCACTTTAAATAAATTACATTAAATAAACATCAATAAGTAAACAAGAATACCCAATATTCTTAAATAAAACAAAGATTTAGAGAACTAAGTGTCACAGTAATGTTTGCTTCATATCATACATACATGATGACATTTTATATTTATATATATTTAACAGTCAGGAATTGTTAGCCTACCATGTGCACTGACTGCTAACGTTAACTTTTACTGAGAAAGTATTAACCACCGTCACGTCAAAATAAACCACAAAATAAACTACTGCTCAATGTCTAAAGAAGCGTGGTAAAGAAAGTAACAGCTGGCGTCTGTTATTTGTAAAATGATATATGCATAGGTAATGTTTTACAGTAAAATCTCAATTTAACTTGCACTAAAGTTATAAATTATAACAACATAGGTTGCTAACATTGATGTCAGCACAGCAAGTTCGAGGCGCGTTCGAGGCGCATTCCGATTAGCAGCAGCTGCACATTTTGATTAAACATGATGGACTTGCCTGCAAGTGATGCACGCGCATCATCCCGCAGTTTTTTCTTTTTTCCGATCCTGACTCCTGCTGTCTTTTCGGGGCCATTTTTAAAAGGTGCCTACTGTCTGGCCGTTTCTCAATCCGAAGGCTGAAGCCTGCGCGAGGTCGCATATGCAGGCTGCATACGTCATCCAGCCTGGTTTATTTCAGTTAACTGAACATTTACATTATCAAGTCATAAGCATATTACAACCATTTACGATTAACTAAGAATAATAGTCAACTTAATAAGCGTTTATATTACGAAATAAGAAAGTTTTGATGACGTATCCAGCCTAGATATGCGACCTCTGGAGGCTGCAGCCTTCGGATTGAGAAACGGCCTCTGTCAAACTTCGTCAGGCGCCCGCGCGATCAACCGGCACGGACCATCAAAGGCTGGGGGGCATACTTTCTATACTAGAGCAATTAAATTATCTCTTTTCCCCTTTTTTGTAACATATACATGGATAAAAATTGCCTGATAATATTTCTATAGGCTAATGAAATTCTATCAGCATTATAATTTTTTTCATTAGGCTTATTTTTGGTGCCCTATCAGCACCTGGTGCCCTACGCACAGCGCGTGATGCGCGTTATGGGAGCGGCGGGGCTGTACACACTGTCAGAAAAAATTGTCCCTAGCTGTCACTTTGGGATGGTACATTTAAAAAAAAAAGTTTTGCACCTAAAGATGTACTCAAAAAAATTGTTTGTTCATTCAACATAATTGAATTAAGGAAAACTTTTCCACGAAACTAGTTTTGGCTTGTACAACAAGAATACAATAAGTTAATTTAAACAAATAATCTTTTGTTGCACCAACTTGATAAATATATTTTCTCTGGTCATAAAAATATCTTGTTCAATAAACTTAATTCAGTTAAGGAAAACTTTTCCACGCAATTAATTCTGGTTTGTTCAACAAAGACAAAACAATATATTTGTAAAAATATAACACAAACTCTTCTAAATCAATAAGATAAATGAACATTAAACACTATAAAATCTTTCTCTTTACCCAAAAATGCATAAAATAACACTTAATTAAAAAAATTACTCTCCAAAGGCAGTTGCATGCAAAGCATGCTGGGAAATACAGATTCACGGCCCAGTAAGTAATAGCAACAAAAATCATTAATGTGGTCCCAATATAAAATGATTAAGTTAATGTATTTTTTTTTAATTTAAGCAGATTGAACATTATAAAAATAGGTTGAGACAAAAAATAAAAAATTGTGTTGTATTAACTTGTTTCATTTAATTAGACAAGGTGCAAAAATATTTTTTTTTGAGTGACAAATCTATACATATTAGGATTCTTTAAAAGTGTAACAATCTAGGGCCCATATTCTTCTGTCAGTGTACTTACACACTACTGCACATTCATTGTTGACATCTAAATGAGCAGCCTTGCTCATATGACATTGCTGAAATTATTAATACTGAACTTTGTGTACTGAAATGAACTACAACCCTGTGTTTAATTCGACATAAATGAAAACGTAACGGTGAAAATGAAGATTTAAGTGCATTTTCTCTACATTCTCGGGTATCAATCATACACCCAGCAAAAGACTAAAAATATGTCTTTACACAAATTTCCAAAAGACCCAGAAAATTCAATCTGAAAATGTGACCTAGAATGAATACTGTAAACAGATGCATAGCCTTGGTTTTTATTCACATTCAGTGAAATACGGCTACTACTCTACTCTGACTAAGGTCTAAAGAGTTCCTTTACTAATTATTTATTATTTTTTGAAAAGAAAGAAATGCACAGTGATGTAGTGTCTTGCTCTTGTAAAGCTCGAGCAGAGCCAGTCTTTTAACACTTCCTCACGTGTATCTGTCCAGCATTGGTACAGAGGACAAGTGTGAACTGTCCTAATTGAAATTAAAGCCTACTGCTACTGGAGCGCATCCCATCCTGCCAAAAGACTGGCTTTTGCACAGGTGGGCCTTTACAGATCACATAATGTGAAAAAGTATTTCTGTCACAGATGGTTGAGTTCATTTCTGGTGACACCTGGCCCCCAGTCACCCACCCACCTACACACACACAAACACACACACACACACACACACACGCGCACGCACACACACACGCTCGTACAGTAGCTTCACCCTTTCTTGTGCCACCCACAATGATTGATGAGGTTTCTGGTGTACTGACACCATGTGGGCAGGACTGCCGAACACATGGACAGCAGCATGCTGCTTATCACACGTTCTTCACTGCCCAAGCCATCCATGCGTCAATGCAATAATCACTGTTTGCTCTGTCCAACAAGTGGATGAGAAACAGTGTTTTTCGATCAGCTCTGCTTGGCCCAGTGCTGATGGTTACTGCCCTGTTTTTCTGGGCTCAAACAGGAAGACATTTGATACCCATGAACAAGTTGCTTTGTTTCAGACCATTAACCAGTTGGGTTAATGTTGATCAGAGGTGATTTATTTCAAAGTAGTAGGTGCTTGTAAAGATCTTGTTTAAAATTAGTTGTGTTCAGTGTGTAACGTCAAGGTCATATCTAATAATCAGATTTTTTGTGTCTGTTGTAAATTTGACTTGAAAAATTATTTTAAAAATAGACATTTTATGTTTAACAATTATTTGCAGAGAAGGAATTTCCATAATACCTTGCAACAAGCTTATTAAAGGCGGAGTCCACGATGTTTGAAAGCCAATGTTGATATTTGAAATCACCTAATCAAACACGCCCCTACCCCAATAGAATCTGGACTTTCTGTTGATAGACCCGCCCCACACATACACAACCCGGCAAGAATGTCGGTTTGTAGACAGGCTCCTTACTGCTGATTGGCTATAAGTGTGTTTTGGTAGTCGGCCCGTCTCCTTTTCCAATGCGTTTTTCAAACATCGTGGACTCCGCCTTTAACCCCTTATTGATAAAAAAATTATGCCGGCCTCGCGATTGCAGCCTGATTTTTGTTGTTTACTTATTTAATGTAAATGATTGTACTTAACCCATCAAAGAATACATTATAAGAAAGGTCTAAGGCTTAAGCGTTGTATTTGACACTTAATTTTATTCAGAAAAACTTCAAATTTAAGGTTACAGGTGATAATGGTTTGTAATGTATTGTAATGTAATGGTTTTTATATATATATGAAGAGTTTTGTTGCAAAACAAGATAAATCTGTTTTTAACATTTTTGTCAAAACATGTTTATTATTATGTTATCATGGTATTATTTTGTTTTATGGTGCTACTTAGCTCTATTTTTTAAGTTATGAAGGTTTAAATCAAAACAAACCGACTGCAGTTGAATTTATATTAATTAGAATGCACAACCAAAAAACAAGATTTCTGAAAAATTAAAAAAACGAGTTATCTCGTTTTGCAACGAAACTTTTCATATATATGATATATAATTTGATTTTCAAAGTTTTTATTATAAAAATATGCAAAATGCAATAAATCCATGACAAGTTTTTTTTTTCAAAATGTTATAAATCTTTTGAATCAACATATAAATGTGCATTCATCTGTGCCATGTTATATTCATTTAGTTGACTAGTGGTATACACTGATTAAAAAAAAACATTATTGGCATTAATCAAAACACTTACTTTGTCATATTAATAACACTGTCATTGCTGCTGTAATTCTTGGGACGTCGTCGCTGAAATTTTTTGCCAGCGATCAGCTGTGAAATGTTTTGGTCCTGATCGATTTTCGATTACTTTAAGTAAAATAATAGAAAGTTTTTTATAAGATCGCCTGGGGTCAATGTGTTAGCATGACAGAAGCTTGATGCTGTCGGGAGAACAAGCAACAGTCGGCATTTTTCCTTCTCTCGAGTGCCTCTCGCATAATTTATTCAATTTCGATGGCTTTGGTTTCTTTCCCGTCACAGAAAACCACCACAGGTTTATCAATGACATCAAAGTATTATTTTGTTTTTGTTTGTTCGTTGATCACGAAGTACAAAATAAATGAGGAAAACTAGGATTCTGTGTGTATTCAAAGCGCTGCCATTATTGTTTACAATGCGTGGAATGGTGTGCTGTGATTGGTTGAGCGGATTTATTGCATTCTGCAGAGAAGGAGGACTGCCGTTTGTCACGGTTTGGAAAAAAAGACAGAAAAGATGACAGAATAACAGGACGGATATTAGATTTTGCATAAAATTAAGAATTTACTGTTATACTGACCTGACACAATATTGATTTTTGTGGTAACTATTTTTTTTTAAATGCCGTTTTATCACGTTTTGGAACCAAACTCTTCATTTACTGTATAAACATATTTCGCATAGTATTGAAAAGTATCAATAAAAATTTACAATGAAAAAAGTTAATTGTAAGTGTACATTGTGATAAATAGGGGAGAGATTTTTCTTTTTTTAGAAAAACTAAATTTTAAATAATGTTTATCAATACCAGGTGAAATTTTTGAACAAATGTAAAATGACTTCAGTAAAATTTCACTTTGAACATAAGTAGCGCATTGTTACTTTCGACCCTGTCAGCTGGGATGTCTAAGAAGTCAAACTTCAGGATGTGTAACACATGAAACAAGAAACACAACGCATTGTTAGAAAAGAATAACTGCTTAAAGGGATAGTTCACCTTTAAAGGAAAATTCTGTCATTATTTACTCATCCTCATGTTGTTCTAAGCCTGTATGTATTTCTTTTTTCTGATGAACACAAAAGAAGATATTTTGAGAAATGATGGTAAACACACAGCAGATAGTGAACATTGACTTCCATAGTAGGAAAAAATATTTTGGAAGTATTCTGATAAATGATGAAGAAAATATTTTGATAAATGATGGTAAGCACACAGTTGGCGGTACCCATCATTTTTTTTCCTACTATGTAATTCAATGGTCACTATCTGCTGTGCATCATTTCTCACAATATCTTCTTTTGTGTTCATAAGAAGAAAAAAAATTCATACAGGTTTAGAACAAAATGAGAATGAATAAATTATGACAGAATTTTTATTTAAAGGTGAACTATCCCTTTAAGGAATTTACTTATCAGGATCGAAAGCAACTTTCTGAACCTACACGTGCAAAACGGTAACGCGATATTTGTCGGCTTTGTCAAGGGTTGCATGCTAAAGATGCTGTCATAGTTTGGAATGCAAATGTACTCAGGGCTCGGAGAAAATCACTTTGTTGCTTTTGTTCTGCATTACTTTCGCCCCGTTTCCCCCCCTATATTTAGTTTTACTCAGCGTTAGTCTGTTTATTAAAGTATTGCTTAGCAAGCTCACTGTGTTTTGTAAAAGAGCTTTTATGATTTAATGGCACTTTCTATTCTGTGCTATTGTTTTAGTTTACATGAAGGAAAAATGAAATGCTTTAGACCTCTGGTGTTACACTTTGTATTTGTGCTTTAAGGTCCCAGCATCCAGATCGTGTTGGTTTAATGTTGTTTGCTTTAATATACTCTCAGCGGACACGAGCGGAAGTGGCTCAGGCAGAATTTGTTCAGATAAGCCCGATTGCACTAGTAGATGGCACTCGCATCATTTCCTGAGTTCTTAATACCATTTCCCTTATCTGTTGTGGCCCAGACAAAGAAAAATATAGTCTCCATTTTCATAAATCAAGACGTAACATCATACTTTTTGAAAAGAAGTTATTTGTAATGGCTGAAACCT
Organism: Misgurnus anguillicaudatus; assembly: GCF_027580225.2. NCBI lineage: Eukaryota > Metazoa > Chordata > Actinopteri > Cypriniformes > Cobitidae > Misgurnus > Misgurnus anguillicaudatus. The sequence goes on from NC_073345.2 coordinate 17,055,904, forward strand.
TGAACATAAACTTACCTTAGCCAGATTAAAAGGCAATAGAATCTATTTAACCTGTCAGGCGATCTCTGCACCGCGGTGTCTTTGGGTGAGTGCTGTTAGGTGCAGCCGAGCATGCATTCACACAGGGCTCCGTCCCCTTCCCTAAAGAGCAATTTGAGGTGCTGTCTCTTTAAGTTGAATTAAATCCAGCAGATATCTCAACCTCGGGCCATTAGTTCTAGAGGAGGCAGGCATTATGAGTAATTATACCAAAACTGCCATTATTAATCCGGCCTTATCTTCCCTGGGGGCTACTGCACAAATGTCTTGGGTGGAAAAGCTCAGGATGCAGGAAAGAGCAGATGATGTCTCTTCGTCTCTTGTTTGTCCCCACACACTCATTATGCTGTTGGCTTATCTCAAATCACACAATATTAAGGAGCAAACTGGATTTCTTTATTGCCTTCCGAGCGTCCAAGCAATCCTCTAGACTATGAGGGCTTGCTATACTATTTTATATTTGTATTCATGGCATTTTTGCTTTTATTACTAGTGTAAACCAAAAGAGGAACCAAGCAATGCTGCAGTAATATATCGGAAATAAGTTGATTATGTTCTGCTAGGACCTCTGGTGAAGTGCCCTCTCTAATACCATATGTGCTTCAGGTTATCAATCCAACACAATGAACTTGATTGGTGCTTTCCCTCCCCTTGATCACCTTTATCACACGCTCTCGAGATGTCTCAACCCTCCGACTCTAAGTGGACCAGCGTGTTGTGCGGAGAGAAGATGGCCAACAGCTCAGACCGCCTAGTGGCAGATGGTTAAACCCAGGGATGCCTCACACCCAGAAGCACGCATGGCCCAGATAGCATCGTCTCTTATCGTGCTGAGCAACCCCAGGGTTGGCAAATTGATTAATACCGGCCTTTCATCTCCGAGAACCCTCATGAAGATATTATCACCGCTGAGGAGAATGTTCCCAATCCACCCGACTGACAGCGGATGACACATCCTATGAATTACCGTCTCTCTAATTCTGCTTCAACCTTCATCGTCATCATCAGTCTTTCAGGTTATCCAGCCCTCATTACATAACTAGCGACAATCTTTTCTAGAGCTCCACGTGTCAGCTTACCTCGACGCCCAAGGCACCGCAAGACAGAAAGCTCATAAATACAAAATAGCGACTACCGTCATCGATTATCCTTCGGCACGGCCGTTCAGCCACTTTCTATTTTTGCGCCCCAGATCTTTCAGTCTGGATGTTTTTGCCCATATTTGAGGCGTGTCACCTGATCCCAAGGTTATCTACCGTGTATCTCAAGCGCTCGGTCTGCAGAGAAATGAGAATCGATTATAGCGGGATGGGCATTTCTCCCAGCCTCCCCCTGGGCTAAATCTCGACGTGCAGGCTTTGTGTTTATTTGAGCGGAGTCGACAGTGTGGCTAACTGTGGCCGTTAGCAGTGCCTGACGTCGTGGATTTACAGACTCGGCAGAGGCACAGCATTGCCCCCTCCTCTTCTTCGTTCGGTTCAATCAACACAGCTCATTGGCGTCGACGACCCCCCCTTGCTCTCTCTCTTTCTCTCTCTCTCTCTCTCTGTATCTGAGTAATGACTTGCTTCTCCACTCCTGTCATCTTGAAAGGTGGCTCTGGCTCTTTCCTGTTTGGCCTTTTTTCCACGTATGTCTTTTCAAGCGGGAAGGCAATCCCAGATGAGATCTCTATCCCACATGATTTATCTGATGTATGGTGCAAACGCTCAGTCCATCTTGCCCTTATTCTTTCTTTCTATTTCTTTCTGTCTTGCACACATTGATAGAACGATAATCGTTTGAACCGTCCATACATTTTCTGTGTTTATAAATGTCATTTTACATGAGCCAATGTAAAATAGGTAAACAAAAATATTCTGATTTGTTCAGTATATACTAACAACTTGAAGGTTTGGTTGGACGGTTTACTAAGTAAGGACTTGGTGGTGTACTCATTTAATATTTACTGAGAAATAGTGTCATCTGGCATGATGATGTGAAGTATTTTTTCTCCCTTGTGATGTCAGAAGGGGATAATACCGCCCCTTAATCTGCACTTTCCAACCACTGGACTGCCATTTAGTGCAAACTAATTTGCATTTAAAAGGACACACCCAAAAATGTAAAATTGGCAATTTTAACATGCTATAATACAATATCTATATGGGGTTTTGAGCTAAAACTTTACATATGTACACTGGAGACACCAACGACTTATTTGCAGGGGTGCACACTTGTCACCTTTCAGCAAAATTTGCCGTTTTTGATCCAAAATAGGTCATTCTTGTGATTCGTCTAGATCTGATGAGTTTCGGAAAATGAGGCGTGAGGGTCTGTAAAGGAAATTGTGAAAATCATGTCCAGCCATTTTTATGTTTTACCATTTATAACGTTAGTCACCTTATTTGCTGCTGAAGTTTAAGCAGTCTGTGCTGATTGAGCGCACACACTTAACTCGTAGTATTTTCTCATTCGCGGTTACGTTGCTGTGCGCGTGGTCACAAAAGCTTAACATTTGTGTTTAAGCAATTTTTAATGAAGTGATTTTAAGCCTTTGAACACAAACAACAGTGCTATATGTGCGCTCTGTTTCTGTGTGAGAGAAAGAAAGAAGAGAAAACGCATGTGTATTAGATCCGGACTTTGATCTTAAAGGGGAAGTTACCTAATTTTGCTCCTGTCTGTCACTCGTGTTAATCAAACAGCATTAAGAGAAAATCTCTCACTGCTCTTAACTAAATCACTTTTCTACCTTTAATAAGATTTGTACGTCGAATTGTGCACGAGTTTGATTCGAATTGCTCATTCAGGGTTCATATTCATACTGTATTAGAGCTATGACTGTGAAAAGAACAAACCCTGAATTATTTGTTCATGTGTACTGAACAATATGATATACAAATTTCTGTAACACTTAAAAAATGTTTTATTTGATCACATTAGTAAATACATTTTTTAACAAAAAATTGACATCTTAAAAAAGTCTTGTGAAATGTCTCCTTTAAAACATGTGAAAGTGTTGGAGAAAATGTTACAGTTTATTGCAGAAAGTCCTTATAAATTTAAAACCACTATGAGTTTGAGTCGTTTATAATGTGAATTTAAAAAAGCAACACTCCTCAAACACAATCATTCAAAACATTTTTATTATCATGAAAATACCTGAAACAATCTGAAGAACAGCAATATAAATATCCCTTTAGACATTTCCTGGAATAGCGTTTGTAATGCTGCTTCTTCTGTGGCACAAATGGCTTTTTTACACGAGAGCGCCCTCTGGCTTTTGGATGTGGCGGCATTTCACCGTATTTCATTCAAATTCATTCATTGAGAAAACGCGCATTTGCACGATTAATCATCACAGCCCTATCGAATATATTAGGACATTGACCAAATTTTTGAGCCTTTTACCTTTATTCAGAAGGGACAGTAAAAAGTGACTTGAGACTTTTATAAAAGTGGAACTTTTCGGGGGAAAAAGTACATGCAAATTAAATAACAATGAAATGACTAAAGTGACACTGATAAAAATTCTCATTAACAAGAAAACATGTCACGTTCCCTTCTGGTCCTCCTGTTCTGTTCTCTATGTTTTCACCGTTCCTCTGGACTTCATTTCCCATCATCCTCCACGCCCCCTCACCTGTTTCGTGTCTTTAGTCATCCTCACCTACCAGCCATCATCCTCCTTATCTCAATCACATTTAACTTTCTTGTTCCATTCTGTCTTTGTCTTGTCTCTGTCTAATTTAGAGTGTGTTTTCCTGCTTGTTCCCACATTTGTAATTAAAGTTTATTGTTTTGATTCCCTTCTCTGAGTCTCCAGTCTATCTCCATGCACAAGCAGCCTGAGGGTTTCGCATCGGAAAACGTCATATATACATAATGTTCACACTTCTGTAAATCCAGGCTAAAGTCTCATTATGTCTTAATAAACATTGATTTTTATCTTTGACATGCATGGCCTTACTCAGTCAGTATTAAAGATATCAAGGTTGTATTTTCAAAGATCGTTCTTAAAGGCGCTCTAAGCGAATCTGTGTGACGTCACTTTTTGTGTTTGAACTGTTTTCAAACAAACGGAGCGTAGCTAACTCCTCCCGCCCCTACTCCCTTCCATGCTTTCATGAACGCGCCTTACCCTCACCCCCTAATCCTTCTTGTCGTTTATTGGCTGGAACACTTTGTTATGGTTTCTGTTTGTAGGTTTGGACACTTTGTTGTTATTGCAGTTTGTGGAGCCTGGGTCACGTTTTTTTTTCAGTTTGATCAGCAGACAGGCAGCAAGCAGATAGTTAGGAGATGTTTGCTGTATGTAACAAAAAATGTTTTATGGTCTAAAACCCGTGAATTTGCTTAGAGCACCTTTAAGAGGATTTTATGTAGAAAACAGTAAATCGCAAAAAAATGACTAGCTGGGTTTTCACATATTGGGTCTCCCATATACAGTATACATACAGTATAGGCCAAAAGTTTTGACACACTCACTCGTTCTTTATTTATACATTATTCCATATAACATAATAATAATAATAAACTCATCCAAACTATGGCATAGCACAAATGCAACTTTGGAAATTATGTTGGTGACTAAAAGCATCCAAAATAAACCAAAACTCTGTTATATTTTATTATTTCAAGTGCAGTCACCCTTTGCCTAGAAATTGTTGAAGCATATGCATGTCATTTTTTTAAGAAGCTTCTTACATTTTGCATTAAGGATGAATTTTAAAGAGTATAGAAGGAGTTCATATTTAATCTGGGCTCTTATTGGCCTGCTTTTTCTTCAATATATGTATGTATACATAAATAAATACATACACACACACACATTGAAATCTGCACCAGTGCTTACAAACATTCCATAATCCTTACTGTTATTATATCTCTATTACCGTTAATAATTAAAATTATTAGCATTTAATTATTAAACATATTGCAAGTCCTTGTTTCTTTTAGCTTGAGGCTCTTTGCTTAAGGTATGGATTTTATTTTGAGGCCAAGGCACCAGAAGGTGGTAATGTACCAAAGCCATATATTTATATCACTTCAACCCTAATTACAGTATTAAATGTTTCATATCAATGTGTCATCTTCATTAGGAATAGCGCAATAAACGTGCAACAAGAAAGAGTAATAGAAAGATTGAGGCAGGCATTTGTCGACAAAAATATGTCTGGTACTAAATTATTCATAAAGATTGGGAATCAACTCCTGCTTTCTTGGTTGCGGGTGGGGGGTTAGGGTGGGTTGCATCTGGCACAAGCAAATAGTATCCGCTTTTCAGCGCCTGATTTTCACATTGGCTGAAAATAGACCACCTGTAAAATAGAAAAACAAGCCCATTCTTCTTTCAAAGCCTTTCATTTAGCATTGCAAGCATAAACATCCTCTTCCAAGTTCTTTTCACTGCAGTGCCAAGGCTGTGCCGAGAGTGCGCAGGGCTCAAAATTTGTATTCTCGATTGCGTGTGTGCAACTGATTCTCCATCTTTTGGCTTCTTTCTATGTCTGCATGTGTGCTTATGCACTACGAGCGCCCGCTCCCTCCACACCCCTCCCTTTTCTCTCTCTCTCTCTCTCGCTCCCCCTCTCCTCCTCAGACACACACTGCATCGCTTCCTCCTCGCTCTCTCTCTCTCTCGCTTCATCTCTGTAGCAGTCTCTGGTTGAGCATCCAGAAGAAGGACTGCGTGTCCTGCTCCTCACGCTTGCGGCAAGCAACGGTTGTTGTTCCTAGGATATTTTTTTGTTCTCCTCTGCCTTAACGGTCCCGTTAATCCTGAGAGAAAAGCTGTCGAGAGGAGAGGACGCGTTCTAGCCACCGTTCCAAATTTAATTAGCATGCATTTTACCACAGCGGCGCATGTGAGGATTTCGGTCATTTACAATTCAACTGTGTGGACATTTTGCTGCTAACGTTGTCAGACTAAGCTAATTAACAAGGCAATGCTTATCGGAATAAACAGAGGAGGGAGACGAGAGGGGGATAAAATGCAGCGCTAATCGATACGGTGTTCACGTCAGAGAAAAGATTGGAATGCTGGTGGAAAACTGATCGTCATCTAACTCCGCACCTGATCTTTCACTTCAAGAGGAGCGCTGCGTCCGCAGCCATCGCATCAAGAATCACAGCTGGCTTTATTTATTTATTTGTTGCTTTTCCTCTCAACCATTCTGCAGCAGGGTTCTCACCCCTTTACGTCCGTGCATCTCCTCATCTGCCAAAAAGAAACGTGAGCGTTTCGTCCTGCGTCGTTCCTTCATCAAGCCCGGGTCAGTTTCTTTCCCGCTCATCCGTTTGCCTCTTTCTCTGTTTCGGCACGTCTCTTTTATCAGCATTAGAATAATCCTTTAGCCGCCGGGATGTCTCTTATCTCAATTTCCGCGATAGAGGAGCTGCCCTCTGAGGGAGAGTGGTCTTAATATCGTGTAAGCTCTACCTGAGCCTCGAGAGGAAAGGAGAACAAGAAAGGGAGACGCCTCCTGGCATCTTTTTCACCTGGACCATTTCCCTCTCGTCAATTAAGTCCGAATTTGCATTCAGAACCATTGATTGGTGTTGCAGAAACCTTTGGGGAGGTGCAACACTTCGGATTCCATTCAATAATTGTACCATCAGCGCAGACGATCGCCCTTGCTTAGGTTGTTTGTCTTTTTTGGATTTTTCGCCAAGCGTGAAAACGCCTTGAGAGGAGGTCAATAGGTTTTTTCCTTTCGGATTTTGAAGCCAGACTTAAAAGGGATTTGTTCTTTTTGAGGATTTTATCTTTTCTTTGGAAACCAACTGTGAAAGCCTTGAGGCTTCGGGTATTGTAAAACTGCAATCGGCTGTTTTCTACTAAATTATTTACTTGACTCGTGGATAATGATGGACATGGGCACTTTTCTTTGAGATGTACTCTTTCCAACGGATAGGACAAATGGTGTGCGGAAGGGCCTACGGTGGGCCCTCCTGCCCCAAGCTGGAGGTGGTGTTGTTGGGCTGGGAGTTTGGAGGAATCAGCTGGCTGGGCCTCGGCTCTTGGTGGAGACTGGCATTTTCCCTGGCCCTGTTGACCTCGCTGCCGGACAGAACAGCCAATGCCCGCGTGTCTTCCAGCCTGAGCACCACCCATCACGTTCATCACTTCCATAACAAGCATGGTACTGTACCCATTGCCATCAATAGGATGCCCTTCCTTACAAGAGGAGGCCACGGTAAGTTCTCCCTCTATTTCCGATGACTTTCCATACATCATTTTTCACCGTATCGACCAGGCTGCAGGTTTCTTGATCTAGAAAGCTTTGATTAGATTAAGTAGGTTTATTACATTGGACAGCAGGCTGTTGACGTTGATATTTTGGGCATGCATGGAACAATGTTTCATTTTGAACGTCATACACGCACTTTCATTTTTATAGATCCACATGAGAAGTGGTGGTGTGATCTTTGAGCTGATGGTTTTGTTGGGGGCCAGATGTGCGGTTTTCGTGTCTAACCCATTTGATTGGCTCTCCTTGAAAGGGTTTTTTTTAAAACTTGTGTCAATCAAATATTGTGTTGAGCATTGACAACATGTCTTCCAGCTAAGCTCTGGCATATGTTGAGTGGCCACTGAGCTTGTCATATTTCAGTGATAAAGTCGATGAGCTGGCCTGTGCCATATGCTTTGATCATTTGATGGAGTTTTAGGCTGGTTAACTGTATTTTCTTTCTTTTCTTTCTTGGACAACCATTATGCAGCAAGGATTATTATAGATTATGCAGCATCGCCTGCAGCATAGTTTTCAACCATGATATGTTAAACAAAAACAGATTTTCGTTTCATTTCAACTGTTTAATTTTAATTCATCTGGAATAGATGAATAAGCAGAAGGTATTGTTTAACAGTCAATATGTGATTGTAGACACTGTTAACTCTTTTAGTATTTCAGACATTTGCATTTGCTGTTCTCAGACCAGCGTTTTATAAAACTGGGCAGCTTGAGAGATTTTAGCGTTGCCAGTTGTCACATCTGCATGAACTCAAATGAGTCTGTGCAGATTTACTGTATTCATAACTAATAATCAAGGACTTTGCTGTGGTAACATGGCTCCAAAAGGCGCAATGATGTTATGCAGCAGCCGAAAACAGTCCCCTTAGTAACTTTCAATAGCAGGGGAGTATTTTCGGGCATTGCGAAATATCATTGCGCCTCCTGCAGTCATGTTACGGCAGCAAAGTTCTTGATTATTACACCAGAATGGGAGTATAGTTCCTAGTCATATCTGCCTAGAAAATCGGAACTTTTAATTTTCTGTCGGTCTAAGTACACAATGTTACTACAAAAGGATCAAGTTTTAAATATAGGAAACATATTGAAAGTCTTTGGTTATTTTTAGCGCAATGCTAATGGTCTAATCAGATTCAATGGATTGTGCTAAGCTATGCTAAAAGTGGCAGCGCCAGACCCGGAGATCGGCTGAATGGATTCCAAAACGGTAAAAATCTAAAATTTAACTCTAGGGGAGCTGGAAAATGAGTATATTTTCAAAAACAGTGGAGTTTACCTTTAATTTTGACAAAGAAATTGAAATCTTTGAGTAAAATCAAACTTTGATGCTTTTAATCTCATGATTAGATTATGCAACTTTATTTCACAGACAGGGTCACATATATACAATAAAATATTCAATAAAACTTGAACTTGGTGTAAACATGCCATCCTACTGTATGCATCTTTCCAAAGTGGACTACAGCAGTTTGATCTGTATTTAACTATTTACTGACCTTTAATAACATGATGATGTAGTTCATATTATATAGTACAATTTAAGTGTTTATATGATTGTTTTAATATATGATCATATATGTATACCATTTGTTTATTTATTTGTTTATTCAAATAGCTTGTTTTACTCTTAGACACATTTATGGTGTCGGACACTTAGAGAGAAGTGAGTGGGAAACATTGGATTGCTACAATCAATGTGTCACATCCCACACAATGCAAAGTTATAGTAGCCAAAGCTTTCTATGTGAAGAGTCTGGGAGGACAGTGCTAAATGATCCTTTTAAACAGAGAGGGTTAGAGGAATCAGTCCTTGATTCCCAATGACAAGTAGTCCGGCAGAAGAATGTGATCCTGCACAGTAATGGGATCATCAAGCCAACAGTTAGCAGAATCATGGCTCCTCTCAGTGTTTCATTACAACTGGAATTGTCAGTCCGATTCACTGCTTCCGTCACAACATTAATCTCACCTGCTCTCCCATCTGTCTCCTGCGAAATATGCAATACATTTGTGGCGCCCTTATCGCGCGGAAACAGGGATCACGGTTCTGACGGAGCCGAGGTGGAGCAGACACGTCGTGAATTACATCACGGCTCTTGTATGCATCTCCACACTCATTACCGGAGTACCAAAACTGAATGCGGCCCTGTCAGTACGTCCCACCCCAGTGCAATAAAGCTCAGCTTGCGTAGAAAATGACAGATCAATCTGACGACTGCCTGACTCAGCAGCGTTTATGAATTCTGCCAATTCTTTCAACGGAGACGTTATTCGGATCTCGCACACCTTTCGTAATGAAATCTTACCGCTGCGTGGCCTGAATGCAACATATTTGTACCAACAGATTGCAGTGATCTCAAATGAGGCTGTATTGCATTCCCACACAACTCCAGCATGCCGGAAACCTTCACCCTCACTGACCCCTAATAATCATATCCTGCCACATTCCATCACTCCACACACCCCCTGCAAGATAATTGATTTAATTGTTATGTAGATTAGTTGGATAAGTCAATCAGGTCTACAAGGGCCAGAGCGATGGGAAGATACAATTATGGAGATATGGATGGATATGGAACCCTTGCCTCCATCTCATTGGCACCAGACACTTCTCATCATGTGTGCATCTCAAGGCCTAGCACTTATCCGCCCTGGACACCAACACTTACATATTGTGTTTGTTACACAAGGCCATCACAGTTTATTTGTTTTCTTACAGTTCTTTTTGTTTCATTGTACTGCTGGCTGCAATTTTAGCCCGTGTCATATTTCTAGTTTTCTAGCATTGACTGCTCATGCCTTTTGGATTTTTATACTCTTCTCGCTTTTTTCCGACCTATGTTTGGCTTCGAGTTCACACCACTTCAATAGCGACTTATTCCATTAAGAATCTTGACCTTTATTCCTCTCTGACCTTTAAAGTCATTATTTGCTCAGCGTCGTGTTGTTCTGAACCTGTAAGTGTTGGTAAGCCATTTAAAGACTTTACGAAGAATGCTCATGCAGTAAAGACGACAGTTTACCTGTTAAGTTTAATGGAGTTATGAAGAGACATTTAGTTCAATTCACTGACTCAGTGATTTGATCACAGCAGTTCTCAGGTAACAGCTCATTGGAGGGGAAACATAGCCGTGAATGACTTAAATAGGGTGTTTTTCTTATGACTTGTTTGAATTTGGCGCATGAGTCATGTGGACTGCTTATGAGTTGCGATCACATAGAAAGAGAGGGGCGTGATGGATTTTTGATTCACAGAAGAAATTCACAGTTTTAGAGTGTAGAAATAGTGAGAAAACTGTCCCTTTAATTCTCTCACCCTTGAAAACTGATTGCCCTGATAAATTCCCACCGTTTGTTTGAGTATGAGCCCACAGCAGAAATCTAATATCGCATCCACTCCCCTCTCCATTTTGTTTTTGTCATCATCATCTCATTGAAATGCCGCTGGCCCCTCCTTTTCTCTTTAATACCCAGAGCTCCATGGGCTGATGGAGGCGTGATGTTTGACAAGCAGCAGCTTCTGTTTGTTCACTCATGCCTGCCTCTGCATGCTGATGTGGGGTTTCCCAGGCTAGCTCCATACGCGGTCGCCTATCCGGTTGGATCTCGGATCAAAGACTCATTTTTTCCTACGGCTCAAGGGCGCACCTTGATCTGCGCAAGGGCATCTCTTAATGCCCGGCCGCTGGAGAAAGCCGTGATGGATGCTGCCCAATATCGGTCTAAGGAGCGATCCTTTGTGGATCACTGGTGTGTACACTATAGATTGGACCCCATCAAAAGCAGTTTGCTTCAGCGAGAGCCACAATCCATTACTGTCCTCGGGTCGAGCTCTAAACGCCTGGACAAAAAGTGTAGGGAAACAAAATGTGGAATAATTGATCATTGGTTGATTTTGAGAACGATCCATTGTTTGCTCTCAATAGCTTGAATGTGAAGAACTAACGAGAGTATTTAAGCGTGACCTTTTTGTTGCCTGTTATTGAAAACAAGAGTTTTGTCCTCCTCAAAAGAAGCGACTACATGGAGAGCCATCACCTTAAGTACATGTGTCATTTCGGCTTCGCTCCTGAGAATAGACCACTGACTGCAGTCCAATCAATGTGATGGACAAAGTAGTTAGACAATAAACTAGAGGACTGTGGTTTGGAGGGAGTTACACTTACGCCAGCGGCTTTCGGGTGACTACGAGTGTTCAATGATGCTGTGGTGCACGGCCAAAGAAAATTGTGTACTTAAAAGTGAGAACGAAATTGCAGGCTTTGTCTAAAAACAATGAGTCATTTAAGCATGTCAGAAGATCCCGTATTTTGGTTTGTAAGGTGATACTAAAATACAATAAAAGTAATGATTTTGGCCTTGAGTATGTCTGTGAAAAGCTCTCACAGTTTGCAGTAATGTGGCTGTGCACGTTTAGTGAGCTATTTATGCAAACACAGTCATTATGTATGAAGTAAATGGAAACAGGCAGGGCCAAAAATGTAAGTAGTGTAATAATATCAGGCACAATGAGCAGATAACAGATCTGTTGCTGTGTTTTAATAATACTCTAACAATAATACTTCAGCAATATCTATACTGTCAGAAAAATAAGGCAGTAACCTTTTAAAAAAGTACACATTTGATTCATTGCATTTAATCAATTTTTTAAGGCAAGTGGTTGCGATCAATTTATTTAAGCTACATTTAAACAAAATTTGTATATTTTATTTTACTTTACTGATATTTTTTGTTTAAATGTAGCTTAAATAAATTGATTGCAACCACTTATCTTAAAAAAATTATTAAATTCAATGAATCACTTTTTTAAAAGAGTTTATGTTAGTACCGCAAAGGTACATATTGGTACCAAATGTATACATTTCTGTACCTAAATTGAACATTTTGTTTACGTTTTAAAGGGTACTGCCCCAGTGACTGCTTAGGATCGTTTTTTGACAATTTTTCTGACAGTTTAACAATTTAAAGAGATAATAAAACGTATGATTTAAACACTGGGTTATTTTCAACCCAACGTTGGGTCAAAAAAGGACGAACTCAGCAGCTGGGTTAAAATTAACCAAAAAAAAGACCCAACAATGGGGTTAAAACAACCCAGCATTTTGGGTTAAAAAACAAACCAGCATGGGTTAAATTACAACCCAGCTGGCTGAGCTCGTCCCTTTTTGATCCAATGCTGGGTTAAAAATAATTTTTTGCATAACATATGAGTTTGTGCTGTGTGTAATTATTATGTATATATAAACACACACACACACACATTCATGTATGTATTTAAGAAACATTAACATGTGTATATATATTTATTTATATTTTAATATATTCTTAATTATATATAAATAAAAAAATTATATTTAAATAAAACATTTCTTAAATGTATATATATGTATGTGTGTGTGTTTAAATATACATACACAGATCACAAACTCATATATTATGCAAAAAATTACTTTTATTTTGTATGAATGCCCAGCCCTAATTATGATTAATCGCATACAAAATAAAAGTTTGTTTGCATAATATATATCTTATATGTATGTCTATATATATTTTGTATATATAAATACACACACATGCATGAATATATGAGAAATTTTGATATAATTGATATTATATAGAGAATTTTTTTCCCTTAAATATATACATGTGTGTGTGTGTGTGTGTGTGTGTGTTCATGGATGCATAATAATTACACACAACACACACACAAATATATTATGCAAACACAAAGTTTTACTTTGTATGCGATTAATCGTGATTAATCTTTTGACAGCCCTACTAAAATTATTGAATCATGAAATGTGTTAGCATCAACTATAGAAATGTACATCTAAAAATTTTATAAATGTTCGTTGCGATGCGATACAATATTGATTTTCTTCACCGGCGATGCGATACATCAAATACTTTTTCGGTGCGATTATTATTCGATTAATTAATCTTTTTTTTTTATTACAAGCCTAGTTAAGCAGTTACATTTTTACTTAAAAATGCAACCAAAATATATAACATGAACATTTAAATAAACTCTTTGAAAATTGCACAATCTCTGTCCCAATTGGAACATTTACAACTGATCAACATGTAAGAGAAGACACTGCGTTTTGAATGGACAATATCACCTGCAGTGCTAAACACACGCTCGTCTTCTGTCTTTTTTGCTGTTTTCGCTGCTACAATAATTTTTTTTGTTGCTGCATCGCATTCAATTGCTGACACTAGCAGATAAAAATAAACAAAAATCTGTGCTTTGGAAATGCGTAGAAGGAATGAGGACGTGGGAGTAGTGTCAAAATAAAGGTACCTCAAATAGATTTTTTATGTTTGGCATCGATGCATCGGATCGTTAGAAATAAAATGTATGTATCGATTCATATCGATGCATTGTTACACCCCTACTGTGCAACTTTTATTTTCATTGGTGCCCACAACTCAGAGAAAGCCTCCACAATAGCATTTTGTGCGATACAAGTAATGCTCAGCAAGTGCAGTAGCAGGATTAAAGTTACTCCTCATTGGAGTCCAGACCTGTGGTGTGTGTTTGACTAAATGTGACATTGAGGAGAAATAGCTCGGTCTGGATCTCACCCAAGACCCCGATTAAAGGAAGACAGCCATGCTGTGAGCTCTGAGGGGTGAAATCCTTCTCCAGGTGTCTGGATTTCTCCTCTCACACCTGCAGTAAAACCAGCTCAACCGTGCCAGCAGTCCCAGAGATGCAGCTAAAAGGCCCCTTTTGACTTTGCTATACGACCAGCGAAATCCAAACCATCTGACCAATAAACTAGACTAAAAAGCTTTGCAAACAAGCATTGGATTGCACAGGAAATGCAGCTTTCTCACACAGCATTTACAGATGTGACTGTGCTCATAAATAGTGCTGGACAACTGTGTTACTTAAAGCAGGCTTAAAGGCACTCGGATTATGCGTTTTCCTCCATTAATCTCGAGTTATTGATGCATGTTATTGACGTTGTGTCATGCCAGTCAATACTAAATGTTTTATTCAAAGGTCATTATTTCAGTTTCTGACTTCAGATATACACATACTAACGTTAATTTTTTTATTAAAAGTTTAATTAAACCTCCAGCCTGATTTTATATTCGTTTGTGTGCTACTAAAACAGGATATTCATCTGTATTGTAAACTTGGCAAGCCGTTTTAATGCGAATCCTGGAGAAATTAAAAATGTAATAGTTTTATGAGACCTAATTGGGCTTGATGACTTCTGATAGCTTTGTGTTGTGAAGTATATTGGCCCACGAAGACAAAACAAACAGGAAATTTGGCTTATCCAACATTAACAAGCGAAATCCCATATTCCTACTTATGCCTCAACATCTCTGCGTGACACAAATCAAAGGCCTCGTAATTGTTAATGAAGTTCTTTATGCAACCATGTGTTGCTACAGTACTTTGATGGTGTGCCACCGTTATATCTCAGACCTGCCAGCTGAAATACCTGGATTATTTTCCCTCGCTTTGATAGCCTGGAAAGTGCACTCTTAAAAATAAAGATTCTACAAACGTGATGCTCTAGAAGAAAAATTTCTGGCACCCCAAAGAACCATTTAGTCAAAGGTAGGCTGCTTAAAAGGATCATTTCTAACTATATTACGGTCTAAAGACTCAATGGAACCATACAGCCAAAAAAGGTTCTCCAAGATCAGCAAGCAACATCCATTTCACCATCTAGCTTAACTAAGTCTAACGGCTAAGAATAATTAATGCGTCGTACACACCATAAGCGGATTTAACTATTTGCGCTAGTAGATTATATACAAAATCAATGCAAAGACACTAACAGATGAAAATATTAAACTCAAGCAGATAATTTGCATGACACGACATTAAATCCCACAAATTATCTAGAACGAAGAATGTGATGCTTTACCTTTGGTTTGTACGCAGCATTACTTCTAGCCAAATTAACCTTAAAGGAACACGCCGACTTTTTGGGACTAAAGTCCCAAAAAGATCCTTTAAATTTGCCAAAATACCTTGTAAGTGTGTGATAAGCGAAGTTACATTCTGAAAAACGCTGGGTTATTTTCAACCAAACCCAATTCCCATAATACAGCGGCTATGAATAAACTTTACAAGCGAGTGTATTAATCATGTGCTAAGTTGAAAACCCCCTAGGAGAAAAACCTCATGACCTTTTCAAGCCTAGGAGGAAAAAAGTCCTAGGAGGGAAAAAACCTCTTGGGAGATATATATATATATATCCTCTATATATTTTTTATATGGGATGTAAACAGATAATGAGATTAAACGGGTTCCGTTGGTGGTCGTTTGTCAGGTGGTCTGGGCATCACTTTGAGGGCGGCCAGTAGATCAGTGGTGTGTTGACCTCCACAGCAGCCTGGATCTGTTTGTCTCAATGTCCTCGAGTTCGAGGGTGAGACAGGGAGAGAGAAACAAAATCGTATTAGCGTAGGGGCCGTTCGTATCTAATGCAAGTGTCACACAGTGTTGTGATTTAATATCTGCTCGGTTCCAAACAGGCTAGCTATTGCGGGGTTAGTATATTACCCAGACGAGGTATGTGAATGCTTTGTTCTGTACAGGCTAACTACAGGCTAACTATTTGGTTGTCGTTTAACCCATGCTGGTTGTTTCAACCCAAAATGCTGGGTTGGAAAAAACTTTCTGGGTTAATTTCAACCCAGATGCTGGGCTCGTACGTTTTTGACCCAACGCTGGGTTAAATATAACCCAGACTTTTTTTAGAGTGTAACCGTGATTACAAGGTGTTTCGTTTTATTTATTTATTTTATTTCTTTTTGGGCTATGGTTTGACGTCTATTAGATTTTCACTGACGGCCCAAATTTCGCCTTGTTCGCCTATGCGTTTGGCTGTTTGGATGGCTATTAAAAACAATGCTGGGTTATTTTCAAGCCAGTGTACTGTATGCTGGGTTGTTTTAACCCATTGTTGGATCAAATATAAAAATTTTCTGGGTCAATTAAAAAATAATACCCAGCAATTTGGGTTGTAGACGTTTAGACAAAAAATAGCTTGCTGGGACAGCAGCTTTATTTTTAAGAGTGTGTTTAAACTATTCAGCAATAAAATAGCTGTAAGACTACTTTTTCATAACCTGTGAAATTATATCTAATTAAACATTTTCTCATTTCAAACCTCCGGAAATAACAACAGCACGCTTGTTAGTTTTTCATGCCGACTGAGTGCTGACAGCAAATCACCTCTCTGATGTCTGTCTAAGAATAGAGAGTGTTATTTGTAGAGGGTGTTGAACACCAGCAACAACAGTGGTGAGAAGTGCGCAAGAAGCCCCCGAGTCTCCAGGTCTAAAGTGCGCAAGCTCGAGATCCACCTACTCACATCTCCCCTGACAGAGACGAGAGCACCCGAGTGCTGCTTTCAAAACGACATAGTTTGGCCTAAGAAAATGGAAATGCCACAGAAATGGAAATTGATGCTGTATTCTGTGGAAGCCTTTTTATCAGAAATCTAAAGAGAGGGGCAGCTGCATGTCGCTCTTGAAATAACTGAGGCGAACTAAAAATATTAAAACAAAACATATCTCTGTAATGTTTAGAAAAGTTTTGCACATTTATTATTAAACAACATTCGGCAGGATTGAGGATTGGGATTTTGAGAGTACCGGATACAGCTCATTTTGCTATTTAAAGAGATAATAAAATTATTCCTGGCAATATCTCTGAGGATTACACAATTTCACAGATAGACGAGCTCACAGCAAGCACACGCAGCGATGATAATATTGGCGGCAGAAGTGTGATTCATGCCCTCACATACGGGGAATCACAGCAGCATTCTGCTCTCTCTGTGGCTTTGCCGTGAAATAGGATTATCAAAACTTTTTTTTTTGCTTTTCTATGAGGCCGCAACTCTTCGCTGCAGCAAGTGTCCCAATCAGGTCCTCTCGTGGTGTCTGTCGGAGCTGTGGTAGTAATTCAGCCATGCAGCTTTGCTTTCAGTGCTGTCTGTAGATAAATAATAAATGAATATTGAATATTGAAAGGTAATGCTCTATAGCCTTTCTGTATCCTTCACATGTAATAGGACCGCTCATAGGTGAAGAGATGTGGCAGACCCTTAACATAATAGTGTGCTTAATGTCATGTGACTATATATTTATAAATGGCTGATTGTATTCAGCTACCAATAACTATATGATAGATTGTGGAAATATGTGTAACATTGGAAACTATTATGCTCAAATGATCAAACTGAAGCATTGTTCTCTCCAAAGTCTGTAAAAGTGATACTAAGCTTTGTCTCCGAAAGCAAGGTGTAGTGGGTTTTTAGTGGCATCCAGATTTGAGATTGTGAATTGCAACCAACCTCAATTTCATAATGCATAAAGAAGCTACAGCAGTAACAGAAAAGGTAAGAACGTTGATTGGTTGGTTCTTGTCACATGATCTGCGGCGCACTTGCGGCATTCGGAAATGTTTAGATTTTTTTAACTTGATGCGGTGTAGGCGCGCCTGGAAAAGACGAGCGTGTCGCACCGTGTGCGTTTCGTGACCGAGTCGCTTCCATTATGAGCGCGCCTACATTTGAAATAACGAATTTCATATGAAAAGATGTGATATGTGAACAGCCCCTTATGCTGTAGATGCTTTCCCATGATATTGTAGCAAACCTCCACAAACAGGTTTGACGTGTGAGACCCTGTCTGTGAAATCCATGCTAAAGTCTTATCATCTACAATAATTATGATTTAAAGCATCAATTTTGATTTTACTCATTGATTTCACTTTCATTTCAGTCTTTGGCATGACCTTACTCCGTCAGTTTTAAAGATATCAAGGTTATAGTTTCACAAAATTAGATTTTTGGTGGAGAACAGTAAATCACAAAAAAAGACTTTAGCTGGGTTTTTACAGATAGGGTCACACATAAGCTTTATCTTTTATTTTAAGTTATAGTTTTAATCTAAATCAGACATTTCCAATAGATGAGTATGGACTTCAGAGAGCAGAGATTAATACACAAAGGAAGTGACATAGTGACCCAACTGCCTTTGACAGCTGCTGTGATTTACAGTACGGCTACTTTTAGGCTTTGAAATGCTTCCTGTGCATCTCAGCACATTGATTTAAAGCTCATTGTGTCTGCGCAGCAGTTTAGAGCCTCTTAGATGGTCCAGGACTGGATTTCTGTTGCACTCATTATTCTTTCATTCTACCTTCAGCTCAAATACCCGATGCTTAATCTCGCTTCTCACTCATTATTTTTGTTCCCTCATCTCTTTGATCTTTATCGCACATTTACAGTGGTTTCCACATGCGTATTAAGCAGCATGCTTAAAATTCTTTCTTTTAATCATCATTAGAAATAGTGGCCCACATTCTAAAGTGTTGCAGTATCAGAAATTATAAGGGGTTTGCAACAAAGATGCCACAGTGAATGCCGCAAATATTTTACATTAAAAAGAGCTCATACTAAAAAAGTCCACAATGCTAAATATGAAAAGTTTGGTTCCAAAACGCAATAAACGCCATTTTTGAAAAAAAATGAGTTACTGCCAGAATCAGTATTATATCAGGTCAGTATTAAAAAGTAAATTCTTAATTTTATGCAAAATCCAATATACGCAGTGTTATTCTGTCATCTTTTCTCCCTTTTTTCCCAAAATGCAATAAACGCCACTCTCCCTTTTCTACAGAATGCCATAAATCCGCTCCACATATTGCAGCGCACCTCACGCAATGTAAACAAACAATGGCTGAGTACACAGAATCCTAGTTTTCCTCATCTACTTTGTACTTTGTGATCAACAAACAAACAAAAACAAAATAATACAGTACTTTCATTGATAAACCTGGGATGGTTTTCTGTGATGGGAAAGAAACGTAAGCCATCAATATCTAATAATTTGCAATAATGCAAGAGACACTCGGGAGACGGGTGCTTGTTTGCCCGGGCCGACAGCATCAAGTTTCTGTCATGCTAACACATTGACCCCAGAGGATCTTATGAAAAACTTTCCATAATTTTACTCAAAGCCAATGAAAATTGAGCAGGACCAAAACATTTTACAGCTGATCGCTGTGAAAAACGTTAAGCGACGACGTCAATTATAACCGCAGCAATAACAGTGTTCCTAATATGACAAAGTAAGTGTTTTGATTAATGACATTATTGTTTATATTTTTAATTAGTGTGTACAACTAGTCAACTAAATGAATATAAAATGGCAAATATGAATGCACATTTATATAGGCTATTGATTCAATAGATTTATAGCATTTTGAATAAAAACTTGTCATGGATTTATTGCATTTTGTGGAAAAAATAATCAGTTTTTATAATAAATCTTTGAAAATCAAGTTATGTATTTGAATTTTTTTATGTTTTTATAACCTAAAGATGCTATGTGAAAGTTTGTAACAGAAAATAGTGGTTTTCATCCTGTCACTTTCTTGGTATAGAAAACACGTTTTTACCAAAATTTGTTAAAATGGATTTATTGCGTTTTTGAACCAAGCTCTTCATATCTTAATACTTTATATTTAAATTCTCCTTTGTGATTTTGATTTAAATATTAGAATTTAATTAATTAATATTTTTATGTAATATTTAAAGGTGCTGTGTGTAGATTTTAGTGGCATCTAGTGGTCAGATTGGATATTGCAACCAACTGCACACTACACAGCCCCCCCCCCCCCCTTTTTTAAACACATAGAAAAGCTACGGTAGCCACCACAGGATACACATATCGTAATCTGAGATAGCGTAGTGACAAAACACACTCTGTAGAACAGTTTGTCCGTTTAGGGCTACTGTAGAAAAATGATGCCGCAAATTGGTGACTTTCATGTAAGGGAACCCGAACTGCTGATTCTAAATAAAAACATAAAAGTTAATTATGTAAGGTCTTTATACACCACTAAAATATAGTTATGTATATTATATTGCTTTTCTGTCAAAAGGTCCTTCTAAAAGTCACACAGTGCACCTTTAAAGTTTTTTTTATCATATTAAAGAGACATTCCACCTTTTTTTTAAAAAAATGCTAATTTTCCAGCTCCCCTAGAGTTAAACATTTGATTTTTACCATTTTGGAATCCATTCAGCCGATCTCTGAGTCTGGTGTTAGCACTTTTAGCATAGCTTAGCATAATCCATTGAATCTGATTAGACCATTAGCATCACACTCAAAAATTACCAAAGAGTTTTTATATTTTTCCTATTTGAACTTGACTCTTCTGTAGTTACATCGTGTACTAAGAACGAAGGAAAATAAAAAGTTGCGATTTTCTAGGCAGATATGGCTAGGAACTATACTCTCATTCTGACGTAATAATCAAGGACTTTGCTGCCGTAACATGGCTGCAGGATGCGCAATGATATCACACAGTGCCCAAAAAACATCCCCTGCTATTGAAAGTTACCAAGGGTACTATTTTCAGGCACTGCGTAATATCATCCTGCGCAATGCTAAATGGTCTAATCAGATTCAATGGATTATGCTAAGCTATGCTAAAAGTGGTACTGCAAGACCCGGAGATCAGCTGAATGGATTCCAAAACGGTAAAAATCAAATATTTGACTCCAGGGGAGCTGGAAAATAAGTATATTTTAAAAAAAGTGGAGTGTCTCTTTAAATAAAATGAATATTTAATGTATCACTTAAAATTTTTAAAGTTTTAAAGACGTTTTGCTCCTTAGTAAAAGTGAATTTCCATCACTAAAGCACTTTCTTTTAAAGTCACTTTCTTTTATTGAATCAACTGCTTTGTTCCATCTAATAAATGGAAAGTTTTTCTAGAGGACATTTTCTATGAGGTCAGGAAATGCACTAGCGGCCGCTCTCCAATGCAAGTGCCGGCATTCGCATTCAGCCGGATTGCTGCGCATTTTTCTTTCTCTCGAGCTCCTTTCGGATGGGACCTGCTCTTTGCGGGAGAACACTCGAACGCTCTTAGAAATCATCAGTGACAGCGACGTAATCAGATCAGCCGTGCCTTGAGCCGTGATTGCAGGAGACACTTGAGCCTGTGCAATCAGCCCAGAGCTTCACGGGGAACGCCTTTGCTTTTCTAGACTCCTCCAGACGGCCATCAGACTGCGTGTGCCGTGTGTGTGAACTTTCCTCGGCGTCTCCGGTCCTCATCTCCGCTTTTGCAAACGTCGCCGTCGAGACGGTGCCGCGTGGCTCAACCTTGGACATAGATTACGCTAATCGGCAGATACCTGTAGTGGAGGTTATTATTTCTTGAGCGGGGTGCAATTTGATGACGATCGTGTTTGAACGCTTTAGTGAATGCAGGCAATCAGAGTTGGTTCATAAGCACCGTGACCGCCGCGCTGCAGTGCGAGGGTGCTCTCCCTTTGGACGGTGTTTATCGCAATCCCCTAATTACTTGCATCTTGCTGAAAGAAGTCGGTGTGAGACACTTTGTGTTGGTCCAATTAATTACACAGTTTAATTTCAGTGGCGAATATACAACGGTACTGTCAGAACCGAGCGGAAATTACTACAGCACTGTCAGACAATGCAAATGACTTAATTAGACACTCGTAACAACCCTCATACTGCCCATTGTTTCTTTTTCAGACTGCTGGTAAACCTGTCCGTTAGTCGAGTGCATATAAACAATCATAAAACCAAAGACATTTACCATACTTGAATTCTTTTCCGTGCCTGCTTTGTTCTTTTTAATAGCAGACCCATTTTCTTGGTACGGTACATGGTTATTTCTGTATGAAGTGAGAGAGGGGACAATCTGCGACGCAAATGGCAGCGATTAGGCATTTGGCCAGCGGCAGACATATGACGACGACATATGAGACAGCCAATGTGACCATCTTATCTTATTAAGAATGCTTGTGCATTTGAGCTTGAATTAAAATAATCTTCACGCTTTCACTCCCCAGGCCATTTTTATGACATCTTGAGAGTAAAGCTGGAAAGAAATTATGCACCGTATATACTGTAGGGAGGCTTTCAAATCACTTGGTGTTTAGATAGATAGATAGATAGATAGATAGATAGATAGATAGATAGATAGATAGATAGATAGATAGATAGATAGATAGATAGATAGATAGATAGATAGATAGATAGATAGATAGATAGATAGATAGATAGATAGATAGATAGATAGATAGATAGATTAAACATGGAAACCAGTGTGCATGTGTGCGTTCATGCATGTGTGCGTTTACCCCTCGACATTGAACGATTTTCGCGAGATCTTTTGGCAGTCATCAACACAAAGTACTCTACTAGGACAAAACAAAGACAATCCTAACATATTGCTAAATTACCGAAATGCTAAAAATAGAGAATTTTGATGGATAGTTTCACACAGAATGAATTGCACTGTTTATTTGCACATTTTCTGTGTTGCTTTGGTGCCCGATTCACTAAAGGAATTATGCAAATCAGGAAACAGCAAAAAACACGCCCACAAAATTAGTGCTAAATGCATTTGCATGGTGCAAATTTCCCTTCTTGCAGGCTGGGTTGTGAGGATTCAGCAGACTGTGATCTGACATGCTTCTCTGGCACTGTACGGCACCTGAATCGGCCCTTTAAAATATTAAAAGTGTGCTCGACTGCACTGCGTGTTTTAACATATGACCAGGTATAACCCCGCTCCATCATTTTATCACAATTACTGCTGCCATAATTACTGGAAAATGTAAGCAGACTTTTTTTTTCTTTAAATGAAAATCACTTTACCAACTGGTATATTAACGAAAGATTAATTTCACCAGACAAATAGAAAGAAGAAATACAGTGACTTCATTTAAGTACCCGCAGTGCTATTTCAGCATATTAAGTGGTTGGTTAATATGGACTGTGGGTGGTCAGAGAATAAGATAATGATAATAATATTTCCCCTGCCATCACACCTGCTGTGAATGTCTTTAGGTAACAGTAACACTGTTGTACATCTTGGCACTATAATTGAATAATTTTGCCAACATTCACCTTATAAGTGAAGCAACCTGGCAAACAGCAGATTGTTTGCCTTTTTACTGATGTTCATCTGGATTGAGCCATTTGATGATTACAAAACATTATACGTTTGGTGTCTCCATTTGGGCGTTGTATGTTGTATGTTCCCAGTGCTCTTGTAGATTGCAGTTTTCCCCCAGGATTTTTCGTTCACTTCAGCCCATCCATCTTTATGAGTCTTTTAGTCCCTGCTGCCGAACAGTATCATCCAATTATGATGCATTCTCACTGTGATGTTCTGTGATAGATTTGTGCCAAACCCTGGTGCTTTGCATTGAGACTGTATTTTGGAACTATACAGACCTTAAATCTTCCTCCACACTTTTTTATGTATGGGAGGTTTGTGAATGCTATCTCATTCACAGGTTTTGTGATCGCTTTTGTGGAGCACTTAAAGCGATGAACTCATGAACTTGTCTTGTGCCTTATCTGGTATTTTTTGGAAAGTTCTGGATAGATAAGCATTTTCCCACGTTTTCCTACTTTTGAATGATAGTTTTCAATGTGTTTACAGTAATAACCTCATCCAGACTCGTATTAAAAAATATGTGACCCTGTCTGTAAAATCCAGGCTGAAGTCTCATAATAAACGAATTGACCTATGGCTAAGCCACGCCCCCAAACGTGATGAGACAATGACAGTGCGCATAGCAACCCAATACATTCGGACATTCTTTCTTTCCACGTCCATTGAAATGCATTGCAGTAAGTCAGTTTTCATTGATTTTTTTAAAAAAAATTCTTGTCATTTTAAGTTTAAAATGGTCAAATGGTGTGCATGGGGTACATGCAACTCCAACACTAGGTATCCTGAGAGGCTGGGCGACGTTGTGTATTTTTAACCCTTTCCCAAGCCACATCTCAACCGAGATAACATCAAGGGGCCTGTTTAGCAATCTAAGCGCATTGTCTACAGCGCACGTTCTAAACGGGCGTGCCCGATTCCTCTTTTGCTAATTTAACGACAGGAAAAATGGTTTATGCGCCAAGCACACGGTCGAAAAGGGTTGTTCCTATTCTCCTAATGAGTTATGCGTGTGTTTTGGGCGTAACGTGCGCTGGCGCTATGTCTAATCCATATTTAGATGACAGACTTTGTAAACTGAAAAACTAAGCGGAGGCAGAAGACCCCCAGTTTAAGAATAATGTTAAAAAAAGTTTGGTTTTTTAGACAAAAAACTTTAAAAGCTGTTTTCTTTCAGTCATAGAAGTAAAAATATCAGGCTTTTAATTGCTGTAAATGTATTGATATCCTACATAATCATTGTAATCTCATAAAATAATTTACAAATATGCAAGAAAAGGTTTGAACTCTAAAAATATAAACAAGAGATAAAGAATTTACAAATGTGCGGAGAGCCGAAGCGTTTCAGCACACGGACAGCGCCATGTTTTTTTTAAGCATTAGTTAAAAATGTTCCTCATCTCACCATATGCACAGGTACAGAGTCATCATATACCATTTATTTTGGGGTAGCATTTAAATTTTTTTAAAAACAGATGCATTTGTTCAAAGCAAAGCATTTATTTACTTACAGGCTACTGGTGAAGCAGCTCTTTACACCTTCTAATGTCTCATAATCGGTCCTCATTTATGTCCAAGAGACTCAATAATAATCTTTTACATTTTAATCCTTTAATTTTTTATATTTAAAAGCCTTTTTGTGCTGCTGCGCATCCAGGTATGTGATAAGCAAACACGCATTGTCGTCCTGTTTACAGGCGCACATTAGCCTACTAACGTGCTCTTTAAATAACAAAAAAACATATTGCGCCATTGACTTTAGACTTCAGACCAGGTTTTAGTTGGTCAATGGCGTAGTCTATTGAGTTGCCTCAAAATAGCAACGCGCCAACAATGCGCCTGAACACACCTCATTTTCAGACCAGAACGCCCATGGGCGCAAAATTGGGCACAAATGCATTTGCCATTTAAACAAGGTGGCGCTAAACGTGAACACGATAATCGCGCCGTGTTGAAACTAGCAAAAGACACTTACGTCACGCGTTGCGCCGCATTGCGTCAGGTGTATGATAGAGCCCTATGTGTCTGCTCTGGATTAAGTTATGCGGTAGACCACAACACCAACTAAACGTGGATAAATTAAACAAGGATGTCTACATCTGTTCTAAGCTAAGTCAACAATGTATTTGAACGTTATCTTTAACATCTCTAACGTAACGTTAGCCTAACATTAGAAAACGTTAGCTTCTTCTAGCTGCGTTGTACATCATGTCACTTAGCTTCATTAACGTATCTGTAAATTTGTACGAGATAACAAATGTTATTTGTAATAGCAATGTTGTGCTGAATGATTCATGTAAATACTGTAGCACCAAACTAACGGAGAGGTAACTTACTCTTGCTAAAGATGGTAAAAAGGCTTGTCCTAAAAACTTATTCTAAATCTTTTCATCGACCTTCTCAACAATAACATTATTAAGTTATCCCTCCAATGCATAGTTTAGGCCCTTTTGGTAACTTCGAGATGATATAAAGTCTTTCTGTCTCCAAAAATCATCTATTGCCTCCTGTGAAATGTCAACTACTGTGACAGCTACCATAGCGCCTGTCACCGAATGTTGATTGTTTGTCCGAGGGAGTGGAAGGGGCGTGGCTTAGCCATACGTAAATTATGAGATTAGGAGAATCAAAGTTCAATTTCAATCTTGGATTTCAATCTTAGTCAGTATTAAAGACATCAAGATTATTTCCAGTAATATTTTGTACATTGTGTAGGACGATTTTATGTAGAAAACAGTAAAACAACTTCAGCTGGGTTTTCTCACGCAGGGTTACTCCCAAAAGTTTTGGGACACGCCTCCAAATCATTGAATTCAATCACTTCCAGTAAAAGGAACTCTTAATGCTTCATCATACCAAAACATTTTGGACAATTTCATGCTCCCAACTTTGTGGGAAGAGTTTGGGAATGCCTCCTTCCTGTTTCAACATGACTGTGCACCAGTGCACAAAGCAAGGTCCACAAAGACATGGATGATCGAGTTTGGTGTGGAGGAACAGAGTCCTGACCTCAACCCAATAAACATCTTTGGGATGAATTAGAGCGGAGACTGCGAGCAAGGCATTCTCGTCCAACATTAATGTCTGACCTTACAAATGTGCTTTTAGATGAATGGTCAAAATTCCCATAAACACCTTCCAAAAAGGGTGGGCCAACTCCATTTTAAACCGTATGGATTAAGATGTGATGTCATTCAGGTTCATGTGCATATAAAGGCAGGTGTCCCAAAACTCCCCGTGGCAGAGATGTATTCGTTTATTTTACGGATAGTCACAAGTACTCTGTGATAATGAGTGACAAAAATCTGTTAAACGCAGTGCTGATCAAAGTGAAAAGTACAGGTGTGATTACCTTTCTACGTGTCGTCAGCCATTTATAGATTTGGTGTTTTGACAGCATAAACTGCTGAGGTTTCATGAGATATCACACAGTATTTCAGCAAAGTGCTGTTTATTAAAATTGCCTGTTTTGAAGCACCAGTAAAGCAAAGCAAACCTTTATGATCTTAACCGATGCCAGCAGCATCCAAAAAAAAGGAAAGCTCTTTTATATCTCAACAGAGATGGTTTGAGAAAACTGTCACCATCACAAATTAGAAACTCTCCTGCTTAGTGAATAAGGATGCTCTGGGTTAGTGTTCTCGTTTCACGCTCGCCACATCCAATCAGCTTCCTGCTCGACTTGTTTTGATATGTATTTGAGTTCAAGTTAAAAACGCTGTGTATATTTTGCAGATGCGAGAGCTAGACTTTGATGAAATCAGCGGATCCTCCCTTCTCCCATGTGTCAAGCAATGTCCTAGTTTGTAACCTAGCAACCATTAGGGAGCCAGATAAGACCTGTTTCCATTATACTGTACACTGTGTGGGTACTGTGTCGATTTTTTTACTTATTATCAATGAATAGTTAAAAATGTTTATATAGTACATAGTTGACAAATGTTTAGGCCGTGACAGCTTTTGTTTGACAACTTTCGATGAACTTGTTGGGGGTTGTTCTTTTGTCAATGCTGGATTGAATAAAAAAAAAATTGTTTTCACCTGGATACTCCGGTTGCTGTGGAGACGGTTCCCACCTGAAGGAGCGAGAGTTGGTTTCCATTTGTAATTCCGGAGAGGATGTGATCGGCAGCCTGTGGGTTAGTCCTGATGCTGTTTGTGTATTACAGGCGTTTGAAATACCTCAGAGGTTTGAGACAGACCTTTAACCCCTCTGTGCCTCAAGGTCTATCGGGTATCGCCACAGTTAAGAGAGATATGGCATCATTAGCATAAAGAACCTGTACTGAAATATTGATTCAGATTTATTTCAATAGCGCTTTCACAGTTTTGCATTGTTGCAAACACCTTAACAGTACTGTAAATACATATTGGTAGAAGAGATGTACAAAAACAGAAAGTTATAAAATATAAAGACTATATGATTTTTTGTATGTATGTCTATAGACCATTTCAAAAGATGTAAACAACACTGGTCCAGAAACACTTCCTGTTTCAGGAAAACTGAGACAGGAAGTGCTTCTGGACCAGTGTTGTTTACGTTTTTTGAAAATGTCTATAGGTTTGTAATCAGGCTGTTATATTCATAATGCTATCTAAGCAGGTATGTAAATAAAAGATGATGTATGTTAGTAATACAAACAAAATTGATTGTCTGTAAGACTGTAATCTGTTTATAAACCAATACCAATCTAATATTCAGCGAAGTGATTTTTTCGTATAAATACATTTCAAAAAAATTTCAGTATTTTCTGACCTTGCAGCATGACATTAGGTTTGTACGACTTCATGTGGCGCCACAAAAACAGACAGGCAGGTAACATCAAAGTACCACAAGAGTGATTCAAGACATCATAAGGAGTCTGATTTCGATTCGCTCTTGCGCTACTTTGATGTCATCCGTCTTTTCTGCGTTCTTTGTATACACATGCTTGTTAAGGATGCGCAGAATGATTTCATTCAGGACATAAAGTAATCAGTCGAGTATAAAACACAAAACACTGTAAAAGTTTATCACTGTAGAATTCTCAATGTATAAATTAAAACAACATTTATACATAGACAGACATTGCAAAGTGACCTGAAAGGATTTTATTGAAATTGATTTGAACAAATGATGGACATACTCCTCCATTGGTTTTCTAGCCTACTGTAAATACGTAAATATGCTAAGACTGCAAAATATTGCGTCAAATACTGTTAATACAAATTTGTTAATGCTGACAGAATGATGGCTGGTCCACCCAGTCAGAAGAAACAAAAAATATTTGTGGGAAAGCATAAAAATCATGATACTAATTGCTTTAATAATAATCGCTCAAATAAGCATAAATCTGAAATAACTATTTATTTAGAAAGTTTATCATTTGCATGTTTTTATAAGCTTTTCAAATGTTAAAATGTACGCGATTTTAGACTATTTGAGCGGCAAAGATGCTAAACTGAGCTGTTTTTTGTACACACACAACACTTATGGACACAAAGATGCGCATTTCAAAAATCCGGCAAACACATATCTCTGTGCTTATGGATGTGTGTAGATATACACACATTATCTTGTAAGACCACAGTCTTGGCAAGTATTCTCATAAAAACAGTGGTTTATTATAAGTGAGCAGATGTGTCAGTATGAATCTGCGCTCATCCGGTCTTAAAGGGACAGTTCCCCTTATAATAAATGCTTATGTTTGTGTCACTACAGTATGTTAATCAAGCTACAGAAGACAAAAGGAAAATCACTTCTGTAGCTTTAAAAAGATTAATTATATTTAATTTATCGCATGAAATTCATAAATTATCATTAATCAAAGTGTTATTAATCACTTGATTCTATTTTTGTTCCTATAACTACTGTTAAACCTTCACTGTAAAAAAAATTCCGTAGAAATTGCAGCTGGGTTGCCGGTAACTTACCGTAAATTTAAATTTATGTTTTTTACTGGCAACATTTTTTTCAAAGTTAAATGAATATTAAACATTTACAAGTCTTTGTCTTTACAGAGTAAAACTAAAAAAACAGCATCAAGCAAAACATTCTGGGAAACAAAATCTGAAGCAAAAAAACAGAAAAAGGTTAATGATGATTTCTGATTCCCATAATGCTTTGCATGAGGTTGTTATTGTATAGTTTTATTCTGTAAAGATAAAGTTGTTAATATTTAAAATTTATTTATTGAACTTTGAACAAACTCTTGCCAGTAAAAAACATAAATTTAAATCTACGGTAAATTACCAGCAACCCAGCTGCAATAACATTGTAATTTCTACGAAATTTTTTTACAGTGTACTTTATGTGCTCATTTTATATTTTATCACTTTTTTGCTGATCCGAAAATGATTTAACCCATGACTCAAAAGCCCTAATGTAATTATTTTAACCAGCACTATAATGTAAAATTATGTAATTTGAGAATACATTGACGTCCACCATATTCCAAGGTCCACTACGTTAAAAATGTCTGATGAACAGATTACTGCAAAATGAAATTATTGAAGATGTAAAATACAGTAGTAAGGGAATGTCACTTGTTATAGCTTTGCACATTTATCAACACATTTAATTAAACATGGTTGGTTGGTAAAAAGCTTACATTTTAAATGTTTAATCTAACTTGCCCATCAGCATTAAATAGTTATAATGGTTTTAATGTATTTTTTTTGTGTGTATATATGTGTGTGCGTGTATGTGTGTGTGTTATGGTATGCATTAACACACATATACATGCAAAAACAGCAAAATAGCAATATACATCAAGAATGTTGATGTCAGTGTCTTTTAGAGATATTTTTATCTTAAAAATGGTAAAAGTCACCCTTGGTTTTAGTTAAAACAGTGTGATGTTGAGGTATCAGCCAGTTTTTTAGCAACATAACCAATCATAAACTGCCTCAATGCTTTCTTTATTAACCCTATTAAAGTGGATGTGTCAATGGCAACACATTCTAGCAAGCTCTGTTGATTTTACCGTAACACTTCAAATTCGCCCTATGAAAAAATCGAATTGCTCCTGAAAGTAAACAAACGTTTTGACAATATTTCACCCTTGACCACAAAACTAGTCGTAAGTTGATTTGTAGAAAAAGCCAAAAATACATTCTGTGGGTCAAAATTATAGATTTTTTTATTTTATGCAACAAATTCATTACCATATTATTTTGTCCATACAAGCCCATATTATTCTTTTTCGCAGAAGTCAAAAAAACACCTCAAGCAAGCATAAAAACGTTTTTTGCGATTGGCATTTCCATCACTCGTTTTTGATGCGATACTTCAAAATATGCATAATATATGGTGATGGAAACATGGCTAGTTACACTAAAAAGATGCTATGTACTATATTATTTTTTTCAAGTCTAGAGTGTTATATTTTATGTTCACTAGTTTTTTTATATTTCTAAATTTAAACAACATATATTTTTAGTTTATAGTTTTTTATTTATTTAAATTTTTATTTACAAACTCACACAGTAATGACCAATAATTGTTATTTATTGGAAGTCATTTGTTTTCTGGGGGGAAAAAGATATGTTGCACTTGATGCTAGCACATTGTGTTAGAATTTGACAGTAAAAAAAAGTGTGAAAACGACCTATTTTTGCTTCAGATTTTAAAGAGTTAAATATTTTGTAATTTCACTAAAACTTTAGCGTGTGAGAGAAATGTTGAACCGTGACAGCATAACAGTCCTTGAAGACCACATTATTTATATTTGCATATTTAAGAAGACTCAAAACAGCCGGCGCAAACTAAAGTGGGGTAATTTCTACAGATGGAGAAGCAGTTATTAAAATGTCTGTCGTAAGTTATATTCGCCAATGTTATTGAGCTCATAAATATGCAAATAAGC
Organism: Misgurnus anguillicaudatus; assembly: GCF_027580225.2. Lineage (NCBI taxonomy): Eukaryota > Metazoa > Chordata > Actinopteri > Cypriniformes > Cobitidae > Misgurnus > Misgurnus anguillicaudatus. The sequence continues at coordinate 17,087,025 of NC_073345.2, forward strand.
AAATGAACCCAGGGTTTACAAATGTACAGTCTGACATCAATCTGAATACCCAGGATTCATTATTAACCCAGAGAAAAGTGTGAACAGTGTCAAATATAAATAGATGTTTCAGGATTATTGATATTACTTTACAGAAAGGTTGTATTTGTTAACTTAAGTAAATGCATTAGCTAACATAAACTATCAATGAGCTTGACAATGAGAACATGAACTAACAATGAGAAATATATTTATATATTAATTATAAAAAAATCTTTCTTATCCTTATGAAATCCTTATGATTGGATAAATCTGATCAATTTGCAAAAAACGAAACTTTTCTTTTTTCTGTTCTCTTTAAATAAATATCTGTTTTACTCCGATACTCGTCTAAAGTATTATTGCAGCTTGTGAAGCATGCCAAAAACAAATCTGGCACCGATATGTATAACAATAACAACTGATGTTATAAAAATAATACAGTTAAAACTGCTTCTCTAAAGACAAGCATTTGTGAGGGGTGTCTTTAACCCACTATAGCTCCCCCTCCGATAGACAAACCTGGGCTACACAGTATTGACTTGAGCCATCTAATGGTTTTCTCCTATAAATCTCATTTGACCACTGTAAATTGTCCAATATTTCATGTGTTTTTTCCACTCAAAGGTTCTTAATGCTAAGATGTGCTTGGTAATTGTAGCATCTTTTCTGTCTGCTTTGACAAATCGCGATGGCTTTGTCTGGTAAGTGTGCTTTGCGTTCTGTTGCCAAGCAATAAAACAAATTCTTCCAGGCTTGTGCTTTGATTAGGAAGTGCTTCTGTGCTGACGCAGAATCTATTCACCCATACTGTCTGTATAGACAGCAATCTATCCTCCTCACTCTGAGAGATCTGGCACGTTTCATGAATAGAGTACAAAGTAGGGCTTGAAACTCTTGAAAAATGTCTCTTTGTCCAACAAATGGTTGTAGAATGATGGTGCTTAACCTTCAGAAAATGCTGATCATCAGCCTTGAAAACTCAATTTTACACTGCTTTTTATCTTCTCATCCTTTTTCAGCTTCGATCTTGTTACACTGAAAACATAAACAAATAAAACACAACAAAATCTTTTTTATTTTAAGTTTTTGACTAGAGTTGCATTTTTTTTAATGAATTAAAATTATGTAAACATAATGGGCCCTATCATACACCCGACGCAATGCGGCGCAATGCGCGACGCAAGTGTCTTTTGCTAGTTTCAACCCGGCGCAATTATCATTTTCACGTTTAGCGCCACGTTGTTTAAATAGAAAATGCATTTGAGCCCAATGTTGCGCCCATGGGCGTTCCAGTCTGAAGATGAGGTGTGTTCAGGCGCATTGTGTTGGCTATTTTGAGGCAACTAAATTAGACTAACTAAAACCTGGTCTGAAGTCTATAGCGCAATAATGTTTTTGTTATTTAATGAATGCTTTTAGAAATATGCGCCTATAAACGGGACGACAAGGTGGGTTTGCTTATCACACACATGGATACGCAGCAGCGCAAAAAAGCTTTTAAATATGACAAATTAAAGGATTAAATTGTAAAAGATTATTATTGAGTCTCTTGGACATAAATGAGGACCGATTATGAGACGTTAGAAGGCGTATAGAGCTGCTTCACCTGTAGCCTGTAAGTAAATAAATGCTTTGCTTTAAACCAGGGGTCTCAAACTCAAACTGGCTTGGGGCCATTTCTAAGACAGACATTTCATGCAGGGGCCGCAACGCTATTTTAACGTTAAAAAAGTAAAATTTTTCTGTAAATGTCATGTTTATTTTCTATTATCTAATGTATAATAATACTTGAAAATATATAAGCAGTGGTTTTATCTTTTTAAAATACATTATTTTATAAAAGTAAGTAAATCTTTTCTTAACCTTATCTTAAGACCTATTAAAACCTTGCACTAACCTAACAAATTTATTTTCTGTATAGACTTATAAACTATTATAAAAAACTTATCACCAGTAAGTGTTTCTGTTTTGATTTATTTTGGATTGTTTTCAGTCATAGTATTGACTTCTTTGTTATTTCAGTTTTAATGAAATTTCTATTATATGTGGAAAAATATTAATAAGTAAAAGTGATCCTAAAACTTTTGAATGGGTAGTCAATGTTATAAGCTAGTTGGACAGAAAATTGAATAGTAAGCTACATTATAATATATAATACTTCATTATATATAGCAGTATACATACTTTTATCTTCTGTATATTTCTCCACATCTTTTCTCTTTTCTTAACCTGGGCACTTCGATGGCTCTTTTTCTTATCTGTAGTTTAAATCATTACATCTACCGCTCTGACTCCCTCTCTATGCGGTGTCTCCATTAGATGCTGTGACTTGAGGTGAAACCCCACTGCAGCTCGATCTTCTCTAAGTAAGAGCTGATATCCACCTGGAAGTAACAAATCTTCTCTAAAGTCCCGACCAGATTAACTGATCGCATGGTGACAATGATATTGTTGATGCGAGGTTCAGTTGAGGAATTAAAGTCCGATCGTGCATTCCGTTATCCTCATGGCATATTTTTGAAAGGTGACGCAGGTCGCAAAGAGGGGGAGGGCGGGGATGGCCCGCGGGCCGGGAGTTTGAGACCACTGCTTTAAACAAATGCATCTGTTTTTAAATGTTTTTTAAATGCTACCCCACGGATGTATTGTATATGATGACTCTGTACCTGTGGATATGGTGAAATGAGAAACATTTTTAAGTAATTCTTTTTAAAAAAAACAATTGGCGCTCTCCGAGTGCTGAAATGTTTCGGCTCTCCCCTCGTTTGTAAATTCTTTTTCTCTTGTTTGTATTTTTAGAGTACAAACCTTTTCTTGCATATTTGCAAATTATTTAATGAGATTACAATGATTAGGTAGGATATTAATAGGCTACATTTACAGCAATTAAAATATTTTTACTTCGATGACTGAAAGAAAAGGGCTTTTAAAGGTTTTAATCCAAAAAAGTATAATTTCAATACAAATAAAAACAACACAATTTTTTTAACATTAATCTTGAACTAGTGGTCTTCTTCCTCCACTTATTTTTTCCGTTTACAAATTCCACTTTCTACATAGGGATTAGGCAAGGCGCCAGGCGCAACTTGCTTTTAAAGTTGATGAGAGCTGAGACTCTCATTGGTTTATTGCACGTTACACCCAAAACACACCCATTACTCATTAGGAGAATAGGAACAACCATTTTATGCTGTGCGCTTGGCGCATAAACAAAAGTGGGTTTCAGACACGCCCGTTTAGACCGTGAGCTGTGGGCTTTAGACAATGCGCTTATCGTTAAAATAGGGCCCAATGACCGAAAAAGGTGTAGGCTGAAGTATTTGCTTATTATGCCCCTATATACATCACTAAATAAGCAACATTTTTTCACATTGTATAATTCTTAAATAAAAGAAAACTTAAAAAAAAGAGATAATTATATTCATACTAACCAGATACACTTTTTGTATTGTTAATTTAAATAATTGGAGTATTTCACAAAAACGAATTATTTACCATTTACATAATCTTAAAAACAGTTTGCAATTATTTATCTTAATTTGTTAAGTTAAAGTAAAACAAAAATGTTTTACTGATTTTAACTCATTCCCCGCCATCTTTTTTTTTAAAAGTTGGCCGCCAGCGTTTTTTGTGATTTTTACAAAAGTTTGACAAAATGCCTTCTATAAATATATAACATCCAAATATATCAAATGAAAGAACCGTCCCTTTGCTTTCAAATATGGGTAGGTTTCTTCAAAAATACAACATTTTTGAGCAAAAAAACTGAAATAATTGCATTTTTGTAAATTAATTTTGTCAGAGATCAGATTCAGAACGATTATCAAAACATACACAGAGTTTAAAATGTATTAAATTTGTTTGTGCTTCAGTTTTTTATAAATTGGGTAAGAGATCTAGTGGATAATAGCGTAATTACAGATTACCGTAAAAACTCATCAGGAAAGCGTCATTGGCAGGGAAATGTTTTCTTTTAATTGACGAGATAACTCATCAATGGCAAGGAAAGGGTTTAAAAAATTACAATACAGTCTAAGAAAAATAAAGGTTGCTCCCTGTAATCCCCTAGAAAAAACATTTGTTGTTTTCCTAAGACCCTTAAACTCAAAGGTTCCCAAAAAAAATCTTTTTTAACAGCTTTTTACAGTCTTGCACCACTACAAAACACATTTTCTTAACAGAAAGGTTGTGTGGATGTTGAAGATTCTTTAGTTTAAGAGATCAAAGATCCCTTAAGCAACCTTCATTTTTAAGGGTGTATACTGATTGTTATTCAGACATCACTCGGTAGGAATACCAAAATGCATTCACGAAAGGTGACAAGCACAGAATGTCGTTCCTGAAATGATTTTGCAGCTGCATAAGATTCTAGCTGTTTCTGTTTAGACACACAAAGCAAACACCTCGATTCTTGTATCACAGCGCGTGTTCTGTTACATGTATGCTAACTCTGTGACGTGAGACCCATGTAAACAAAGCTCCCATTTAAAAATAGCACGCAGTGTATGTGCAGCTGTTTGTTTCCAAGTGCAAACCTTCAATAAGGTGCAGCGTTTGTGTACGAGCTGAGTTATCTTAAAATGAAGGCAAGGTTGCTCACAAGCCTGTGTTAGGGGCTCAGCCTCTCTCTTTCTGTTGAGGAAATCTGCTCTGCATGTATTATCACTATGTGCTTGTGCCTCCACTGTGCAGGTCGCTCTGCATACATTTAACGCAGCTTGATTCTCATGTGACAGTGAAGGCGACATAATGATAAGCTTTATATAGAAACACTGGCACATGTTGCTGTGTGAAGGCAGCACAAGACTGTCTGTTTGAGTCTGAGGCAGCGTACGTTGAGATTGAACTCTAATAATAAAGATGTCTTCGGCTTCAGAATGGCAGTGCAGTGGAGGATGCTTTTGACACTTTAGAGCTGTAACGATCATGTGAGTGATACGGGTTCGAGTCCCCTGTCATTTCATTCACTGTACTATTCACTCATGAGATATAAAATGCCAGAATAAATATGCAGTGTTTGTGTACTAGAGAGAAATGGTGCCAGTCGGGTGCGAAAACATCCAAAAATTTTATGTAGACATCTGTGCAGCCATTAGCAGTCAACACACATTTGTTTTTTTCAACCTTAATAGCTGCTGTTATCTGTCGCTGCATTGTTGATACACTCATGTTTTATGTGACATCTTTCAGCCGAGTGCTCAGATGTGACAGCCTGTTCAGCAGTTTCTTCTGTGTGTTGGAACTTAGAAATGATTTGATTTTGGACAGTTAGGAGTGAATTCATTAAACGCTTCACAATGGCATCACTTGGGCACACAGTATTTCCATTCGCTTTTGGAATCTGTTCTTTTTCTTTTTTTTTTTAAATAATACTGTATACTGATGCTGGACAGTCCAAGAAATGTGACAGATTTATCATTCACACCTTGCAGTTGTGCTAAAACTGACCTGAGTGCAAATTGTGTTCAAGGTTTTGCCTACTTTGCATATTTGCTCGGATGAATCAGACGCTTATGCAACGCAGATAGTAGGCTATGTTAAAAAAACATCACTATGTATATGTGACCCAGTCTGTGAAAACCCAACTAAAGTTGGTTTTTGTAATCATCAGAACATTCTGTGAAAATATAACTTGGCTGAGTAAGGTCATGTCCAATGTTCCTAATCCCCTAATTAGTTGCTTTGTACTACCTGTACTACCATGTATGTGGATCAGTGACATGACATTCATATTTTTGTGCATTATGTACCAAAGACCACCCCATGTGGTTAATATGGCTGAATAAAAAGTTAGAGTTTGGTAGATTTCTCTCAAATAATGTAAAATAGCTACCTTTATGTAATGGGTAGGCTGATACACTTTCTGTGTCAGGTAGTACAACCAATGTAAAACTTATAAAAATATTTTGTCAAACACATTTTAATGGGATAGTTCGGCCAAAAATGATATTAAACCCATGATTTACTCACCCCCAAGCTGTCCAAGATGCATATTTCCATCATTTTTCAGACAAAAACATTTTCATTTATTTTAGAAAATGTTTTAGATCTTTCAGTTAATCAAATGTAAAGTTACGGGGTCCACGTCCTTCAAGTCCAAAAAATTTGCACAAAATAAATCCAAACGGCTTCACGATGATAAACAAAGGCCTTCTGATGGTAATCCGTGTGGTGGTGTTGTAGAAATACACAAATTTAAGACTTTATCAAGAAAATAACTAGCTTCCGGTAACACCACCATCTTATTTGTGTCCGCATTCGAGATGAGAGCGTATGCAGTTTAAAGAGGTTTCTTTGCTGCTGCTTTGTGCCCCCGCTCTCCAAATTTGTCATATGTCACTAAGAAAAGTGTGTATGCTACGCTAAAAGGGGTCGCACGTGGCCGCCCAGCTCAGCGCCGCGCCGTTCTAAAAAACTCAAACACATTGCTTTCTATGAGTATATGGACAACGCCGCCAAGAGGTGGCACCTGTCCACGCCACCCAGCTACGACTCAGGAAGTTGCTCAAATCCCTGTCACGCCACAGAGCGCAACTCACATAGTTTAACATTAAATAACATCATATTAGTCCCAAAAATTACGATTAACATTGGCTGCTAACGTATATTTTGCATTTTGAAGTAGATGCTATCTGACGAAGCTAGCGCTATTTAATGTGCACTTCCGGTTTACAATACCTCAGAGTTGTCTTAGACGCGACTCGACGCGGCGCGACACGGAGCTGCGCGGCCGGTGTGCGACCCCTTGAATACTTTCTTCTGAATTCAAAGGAGTCTAAGATGGCGGCGTTACCGGAAGCTAGTTATTTTCGTTTATAAAGTTTTAAATATGGATATTTCTACAACACCACTGCACAGATTACCCGCAGAAGACCTTTATTTATCATCCTGGAGGCATTTGGATTTTTTTTTTGAAGAATGGATGCACATTTTTTGGACTTAAAGGTCGTGGACCCCATAACTTTACATTTGATTAACTGAAAAATCTAAAACATTTTCTAAAATAACTAAAAATCTGTTTGTCTGAAAAATGATGGATATATGCATCCCGGACAGCTTGAGGGTGAGTAAATCATGGGTTTAATATTATTTTTGGCTGAACTATCCCTTTAATTGTATTTTAAAGGTATATTTATGAATTTGATATCACAAGCAAAAGCTTATACCACAATCCAAGTAGAAGTCTGTTAAATGTAAATTCATTGCAGAGGTCAGGTGGTGCAACCAGAAAGTCAAAGGGTACAACTGCTATGCTAATGCCCCTATGGCGTTTCACACCGTACGCGGCAAGCAGTGGAATCGGCATGCGGCTACAACTTTTCTTGTGCATTAGAAGCGTTTTGTGCAGCATTTATTGCAAATGTGTTTATTTTCAACGCCGCCTGCCGTGAAGCGCCGTGGCCACAAAAGGGACAGGGTTTTGGGTGCACGAGCAATGTGTGTACCAACTCCGCTTCACCTCTGTAATCGCTCCCGCTTTGCCGCTTTCCACACGTCTCCTATTGAAAAAGAACTAAACACTCACGGTTGCCGCATAAAGTGAGAAACGCCCATAAGAAATAAAAAAAATTAAAAGGATAGTTCGGCCAAAAATGATATTAAACCCATGATTTACTCACCCTCAAGCCGTCCGAGATGCATATGTCCATAATTTTTCAGACAAACACATTTTCTGTTATTTAGATCCATTTTTTTAAATGCACACTTTCATCTGAATGCAATTGCTTTGATACAATACAATTGGGGCAGTTGTAGCCTAGTGGTTTGAGAGTCAGGCTTGTAACCCGAGAGTTAATAGAGAGTCTCACGGACGGCAGGTTGCGACTGTGGTGTTCTTATGCAAGGCACCTTACCCTAATTGCTCCCTGGGCGCTAGGATAGCTGCTTTAGGTGTGTGTATGTATTCACGAATTAAAGTGCATGTGTGTACTACTCCCTGTGATGGGTTAAATGTAGAGGTCACTTTTCGAGTATGCGTTGAATACTTGACAAGCATGTCACTTTCAAAATAGTGAATTGCTCAAAAGAAATATGGAATTGAATCAGCACTGTTCATTCCTAGTGTAGGGCTATCCTTTGACTTGCTTTCAAAATGTCTACACAGTGGTGACAGAACCTTTCAGACCGACCAAATCACACACCCATTGTGCATGAGATTTTTAGGCACTTAACCGCTTCTGTTCCTTTTTTCACCATTTGTGGGTTTTCAGTAGAAAGAAAGACATGAGACAGGCACACCTCTGGACATGGACCTTTTCTCTGTCTAACAATGTCTTCTGGCCCTCTCTCGCTCTCTCGTATTCTTTCTCCTGCTCCTTGTGTTTGTTCTGGTGCATAGAGGCCTCTGAGTCATCAGGAGTCTACGTGCCTCCAACAGAGTGTGTCTTTCAATCACATACACACACATTAGTTTCCTGAGGGCTACATACCTGCCTTTAGAAAACTGCACTAAGTTAAAAACAGAGGGGGGGAGAGAGAGAGAGAGAGAGAGAGAGAGAGAGAGAGAGAGAGCGTAAGAGCTTAAAGGCAATATTAGAGAACAGGTGAGCTGTGCTTTTACCTCACCGCTGCACAAATGGATCACAAATCACTCTCTTGTCTATTTTAGCCAGAGGAAGAGAGACAGATGTAATAGATCAGAAAAAGATAATGCATATAAATAAAAGTAAAAAATAATATCAGTTATCAGTAATACAAAAAATTAATTGACAGTATAAGTATATAGCAGGGGTATCCAACATAACACAATGGATAAAACACTGGAGAGCTACTTTTTGATATTTATCTTGTTGATTCTATTTTATTTTAATTGATGATATATTTTATCATTGTTTAAAATGTTTACATGCATAAAAGAAGCCAAACTAATATAAAAAATATACAATAAATAAATATTACAATTGAAATTATTAATAGAATTGGCAGGTACCTCACAGACTCGCAGGCAACATGTTGGAGACCACTGGTATATAGTATAATATCTAAAAAATTGTCAAAATATGCACCAAAGCTCTCATCGGGCTGTACCTTTTCAAAAAGTAGAGCTTTGCACCTAAAGAGTTCACATTAGTACCTTAAAAAAATACAGATACACAGTGAGGTCCACAAATCTAAAACCACTTTTAGAAATGCTCTTTTTGCCATAATTGAATATAAATATTTTAAAATGTCTACACTTAAAAAAATATAAACTGGATTTACTAAAAAAAATTAAAATACTGTGCATCCATATTTTTGCATCCACTTTTTTAAGCAATTGCAATTTTTCAAGTAAGTTTTACAGCAATTTAAGCAATTTCATGTAAAATGTACTTTAAAAAGTGGATGCAAAACGATGCACTATATTGTTAAGTAAATACAGCCTATTATTTTTAGTCCACTGCTTAGTTAGTTATATTTACAAAAATAATTCAAGTTATTTTAACCAAAAATTATTACTGGTAATTTAATTTCTTTCTTACAAATTTCACATGATAAAATTGAGTTGAATTTACTAAATAATGTGTTTATTTAGAATTACTCACCTTTTTGTGTTATTTTTACTAAAATTTGGTTAAAAAACAAGAATTAAATTTTTTAATTGAATTTACTTATTTTATTTCGTTACATTTTCAAGGCCACAAAATATTTTTTTACAGTGTACATAGGCAAAAGACATAAAAATGCAATTCTGTTTTAATGTATTTATTTATATGGTAAATTAAAATTGATATTTATATTTATAATGTATTTATTTATTTTTCTCAGTAAAAGTTAAACCCCTCAAGTAAATGACAAATGAAACCTACTTTAGTTTAACAATGTGCAAATTCAATCTACTATACACTGAACATATGATTAATTCAACAGAGTATGCTTCTTCTACCAAATAGTAGCTTTTGTTTAACGTTTTTACAGCATATTCGCTTTGTTATTACAGGGACTTCTTGACCGCACCCATCTGGTATTACTTTAAATTAGCAGAGCCACTGAGGCACGAATTGCCCTGCAGACCACCCCAGTGTAAAATCACAAGTCGAAATCACTCCAAATCTCCATCCACTACATTAGCAGTACTGAAAAGAAACATGGCACAAGCATTGTTGCTCAACAAAGAGCAAGAAGCCCATTCTATTTTAATGCATTTCTTTTCAGTCAATGGCAGTCTTCCCAGAGTACATTGGAAGAGCCAGGTAGAAACCGTGAGCACCGTGACTAATGCAGCCGTCGTTTCGAGCCACACTCGTTTCCACATGTCAGCTCTCGCACATTAGCGTTGCATATTTTATGGGCGGCATTATTATTTTATACGTTTCCTTTTTAACTATGCTCTCCATGGGCCGGTGCTACTTGCATTGGGATGAGATCAGATTGTCTGCAAGCTCAACAGTTTTACGATCTACGTGAAGATTTATTTATCCTGTTTGATTCTCTCCACTTGTTTTATGGAGGACCCAGTTTTGTACTGTGGCCACTTGTGATGTTTTGAAAGTTAAACAACCAAGCACGGCAATGGATCTGGATCTTTTCTTGTACTTTTAAAAGATAGTGTTAATCACCAAGCAATTTTTAAATTTGTGACCTTAATATTTGGCAAAAACATATAGATGGTTTTAGCAGAAACAACATAAACAAACGGCTTTTGTGGACTAAACGCAACTTCCGGTAGACTTCCACATACAATAGAAATAATAACAACAGAGTCATTTTACAGTAGTTTATTCCTGATGACAAGGAAAATAAATGACATGTAAATAGAATAACACGGGGGATATTTGATTTGGCGTAAAATTAAGAATTTACTTTTCAATACTGACATGATACAATACTGATTTTGGCAGTAACAAATTTTTTTTTTAAAGGCATTTATTGCGTTTTGGAACCAAACTCTTAATATTTAATGCGTATCAAATAGTACACTGAGCTTATGTTACTGTGTAAAATGAATGTACACAATGTTAGCTACAGGTTCTTGAATTCTTGCCTGGGTGCCAAACCTCTCCGCACAGTTGTGATCCATGTTTGTTGTCCAAACCAAAACTATTTATTTTTATTTATAAAGGTATCAATTTAGCCACCAGCCAGACTGATAAAAAATATAACAGACCAGAAGTTCACTTCGGTTCAGGCACGTAACCGCAACAACGGGCGTTGGTCCGATAAAAACCGTATATGTACATTAAACTGCAATGTGCTTTTGAACTTAATGTGAAAACCCAGTGAAAGTCATATTTTGTGATTGCTGTATAAAACCTACATAATGTAAAGAACATACAGTGCAAATATAACCTGGCTATGTTCAATATTGACTGAGCAAGACCATGTCAAAGATTAAAATCAATGTGGAATCCATAATTGAAGGCTCATTATTATATTATGAGACTTTAGCCTGGATTTCACAGACAGGCTCACATACTGAATGCGATGAAGACTACAAGACAGAGCATGTAACAAAAAATCAGATCTCCCTTCAGTGGACATTTCTCATCTTACCTAACATTCCTCACTTCAAAGCACTGCAAGAGATTTCAAATGGCCCTTGTGACCATGTGACTAGTTTCAGCACCACACCGGTGGACAGCTCCTGTCAAGATAAGGCAATGTTAACTCAAGACAAAATCTCTGCCTCCACCAAATTCATCTCAAAAGCTCTTTGTCACTCTTTCATTGTCTTCTCATTTCCTTCTCCTTCACTCCGTTTCTTTCCTATGTTCTGCGTGTTCCCATGAGTGCTATTCCAAGCTCCTACAAGATGTACCTTGGTGGGTCTAACCCCAGTCCAGACTGTCAGGTTGCATTAACTGCCATTCGTTCAGAGGTGGCAGGCACAACTTCTTTCCACCGCAGTTTAGCAACGCCTGCAGTTTTGTTGAGTGTAACATAGGCTGGATAGAAATACATCATGAACAACATGTTGGAATCAACTTTAATTGGATTCCAGCTTCTCCTTGGGCCAGCAAATAGATGACAGAAGCAGGGGAATATGAATGATCTGAAAGGAGGGGAGGGGGAGATTTATTAACCTTATCTGCTTGACTCGTGTTGGGTAGAAAGGTGACATACGTTTATTTCATTTATTCAATTCGTCACAACCAGTGGGATTTGAGGTTATCGGCATGGCGTTATTACTTTAGTGCTAATCTCTATTTGCTTTGGTTTCAGCATAGCTAAATAAATTGAAAATCTGAATAGTTTTTTTTTCTTACAAACTTAGCATTTTGCTTTAGTAGACCAACTTGATCTCATGAATTGTATAGTAACAGAATATTTCGCTCATCCATCCGTGCCACTGCCGCAGATCTCCTCACCTTTCCATGTCCGTACCATGGACTTTCTTTTCTGCGTCAATTTCACATATTAGTTACTCAATTGTTTTTTTTTATTTTCTTACTACTGTCGCTTGGGTTTGGGGTTAGTAGTGATGTAGTAGTCGGACTCGTCTCGGACTTGTTCCTTCAAAGACTCTTGACCAGAGGTATGTAGAGTACCCCAAATCTGTACTCAAGTAAAAGTGCAAGTACTTATACAAAAATGTACTCATCTTACGTAAGAGTAAAAAAGGATTAGATGAAAAAACTACTCAAGTAGTTAGTTACTCGTTACTTCCATCTGATAGAGAAGTAGCGCAAAAGCACTACTTGGAGGGTTTTCGCAAACCTCTCCTTTAAAGTCTCATTGTTCTGCTTATATACAAGTAAAGCAGCCTATCTCAGTGCTGCAATGGGTACATTAACATCACATAACGTGTCATTTGAGAAAAAATTCAAACAGACACACACACAGATGTTTTTCTGACGGTTATCTCTGTATTTATTTTCATGTTCACAACACAAACTTGTCAGCATCTGCCTTTAAACATGCAAACAGTAAACAAAAAAGAACATGTGTGTCTGTTTGTTATCATGTTTTTATATGAATAGGTTATTTTCATTGCCATTAAAGTGCAATTACTAAAGGGTGCTAAAGGGTGACCGCGCGGTCGCGCACTAAAGGGTGACGCAGCCTGGCTCGCGAAACTTTCGAACACGCCCTATAAACTTATATTATATTCATTAATTAACTTATATTCATTAATTATTACCATTTGACAGTAGCGCAGTAACACCGCCAAATGTAGCGAAGTAAAAGTACAGTTTTTTCACTAGAAATAAAAAAGTACCCATCCTTAAATTTACTCTAAAAGTACTAGTTACCCAAAAAATGTACTCAAGTAAATGTAACGAAGTAAATGTAACTCGTTACTACCCACCTCTGGTCTTGACTCGGTCTCGGACCACAGTGGGAGGAGAAGGACTCGTAATGTCAGACCGAGTCCTCGAGACCAACGCATTTTTTATGTTCATATAAAAAACCACACAACACATAACAATAATAATACAATGCAATGTTGATGGGCATTATTTGAAAATGACATCCCATGGTGCAATGCAAAGATACTGCCATCAGAGCCGTTTATTTATCTCTAGAAAAATAGGCAGAAGATAATGCATGTGATTTTTTTAATAATAGTAAAAGCATAGTCCATATTAAGACGTTAAGACTGCTCCTCTAAACAATTTCCAATCTAGCTTAGGCCTAACTGTTGATTATTAACTGGAGTGATATTAAATCATGAATATGAAAACTGACATGTTTTTATGGTCTTGGTCTCGACTCCTAAAGGACTCGGTTCTCGACTCAGACTTGCTTCCTCAAAGACTTGGTCTTGACACAGACTCGAATGTATTTGAAAACAAACGGGCTCGGTCTTGACTTGGTCTCCACCCTTCAAAGACTCGGTCTTGACTCGGACTCGGCATAGGTGGTCTCCTCCCCATCACAAGGGGTTAGAATGACTTTCTGTTACATAAAATGACATCTTAACCCTAACGCCAGGTGACAATTGTTTAAAAATCAAAAAAAAAAAAAATAGTATAAACCAAACCCCACATCTAACCCTAAACCCAAGCGACAATGGTTTAAAAATAGGAAAAAACAATTGAGTAACCAATACGTGAAACACAGAAAAATGCAGAGATCTGTGACAATGACACGAATAAATAAGCTAAATATTCCGTGACTATACCACGGAAATTTGTGAGATCATGTTGCAGAAGACATATGTTAACCTAATGAAGCCATTTGGATTACTGGTGATGTGGCTTTTTAAAGCATTAACATCCTACACTCAGTACTAATAATGTTATTTAATATAAAATTATTTGTGAATTAAAGTCATATACAATGGTGGCCAAAAGTGATGTCCGGAGGGGGACATACTGTATTCTACAATATTTGCAGTTTTGGGTTTAGTACCCCTTTAAAAAACATAAGATACCGATCATACCCACTCCAGGAGGGCTGGAGCACGACTAGTTTCAATCCTGCTTTAACACACCTGCCTTTTATTTTCTACTAATCCTGATTATTCTTACTTTAATAATAACACTGCTCAGATGTGTTTTGATTAAGATGCTAAACTCAGCAGGATCTTACAGATTTTTGCAAAAAACAGCTTGAAAATATTTATCCACAAATACTGCTTTGTGATTTTTCCCTTTCTGGTGTGTGATATTTTAATACTTCCAAACCACACGCGTGTCAGATTTCTGCCTTGAGGCTTTTTTCTGGTCACTGGCTCTTCTGTGGGAACACTAATGCCACACAACATCTTTAAGGCTGAACAGAGCCGCATTACTTGTAGGCCAGCATGGCATCTTCACTTGTGTTTTGGATGTGATCACAGTACAATCTGTCCCCCTCCCCAAGCATTACTCTGTGTCCCTGGCTCGGCTTCCTGCCCTGGACGGGTGGGGACGTCTGAGTCGAGCGTGAGAGGGATAGAAGGACGGCCTGTAACCGAGCAGCATACCAAAGTGCCTTTTCGCAGTGCGCATAAGAAACAAAAGACGAGAGACGTACAGCTGCATTCAGCCTCCAGGGGTGCAGACGCTCCGGTGGAGAGAGAAAGTGAGAGAGAGGATCTCATCGATAATGAGAAAAGAATGAGAGAGGAGTTGGGGAGCGGCTTTTAACAAGGGACCTGCACAACGACGGGGCGAGGAGGCCGGCAGCAATGCGAGACGGAAGAATTAATTGGTGGAGATGCGCAGGTCATTTCATTTCGACATCACGTAGACCCAGCGTGTGGGGTGCAATCTATCAGAACTGCGCGCTTGGCTATGACGCTCTTGGAGGCTTTGATGGACAGTTTGCAGATATCCATCTGTCGTCATTTGCAAGACAGAACAAATCAGGTGTCTCTACACCTTCTGATTTGCCTTGTTCTCGCTGCTTAGCGAAGGGAAAGAGCGTGGGTGAGAGAGGCCACATGCTGGAGCAACACTGAGACACATGCAAGACTCAACAATAAGGATATTTTATGCTGGCTCCAGCAAGCCTGTAGTTAAGATTCATACTCTCACTGCCAATTTTTATACTGGCACAACAACAAATATAAAAATAGTTGTACCTCTATGATCTTTTAATTTAGTCTTAAACGATAAATTCATATAAATATGTTTGGCAAACATTAATGACTGGGGTATAATGGTTTATCAAGTAGGGCTGTACATTAATTTGCATATTTAATATGTATGAATTTTAAATAGTTCACACATTTACACCCCTTTAAGAATGAAAAAATATGTACAATTTTGCTGCAGTTTTGGTAGATGGCACTACTACAGTAGAAACAGATGTATATTTATTCAACAGTGCCCTGAACTTGTCTGCACCATAAACAAACAGATGTATTCGTCAAAGTGCACTAAAACTTGTTTTAAAAGCATGCATCAGGATTATTTCAATGCACATAGGGGTGGTTTCCCGAACAGGGATTAGCTAAAGCCACGATTAGACCTTAGTTTAATTAGGAAATATAACTAGTTTTAACAAAAATCCTTACTAAAAACATTATTTGTGCATTTTGAGGCAAAACAAAGGGCACTGATGTATTTTAAGATTAATCAGTCCAAGTTCTTTTCATTTTGGACAACTCATACATTTATTTTAGTCTAGGACTAGTCTAATCCCTGTCCTGGAAACTGCCCCATAGTGTATTTATGTTAATTTTATGCAAAAATATTTTTTAATAAATTTGAATAATTTTAATGAAAGTTAAGACTGAATGGAACTGAAAATGTCAAATGGTGTAAACGCTTATTGCGCCAAAGAATGAAAAATATAAAAAATATTTTATGGCATATAAGTGTAATCATCATAAAAAAAATGTAAAATATAATTTTATTACCTATTTCTAAATGTAATTTTTAACGCATTTTTGTAGTATTTGTCCTGACATATTCTGAAAACAGCTCTCTTTTCTAAATAATTTTATGTAAAAAAATGAAAAATCATTACACTGAACTACACTGTAAAAAATACTTTGCTGCCCCAAAATTCCCCGTCGAATCAACTCACATTTACAAGCCACTTCAACTTACTATTATTGATCTTGACTAGAGATGAGTTGTTATAACTACACGTTATAAAATTAAGTTGACTTTTCTCAACTATACTTTATAAGTTGTGACAACTCATCTCTGTTGACATGACTTGTAAATCTGAGTTGATTTAACAAAAATTTTTAAGGCAGCAAAGTATTTTTTACAGTGTAGATGATTATATTTTATTCCAAAAAATTGTATGACTATATTTATATTTTTATTTTAAAAAATACTAGTTACACCAACTGACACAGACTGGTTACACCACATTGACATTTTTGCAATTATACAAATATTCAAAATGAAATAAAACCAGAAATTTTAGACTTGGTCCTCAAAAAATAGAATATATGCAAGTAATCTGCAAATTTATTTTGAAATGTTAACCCTTTTACGTTTTAATTAAACCATACGGAAACAAAATAATTAACTTCACGTCATTGACCCATGTACAGAAATGTTTATGATCCTATCATTATTTTATAATTGCCTTCTACTAAAATTTAAAACCTCAGCATATATTTTACACTTTAACCTACGGAGGCAGCCATTACTGGCTCGAATGCTTTTATATCTAAAGTCCTATTGATACAGAAACACTTACTGTAGTTCTCCTGTGCGTATAAGGTTCTGTAACAAAACACATGTGAAAAAGAGTGAATTTAATATATATACACGCTAGGTTTAGCTATTATAAAATGCATTTTATCCATTTTGTCTTACTCTCTTGGCCATGAAGACTATAATTACATCTGCACCATCTTGTTGCATTGTATTCTCATAATGTATAAAGTATACGACGATGGTCTATGTCTCAAAGTATAGGTTTCATCATATAAAGGCATCTTAATGCATATGCTTACATTGAGCTGCTAAAAGTAACACTTACTTTCTCGGTTGAAATAGACGTGCACAGACTCCACTCTCGCCTTCGTACCTCCCTGAGCGTCTGTAGATTTTTAGTATTATATTTTATATTATCCTGACACATAAATCTCCCCATTAATACACAATGGTTTTACTACAGTAACAATACTGTAGTTAAACTATGGTATTTGTAGTAAAACCATAGTAACAACATATTACTTCTTAGCAAACAGCTTGAGACACATAGAAAACTGTGTGGTGGCCACACCACTGGTCAGTCACCAGAAAGTCTTCCTTCAAATGACACACACACACAATCCATCACTCCATCCCTCATTACCTTCAGCTGTCAGTCAAAGACTTAATCAAACTCGTCCTTGGACCACTACTGAATGCATCTCAGAAATGATTCATCTTTTGCAGTTTGGGACTGATCTGGAGATGTGTGTGGGCTGAATGTTGAGGAAGTCATGACCCATCTTTAGCGTGATCCATAATGTGATTTGAACTGTAAATGCGGTTATGAACATAGCTGTAGTACTTCAAAATTGTATGTAAAGAGCATGCTGTAATGAGCACCTTGTTTCCGGTTAGCCTTTTCTTCACTGGCTACAGGTCATGAGAGAATGAAACATGACTCCATAAACATACCCCGGTCCGCCTGTCGGGCTGCACTTCAAGTATTATTACACAACCCCTGAATTTCCGATGTCTGCATGACATCGGCCTACGTCGCACCTGCCTGGCGGACATGAAATGTTTTGTTTTAATACGTAGTGTTTTATGTCTCCTTCAGACAAACGAATAACGCCAATCATCTGCCTTTGTGTGCTTTTCGCACCGCTGTTAAAAAAACGGCAATGCACAAGTTATCCAGCAGCAGACTTATATAGACACAGCTTGAGCAGAATAGGTTTCCCTGCACGGCTCTCTTCGCAAATGCATTTGCTAGTTGTCACGCTGAGGGGCGAACCGCAGAGTTGACAGTAAAGTAACATTAATAATATGGATGATTGCAGAAGCGGTATCCAGTGGGCAAACAGACTCCCTCACGTGCGCACAACAAATAATTCAAACATTACTGCTGACAGGGGACAGTTAATGTTAACCGAAATGACGTGTGCAACACAAATGTTGCAGTCAATCTTCCATAACTCTGTAAAGTGGGTGTTTTTTTCATTTGCTCTTGAAATTTGTTTGGCCTGTCGTGATGCATTTCGCCCAGTTCTGACTGGTAGAGGAGAGTTACCTGCATCTAGTGTGATTCCACTTTGAGGTTGAGGAGAGGGGTTGTGCTGAATATAAATGCATGAGCATTGTCCGGGATGCCTAATCTCTTTCAGACAGACCCCGTGGCCAACACATAGCTAGCTCGTGGACTAATGGATACTAAAACGTATTCGTACTTGCCTCATCCACATATGCGTGTCTGATGCAGTCACTCCAGATTGACAGAACCTTCTGTTTGTCTGATTTTATCTGACATCACCCATCTGCTTTTGCTGTCATCTTGAAAGTTGGTGGTTTTTGATTCTTTCGAATCCAAAAACTGACACATTGTCTGCGTCGACTGTTCTACTTTCACGTTTTGAGTAGAAAAATATTTTTTTCCAGCCATGCATTTTATGAATTAATCATCTCATTTTGTAACCCACTAAAAGTTGTCTTGGAGAGTGACAGGAGACGTCAATGTGCCGCAGAGACCGTGTTTGTTTTGAATTGGGGGTATTACATATCTTCAATCCATTGGGTTCTGGCACCCGCACCGATCCTTTCAGAAATGATAGAGCTCTGTTTTTGTTTACATGTTTATACCCATTATGAAAATCAGGATTACAGCAATTGATCTACAGAGCTCTGTAATTCGTGCACTGATTGCCTATTTAATCAACTTCAACCTAAATGCCTTTATATCAAACAAACCACACAGCAGTTGGCACTTTCTATGAATATATGCTACATTTTGGTTTGATTTGATGTTTTTCAGCAAGAAAAGAAAATCTTGTGCTTTTGATAAATATTATGTTAGATACGATTTAAGCTTTTCTATCATTATAAAAGATGTTTTTAAACATTTAAACATTTTATAACCCAGCACAAACAAGTGACATGTTTTCTTGTACACTGTAAAAACAGTTTTTATGTTGTGAATTTTTTTTATTGGTAACTATTGGTAAATATTTAAACATTTTCAACATATATTTTTCACTTAAAGTGAGAAAAGTATTTTTTTAAAGGTGCAATGTGTACATTTTAGCGGCATCTAGTGGTGAGATTGCGAATTGCAACCAATGGCTCAGTCCACTGCTCACCCTCGCTTTTGAAACGCATGGAGAAGCTATGGTAGCTGCCACTGGACAAACATGTCATCTTCGGAGACAACTTAGTAAAAAAGTTTGTCCGTTAAGGGCTTCTGTAGAAACATGGCACAAAATGGCGACTTCCATGTAAGGGGACCCTAGGGATGTAGATAAAAACGTCTCATTCTAAGGTAATAAAAACATAAGAGTTCATTATGAAAGGTCTTTATACACCCCTGATAATATAGTTTTGTATTTTATTTTGCATTTCTGTCAAGAGATCCTTCTAAAAACTACATACTGCACCTTTAAGTTGATCCAACTTTTACTTTTTACAGTGTAATTGAGCATTGTTTGTTTCGTAATATTTATTGTGTTTAGTAATTTCACTAATTGCAATGAAAAGGTTATTAGTCAGTTAATGAAATGCATATTTTCACAAATGTCACTTTAGTAATTTCATTGGTATTTATGTCTTTCACTGCAAAACCTTTTACGTTCACGCAAGACTTTATGGCAAAAATTTCAATTTCTAAAAAATAATTGACTTCTTTGGACAAACATAGTAAACATTTTTGAGGTAGGTGGCGTTTAGCAACTTTGGCATCTGAGCTCTTTCAATTCTTAAAATAGACATATTTATTTACATATTCATTAGGGCTGGGTATTGTTAGGAATTTCACGATTCGATTTCAATTCTTGGCACTTCGATTCAATTCGATATTGATTTGTTTACTTCGGTATAGATTTAGTAATAAGTAAATAAACAAGTAATTAAGTACTTGAGTATATTTTTACAGTGTTTCCCACAGGATTTTGAGAGACTGTGGCAGTGATGACGTCACATGCCGATTAGCATATGTGACGTCGTTGCGTCGTGTTTTACTCTTTGATCTGTCACATTATATTGCATTTTAACACAACTGAATGCTATTTTTACATATTATCTGGTCTGTTTTCTATAAAATAGTGACTTAACACAACCCAGTAACGACCCACAACCCAGTAACTCCTTGTTTAATCCAACCAGCTCTTTCTTTAACTGCTGCTAAAAACAGGACATTGTCTGACAAAATCACCATACATTTACATTGAGGTTGTACTGATGTTGCTCTTCTCATCAGTGTTGTTGCTTGCACACAGACTCACAACAAGAGAATGGGTATGTGTGGGAAACACTACTGCTAACCTTTCGTTAAGTCATGATGAACTCGATCATCCGTCTTCTCTGTCAGTACATCCGTTACTGTTGACGTTTACGCGAAAAAAAGTACACGGAGGGACGCGGAGTTAAAATACTTTCACTGTATTTTATGTGCGAGAGGCGCGCTGCACACAACATGAGAGAGGGAAGGGGTGCAAAAATAGCCAGTACTGTATAATATTTAGTTCCTCCTGGGGCTGACGGTCAACATTTTCGAAAGGTTAAACACCTCTTTTACTGACCATTTGTTGCAAAGATTACTGGCTATTAAGAGTTTCAGGCTTTTTTGTACCATGTTCATACAGAGTGCCAGTTTCACTTACTTTAGCCATTCAGCTAATGCACATTATGGTTAGACTCTCCTATGGTGCAGAACATCTCGTAGGTATGAAGAAATGCTTTTTAATTCAAAAAGTGGCAATAGAGCTTTAACCATGCTGTTCTTCCACTATCCAGAGTCTCTTTACTTTCAGTCCGGATCAGTAATGTCCTAACTCAGTCCTAATGCAGACATGGTACAGCAAGTCGGGCCTGCCAAAATAGGCTTATAAGACGAGGGAGAGAGAAAATTAGAGAAAGATGGAGAAATGAGAGGACGGGGAGCACACAAGCCGAAGCTCCACAGGAGGAGAAGGGTGACCTAGTTCGATCGTAATCGATTGGGCCTTGGGCTCAGCGTGAGCAAATGCAGGGCAGACTGAATCATGTCCCAGCAGTTCTCCTGAGAAAGAGACAAGGTCAAAATCTTGGCTCTTTCCCTCTCCTTCCACCTTCTTTGTCTCTCTGTATAACACAGTCAATCATTCTTTTTCCTTTTATATGTTTTCTTGTCTGTTTTATGGACTTTGGTAACCTTTTTTCCTCCACACTCTTGTCGAGGTAGTGCCTTATGTGAACATATTGTCCTCTGGGGGACGAGGCCAACTGTCGACTGACTGAACACATGGTGCTGAAAGAAGCCACACAGAGGCCTACTGCGAGAGCTCACATGAACTTAACAAGAACTCCAAGTCTCTACCCTTCATATGTGTCTAACAGCAGGACCCTGTATCACATACCCATAAATACTACATCTACGCTTTAGATCTGGTGTCCATTCAATGGGTTCCACGGAGGCCTTTATAACTGGGTCTCAGCCAGGTCTCGGCCTCCGCCGGTAATGGCAGCACAAATGGTGCGTGCCAGTTCCACGAGTTGCACAGGCAGGCGGAGATGCGCATTAGGAACGGGACAGTTGCCACCGAGCAGGCCGCAGGTTAAAAGAGCTGAGGCTTTCTCGGTTACCCATCATCAGCACAACCAGAGTATTCATTAACCCGTTGCTAGACTTTATTGGTACCCAAATGCACTTCACTTTGAAAGAGTGCAACTGCAGTACTTTATACTTTTGCACAGCATACACATACATACCTGGTTTAAGAAAGAGGATAATGTCAAGAAATGCAGGCAGTCTTGCTCTGAAAGGAGCCTTGGCAGGTGTTTTGTAAAGAAGTGGCACTTAAATGATGTCAGAAATGGAGGAGGTATTGAAACGAAGTGAGAAATGCCTTAAAGGGTGATGAGGACTGGAAAGGTACAGAATGGTTTTTACTTAAAGAGCGAATCGTTTCTATACGCTGAGAGCATCGTATGCATTTAAGGACAGCAAAAATCACTTTTACGAATGTTTAGCACTAGCATATGAACGTTCCTTCATGATAGATGCGTGACATGCCGCAATACGTTTCTTGCTCTCGTTCTGTTGTTGTGGATTTCAAGGTAACACCCTCCATTACAGAAATACAGCAGGCCATTATATTACCAACTAGTCAAAATAAAAAAATCACCTGCTCGCTTCAGTGGTTTAGATTTGTTCTTCCCTTGCCAATATTTTCACTGGCCCCCACCGCAGTGTTGAAAGCACAGACTTATATGTGTCAGAAAGAAATATTTCATTAGTTCTGGTCCTGGGTGCTGATTGTTCTATTGTCATTCTTGATTTACAGTAAAGCACAGCTAGGAGCTGCTTTTTAAATCACTTCGCAGCAGCTATGGTTGATTATTGATTTTGTTGCGTAACAATGTTCTGTTTTGTCAGCGACTATATATTCTCACATAAGAAAGGCATTTAATTATTACACCGAAAGCTGCAATCTCGGTTTGAAATGTAAAATTGCAGGTTATATTGCGTGTTTATCTTAACGTGGGTTGAAGTCAAATAAAGTCAAACTTGCATTTCATGCGAAATCAAACTTGACAAATTAACATAGACAAGTTTTACAGTATAAGCTTATACATGAATCAGGGTAAGATGAACAATGTTATACATGTATTCGAAATTTGTTTTTTAATGTTTTTATTTTTAACTGAAAAAGTTACAGATTGCAGCTTTAAACTTTCAATAAAAACATTTTATTAAACTTATTATTAAGGACTGCAAGTAAATAACTGTAATTTGGGATCTGAATAAAAAATTATGAACTGATTTACTAGTTTTTGATTTACTATTTTTTCCTGGCTTTCTAATAAAACAGTCAATTAAAAATTGAAGGATAACAACAATAATTATATTTTAGCATTTGAAATACTACCAGCTTACACATATTTAACTCATTTCCCGCCAGCCTTTTTTGGAAAGAATATAAAACATAACAAATAAATCAAATGAAAGAACAGACCCACTGCTTTCAAACAAACAATAAACAAACAAAACGGGAAAATACCATTTCATCCTTTCTATATTTTTTCTCTGCTTATAAACTCTTAAATATGGGTATTTTTCTTCAAAAAGACAATTTTTTGCAAAAAACTGAAACAATTGCATAAAATTAGTAAATAACTTTTTTGCTTCAGTTTTTTATAAATTGGGTAAGTGGATAGTGGCCAGCTAGTGGATAATCGGGGTATTACAGATTAACATAAAATTTCATCAGGAACACATTTTTTTGCAAATGTTTTCTCTTAATTGACGAGATAACTCATCAATGGCATGAAAGAGTTATGCTGCGTTTACACCAACCGTGGTAGAGGCGTCAAGCTCGAGTGATTTCAATGTTAAGTCAATGTGAAGACGCGTTGACGCGCGTCTGGAGGTCTCCCGTTTGGCGCGGTGCGGTAGATGCAATTCCGCCTCATTTGCATGTCTAGTTCGCGCGAATAGCGCAAATTAAGTGTCTTGTGCTTTTTGTGCTTTTTGTGCATTTTGTGTTTGATGCGAATTTGCGGCTGATGCCCGAGTTGAAAAATTTGAACTTTGGCGGATTTTCGTGGCGCGTTAACCAATCAGGAGCCTGCTTGCTGTTGTGGCGGCAGCCTCGCCCGGAGTCACTCATTCTACATGAAGGAACGCTTGATATTGTCCGGGAGCAGTCACTCGCCGCTATACGACACAAGACGTGCGAATGCATTCAAACTGTTCAAGCGGCAAACTAGGCGCGGTAGACCGGTTGGTGTAAACGCAGCATAAAGCACAGGAATTAAGCACTGTGGATTAAGCACAAAAATGCATTGCATGGCTCGTTGGAATGCCTGATTCTGATTGGCCAGTTGTGACATTTGCAGCTTTGTTATTCCCAGATAACAACCCCTCAAACGAATAAAGCCCGGGATACACTACAAGATTTTTGCCCTCCTATAAGATCATTACCTTATCACACTGTGTATCGTTTAAACTCGGGTACGAGAGGCATGTAGACTGTACGATGATGACACGGAAGCTTCGGCAGCAGCGTCACACGTTGTGCAACGTCACTAGCATGCGCTCGTGGTAAACAAATACCGGTGCGCAGGCCGTAGCAGCAAACACACTGTGCGGTGATCATGCCGAATTTCTGACACTGTCAGAAAACTATCGTAGGCTATCTCTGGACGCAAGACCAGGAAAACGGCCGTCTTTGAACCTCTCTCACTGTAAGACATAGGACCACCGATGAAGAGCCACGATCACAGAAATCGCGACAATTGTTTCACGTTGGCAATCTTTCGTCTGGGACAGCCAATAATCGTGCAGTGTATCCCGGGCTTAACACACTGTATTCCTGAATGTAACCTGGATGCTGCAAATCATTTTAACAGGTAGTTTTATATAACACAAAATTAAATACAAATATGTCTTTTAAAATCTTATCCATTTACAATGATTAAGCTGAACAGTGTGTTTGTGACATTTGAATGTCTTGACTTGATCTTAAAACTGAAAATAAATGTTTTTTCCTTGCGGAAGTTCTGCATTTGTTAAAAATCTGCAAAAAAAATGTAATCAATATTTAATATTTCTTACCTTAAGGTAAATAGCCCTCCAATTAGAGGGATAATGTACAGGCAGCCAATTGTTATTGCAAAATAAGCCCCTTTAGTGTGATACCTGATCACACTGTCGAGGCTTATTTCTGCAATAACAACCGTCTCATATACATTATATCTTATATATACATAACAAATTATTTTAGTAATCACCAGTACTGTTAGTTTAGGGCAGCTGTGGGACAAACCATACATTGGATGATGGGCTAATAATTTGTTAAGCACTGTATATATTATTTTTGGATTTAGTTTTTTGTATAAGATTCTGTACACATTTTGTAACTGTAAAGTTCTATAATAAGCTGTTCATAGACCGTTTTTTTCCCTTACTTGACCCAAGCACAGGTGACTTACATTACTGTGCCTCTCTTCTCTTTCATCTGTCCCTGGTGAACATCGGCACAATGTTAAAAGAAACAGAAAATCCATCTCCTGGAAAATTTCAATCTCTTCTCGACGTACTGTCAGTTCTGTGGAAACCCCCCTGCTGTTGCCCATTGCTCTGTGTAGAGCCCAATAGGAGTAGTGTTAATTGCTGCTTGCACAGTAGGAGATCTGAAGATTTCAGCCAGTGGTTACTGAGCGTACAGTGGGCTTCATTCAAAACCAAACCTTCCCACTCTCAGCTTCCTTCTCATTAACGCTGTTCCCCTCCTACTACATCTCATCAGTAGAAAAGACAGCAGAGGGGACACCATATGCTTTGGCTATGGATTGTGTGGGCTTCCAAATGGGCCTGTTCTTTTGTCCTGAAGTGCTCCTATCTCCCATTATTAAGGCGGCCATTGTGCGCAGTCAGTGAGCATTTTACATTTATATTTTTGACAGATCCTTTTATCCAAAGTGACGTACAGTGCATTCGGGCTTTACATTTTATCAACGTGTGTGTGCTCATGGAGTTGAACCACTGAACTTGGCGCCATGCTCTACCGACTGAGCCAAATGAACAGGGCGTTCACACAGCAGACCAAAAAAGAGATTTTTGTTTCTTCAAGATTAAGAGGTTTTACGTCACGAGCACCCTGCATTTGACGACATACAGATGTATTGCTTCATTTCCAGCCAATCGATGAACGGCCAGGTTTTCTGTCCCTGCCTGCCGGGTGTTGTTTGTTTGGCCATAGATGCTTTTACCTAGACTTTGGCTTAATTAATAGCTGGAATTCACAGTCAATTGCAAATCGATGGCAGTAATTACATTCAGGAGTCAGAGTTTTAATGGGTTTTAATGCTTATGTTTCGCTCGGCCTAAAGCTGGATTATTAGAGCTACGTCCATCCCCTCATTTCAGCCGTACATATACTGTATACAATCATTTCACAGTTTTGTATTGTGTTTAGAACAACACAGTTGTGTTGTTCTAAACCTGTATGAATTTCTTTTTTCTGATGAACACAAAAGAAGATATTTTGAGAAATGATGGTAAACACACAGCAGATAGTGACCATTGACTTCCATAGTAGGAATACCATAATTTGGAAGTATTGTGATGGATGATGAAGAAAATATTTTGATAAATGATGATAAGCAAACAGATGGTACCCATTAAATTCCATCACTACTTTTATTCCTTCATTACTGTCCATGAAAAGTAACTAAATAACGCAATTAGTTAATAACTTAACCTCTCAACGCACACTAGCTCGGGGGCGGAAAGACGTCAGTTGCTAACAATATCTATATAGCCTACTGTCTACAAACGTGAATAATATTAACATTACTATACATTGTTTAAAAGGTCTACGGGTTTAGCATCAGTGTATGGTCTCTGTTTTGAGATACAGATGCTCTAGCATCATAAATATAGTATTTTGTTACAGAAGTCCAGATGACAACATGCAAAATATAAACGGGACTCCTTACCTTTGGGTTGATATAACGATCGCAAATCGAATCCAGTCTGTTTCAGATGTGTGAATAAACTCTCCAATAAAATACATCCAATGACCATTTTTGTCCACAAATGCGTATAATCCGTGAAATATAGATATATTGTCCATTGTTTACATCAGATTTCACATGAACGTCTTGTAATAGAAAATAATATACAATCTGAGGACTATTTACATCGTAACACTTGTATATGAGATTACACTCGCGTTCAAAACCAGCGGTCAAACTTTGTTTCTAAAAGTAGGCGGGAGTATAATACATAATATCCAAGCAGCGCTGTCAAATATCGTGACGTCATCTGACTCGCTCGTTCCTTCATGGAAAATATTGATAGACAGAACGTGTAGCGAATTATCCAACGATCTTTGTGTGACGTTTTATGTCCTGGTGTGGAAACGGCATACACTTACATAAGGATAAATAATAATAAGAACGAACGTGTATGCATGTAAACAACAGACTTTTATTTTGGGGCTGACTGGCACTTAGAAAAGGCTCTAGTCTTACAAAAACTCTTGCAAGAACCTAATTTTGGGCCTATTGACCTCAAACGTGAAACATAACTTCTTCAGACTTGTGGCTTTGGCATCATTGCATTTCTAGGTTTCACACACATATTTATCATTAAGATTTTTAGTATTAAAGAGGATGTTATGCAAAAAATTGTGATACCACAGTTATGCTTATACTCTAAATGGTTTAGTAATAACAGCCCTTTTAGTGAAAGTAGGTCTTTTCATGGTTTGGGCCAGAGTGGGGGTGCTTTTCAAGAAGTTAATATTGTAATGCATTACTTTTAAAAGTAACTTTCACCCAAAATGTTTATTTAATCTTAATACATTTTAATGTGGGAATGCTATGTGGGAAAAAAATCCAAAAGCAATTTTTGGAGGACCCCTGGTAATACCATCATGGACCCCCAAGGGTCCCCGGACCCCCTGTTGTAAAGTATTGTGAAAGCATACTGCCTAGCATCCAAAAACACAATCTCCAAAGTAATCAGTAAAAGTGAAAGCTCTTCGGATGACATGCCTCATGTCAGGTTCTCATTACGTTGCAATATCACGCTGACATCGCAGCTACAGTATCACAATACCCAAGGAAGCTTTGCCACGCCGCAGAGGACTACTCAAAAATCAGTGGAGAGCTGCAGACCCTCAAATGCACAAATCAATGCCCCTGCCACCTATTCCACTTCCCCCCGCCCTTTTCCAATCTCCAACAGCTGGGACATACCCATTCCGGTCTGACAGGTGAAGAGCTTGTTTTAATTAGCAGCGTTCTGGAGAACAGGGAACGTTTGCAGTGGAGTTTAGCTGTCATGTCTGTAGCTTTTGGTTCCGAGTGTCTCATCAGGGCTGTGCTGAGGCATAAACAGTACAGATCTAGCACCTGCTTTGCTAAACAGTGGGAGATCTGCTCTAATGAGGCTACGCTGTCCATTAAACACCTTTAGTGACACTCCTGGAGACAAGCTGCATATGTCATGGCGGCTTTTGATGCAGTTCACACCTCTGCCTTTTTCTCTTTTAACAACTGGGCTTCCAGATAAGCATGGTTAAGCTTTTTATATCAGTAATTTCATGGTATCGTTACACAGTGAATATGATTGGTCGATGAGCGGTGATTATGTCCGTTGATTGTAATGCCTGATGTACAACCGGCAGTCTCATGAAATATAGCGAACGTCGGAAGACGCTTGGCTTTCGTTTAGCGGCACACTTATGGTAATCAAAGTGGTTACTGAGTTATTTTAGCCAGGGCTGATCTACTGCAGTACCTGTAAATGTGCAAAATCCATCATGAAATGGATTTTAACGCCATTTCACGGAAGATAAATGAATTAGTTTGACAAGGAGCCGTGGAAAAGGCAAAGTAATGTACAATGAGCAGAAGTCAACGTATGTCCCCTCAGGGTGATTAAGAACCGAACGCTTTACGTCTGTAACGCGTTGTTTGGCAACAATGGAGCCTCTCATTATACTCGGTTTCTTACAAAGCAATCGTCCTCATTGATCTTTTACGATTGGAGTTGCTCTCCTAAATAAAGCAAAGTAAAAAACATGCAGTTGCGAAGGGATTTACTGGCTCATTCGACACTTGATGGATGCCTTCTTTTCTCCCCTGACCTTTTAGTCAATTAGCTTTGGCTGAGGTTTTCAGTAATTAACAACCTGAGTGTTTTTTTTTTATAATTTTTAGCAAATGATTAAAGCGGAGCCAGTAGCTGAGTCCCTGCCCTTTAACCAGGTAGTAATTATTTGTCACCTACTTTTGAACTTTTATGTTATATTAGTGCTTATGTATGGATAATCCCATCTGGCCTCTTAGGAAATATTAAAGATTTTACGGCACAGATTACAAAGCTGAACTGTGTAATTTGGAATAGGTTTCTAAACACTTGGTCAGACAAATATTTGTTATTGATCGAGCCAGTGTTACTGTGTCAGACAAATACACGCTATTGGTCGAGCCAGTGTTGCTGTGTCAGACAAATACACAAACTGCACTACACATTTTGGTTTACATATAGTGGTTTTTACATGTTGATCTAGGACAGTGATTTTCAGCTGCTGTTGCAGTACAAGTCAGAATTTGGGTCTGATACTGCTCCATTGGGCTGTGATTATGGGGAGTGTTTCAACCAATCCAGGACAAAAGTGCCTCTATACTCAATTGGATAGACCTACAACCAATCAGAGCAACCGAGTGTGTTACATATGTTTAAATGGCGTTTGTCCTTTTGCAGCCTGAACTGGTAGTTATTTCACTACAATGAGACTAACATTATGATTGTACTATAAGTCTGAGTTAGCGAACGTACATCGAAACCTACTATGTTTACAACATTTCATTCATATCACAACATTGTGAGGTATTTACTAAGTCATACAGTCAGACTATCTCTTACCATTTGTAATGAACTTCATCCACGGGCTTCCGAAAAAGAGCTTGGCAATGACCGCTAGTTATATCCATGCTGTCGTTGGCCATTTGTATTGTGTCCCATCTCCCAGCTGATAAATTCAATTTTTGCTGAATCCCGTAGGAGGGACGGCAAAAACATATTTCTGATCAACAAATGCCTTGGTCGCGTTTCTCTGTTCCTCTTGTAAAATCAATGTGATCAATGTGCTGTCGATATCTTCTAGAACAGACTCGATGGCTGAATCTTCACATCTCAATTCTCTAGTGGCAGCCATCTTTGTTGTAAACGGATTCAACACAAGCGCTCTTTGGTGACGTGGATGATTACGTTACCGTTAATCATCTGTCCATCATCTAATATAAAGCCCTCCCTGACAATTTGATTGGTTCGACCAGCTTTGGTTTGAGCATAGTTGCGCCACAACAGAGCGACACCAGACTGAACTTCCCAACCTGAAATGTTGTGGGCGGGGCTAAGTTCGGCTGGCATCCTGGCTAGTGCATGCACTGTAAAAAAGACTTTGCTGCCTTAAAAATTTTTGTTGAATAAGCTCGGATTTACAAGTCATTTTAACTTACTATTATTTATCTTGACTAGAGATGAGTTGTTATAACTACAGGTGAGTTGTTATAACTTATAAAACATAGTTAAAAAAAGTCAACTTCATTTTATAAGTTGTAACAAATCTTCTCTTGTCAAGATAAATAATAGTAAGTTGACATGACTTGTAAATCTGAGTTGATTTAACAAAAAATTTTAAGGCAGCAAAGTATTTTTTTTACAGTGTGACACAAAGTTTTTAGTTTTTTTTTACTTTTCTGCTTAGCAGAAGATTGAATTTATGCAGAAACTACATTCTAAAAACAAAAAAGCAAATAAGAATAAAAAAGTAAAAAAATTGTAAAAATATTCATAGTAATAAAAACAAACATAAAATGCAAATAGACAAACATGTAAGCCCTGGACTACAAAACCAGTCAAGGGTATTTTTTTATTTTTAAATTGAGATTTGTAAATTATAAAGCTTTCCAAGAATGTATGGTTTGTTAGGATAGGACAATATTTGTCCTAGATTCAAATAAAACGATTTGAATATCTGGAATTTGAGAATACAAAAAATAAAGATATTGACAAAATCCCCTTTAAAGTTGTCCAAATGAAGTCCTTAGAAACACATTTAAATAATGATGAATACATTTTTGACATATTTACAAATACATTTACAAAATATCTTCATAAAACATGATCTTTACTTAGTATCCTGATTATTTTTAGCATTAAAAAATCTATAATTTTGACCCATACAATGTATTGTTGGCTATTGCTACAAATACTGTATACCCGTGCGACTTATGACTGGTTTTGTGATTCAGGGTCACATATAAATATGCATATATCCACCTAATTTTCATTTCACAGCAAAATCACCAGTTTTAAATGTAACAAGAGGAATGGTAAAACTTGCATAACCCTTTCTAACCCTTTTCCATATCTTGATATAGCATTTAAACTTGCGTTTCATTTATACAGTGACAAAAATATAACCCTCTCTACTAAAAGAGTGTGTATTTCTTCATATTTCTAAATATCTGAAAATATATTGGTGATATATAGCTTGGGTCTGTGTGTGTCCTAAAATGAAAAAGTTTGGGAACACCTGATCTAGAATAGGAGAAAAGTACTTTCAAAATACGACACACTTTAGCTTTCCTGTTATTAAGTTAACTGAGCTGTATAACTAAATCATTCTTTTTTAAATAAATGGTTCCCCATTTTCTGCTTTAATTAAAAGCCCTAAGCATTTATCAGAGTTAATTAAATTTAAAAGAAGTAGAGGGCTGAGAGCTCAAATGATTGAATTGCTTTAGGTACAGTTTTTCTTCCTTAATATTCATGCACGTAGACGTGCACGTGAAATCTGCGCTCTAATTCCTTCACTAAAGTTATCTCACACTTCAGCGCACGACTGATTCTTAAGATGGGTCATAATCAATGACTTCAATAGGCTTTATGCTAACATGCATGTGTGCTGTTCATTGGTTAATGCTTGATTTATGTGAACCAACCACTCTTGACACACATGAAGCACTTTGCTGACTGAGGCATGGCTGTTTACCTTTGACTTTGTCGATATATAACCTGACATAAGCAGCATAAAACTAATGTGACCTCCACAGTTGCATTTACTAAGCCCCTTAAAAAGCTTTTGCACCTTTCAATAGTAAGACCATTGAGGAAAAAGAAAGCATTCTTGTAGCTCATTCATCATCAGAGATGATATGACAAAGCTGGTGTTCTCAAATGAGCTGTGGTTTTTGTAATAAGTGCTCTTTGTGCTTAACACTACTGCATATGGTGTGAAACTGAAAAGTGAAATCAACTGAAAAGCTACCAGAGGGAAGACTTCACCATTGACCTTCATTTGCACTAAGGCCTTGGTGTTTGCTCGGTTTGTGAGCCGTTAATTCCGGTTCCGGCTGTTTCCGAACTCGACAATCTGTGTTATGCAGATGTTGTGCTGTACCTACACAGAATATGAAGCGTAGCTCAGTCACACATTTCTGAAACACGTCAGAATAACATCCCATCTGCAACATCCCCCCGCTGAAGGCTTCATAATGCTCGTACATCCCACAGGAGACTGCAGAAGTGAGATTGAGTTTGTTGTGAAAGATTCTTTTTGTATTCTAATCCTGCTTTGTTATTTATCAAGGGAGAAGGGCGAGGTAATGGTGTAGGGTGGTGCAGAGCAGTTAGCCAAGCGTGTGTGTGTGTGTTTTTTTCATTCTCTGTTTACTGCCTCAATCTCTTATTATTGAGACCCTCTTTGTTAATATATATATCACTGCTGCAATTTACCTTGAGATGGTGTTTCAGCCTTTGCCTAACTGGGATGGGTGAAATAAAAGAGAGAAAAAAACCATGCACTTATGATGATTCAAAGGAAAGGCGTTGTTTAGTGGCATGTTGCTTAGGTTTTCTGTTTGCAACTCATTCAAGGTTGAATTTTACATTTCAGTGCGTGTTAAAATATGTGTGGTGCGTATTGATCGTGTTCAGGTTGCATGCAGCGTTTGCCGAGCTTTATTGATCTGTATTCAGAAGCAGGAGCTGAGTGGCAGCGCCGTCGCCTCTAGAAAGCACCGCATCCCGCCCCCTCGCTTCCTCATTTGCATTTTTTTCAAAGCATGAATTCTATTGGACAATAGATGCTGTTTTTACCACAGCCTTGGACAAATCTTGCATTTTCAGCTATACTTACCATTTCAGATTCACTAAACATGAAAAAAAGAGCAGAAAAAGCTTTTATTTACGAAACACCCACAGTCCCGTTAAACCGGAGTGCTACTGCAACATATTTAAATAAAGTCATTGTCACTTTAGCACAAAACAGTATATAATATAAATTAGGCTTATTAAACAGCTGGTTTCAGACGATTTACAAAGCTGTTTGCTGTTAGCTATTTGTTTGACATAATTACCTTGTGCTATTAGCACCCAGAAAGAAGGTGGTATATATATATACTGTGCAAAAGTCTTAGGCCTCCATGCCACAATTAGATTTGTTGTTTTTGCAATGTTAGTGATCATATATAATAGTTTCTCAGTCTCTTTAATAGAATACATCCAGAAAATACAGGAAATTTGTATATAGTATTAAACACTGTATAATAATGTAAACTGATGTGTCAAGTTTTTAGGGTAAACTCCCCTTTCACTTGAGCAATAGCAGGAAACTGCAGGATCTCTTAAACCTAAATACAATTAAATCCTAATAATTAGTCTTTTTACTTCATTCTGCTCAAAAACGCTCAAAATGTGTTTAGTGCCAAGAGAGGTCACACTAAACACCGACGGTGCCTAAAGAAGACATTTAGTCCCAAAAATTTGATTTTTTTATTTCTGTACATATTTCCTGTATTTTCTGTTTGTATTGTAATAAAATAGATTGAAAATTTTATATGGATGGACATTAAAACTTCTAAAACAACTGGTTGGTGGTGGCCTAAGACTTTTGCACAGTAGGGGAGAGCGGGGCACAACCTAACGCTTTTTGGTTTTAGCTCAATCATTCAAAAAATATTTGAGTTTGATAAATTATATTTTACACAAGCAACACACACATATCTGCTACAAATGAACATTTGAAGTTTGTTTCTAGTACTTACCATTCTTGGACAATTACACCCAAACGTGACAGAAGTACGTTACAACTTACCCCATAGGTGGGGTTAATTGTAACAGGCAGGGGGATAGTTGTAACACTTGCTAAAAAATTAAGTTTGCAGGCAAATATTTTAATATTATTTTGTCTATATACTTGAAGTGGATATTGTTTATATATCTGTCTATAATAGACAGGTATCCACACTGTATTCATTCATCCACCCCTTTTCTAACAATAGTTCAATTGTAAATGGATACAAATGTATAAATATGTGAGAAAAAGCAGCACAATTATGACAAAACATTTTTTTATATGTGACCCGGTCTGTAAAAATCATATTACAGTTTCAAAAGCAAATTCTGAGATAATGAGCATCAAAGTCTGATTTTAGCCATTCATTTCGTTATGATTTCAATCTTTGATGTGATCTTATTCAATCAATATTAAATATATGAACAAAAATTAATTTGACACATAATTTTGATGAGACAGACACATTTATTTTGTTGGCAGCCAGCAATCATTCATGTGTAGCCTATTTAAAACAACGGCAAGAATTACGCTAACGTTAGCGGCTTTCATATCGTAAGTGCTGAGGGGTTAGTTGTAACACAGCGTTACAATTCACCCCGCTGGGTCAAAATATTTTCAAGCCCACCAAAAAAGTTGCTAAGAGCTGCAGACATATTTCAAAATGATGCTATGACATAACATTGTATTTGGTATCTTACACACCCAACTTAGAAACCTAAAAGAAACCTATGTTGAATAAATGTACTTACATGCCACCAAAACACTTGTCATCAATAACTCTCTGGAAAAACATTATACATTTCCAATAATTTGCGGGAGATCATCTTTTGGCAGCGTGAAAAAATACCGGAAAATCAAAGCGCCCAACCTTGTGCAACAATGTAGTCCGTGTTACAACTAACCCCGCATTAGTTTTTGCCCCGCGCACCCCTACTGTATATAGTGCTTTCCAGAAGTATTGCTATATCTGTATACAGTATACATTTTATAACAATGCACTTATTCAGTTTTGTGTTATATATTTTCTGCCCTGTAAAGGTGCCATAATCTCAACCTACAATAGTAGCACTCAGAACTGCAGCATGCACAGATTTTATGCGCATGTTTGTGCAGTTACCTCATTTGCATAATTATTTAGTGAACCAGACACTAAAACAACGCAGACGACACTTTCGGTGGGCACATTCTTTTGTAAATTTCACCCTCAGTGTCTGCACTGAGATGTGAGTCTAAAATGATCTACTGCTGTGAAGACCGTCCCATTATCATTGCTAAAGGGCAAGATTATAAAGTGTGTAAAGGCAGAATTTATTTGTTGCGCACGTGCGTAGTAAAAACGCTTGAATAGAAAATATTTCTTTCTCTAACCCAGTTTCAAGCGAATGCCTCCCATTATGGCTTGAATGCAATATGTCAGCAAGCGTGGTGTTCATCAAATACTGCAGAAAGGGAATGCTTACATTTGTACCTTTGAATGACAGTTCAAAGACAGCGTTTGTTGCATAAGGGAAAAAAATGAGTTTATAGAGAATGTGTTTGGATCGAGGGAGGTGAAATATTTATTTTCCTCAGCACACTATCGAAGCTTTCATAAGGGCTCGTCCTTTTTCCCATTGGTCGTTTGTCAGGTGGTTTGTGTTTGTTATGCGTCAAAGACAGTGAACGGGAAGAGAGAGAGAAAGAAAGAATTACGGCCACCAGCGCTCTCTATGACTCATGTTTTCAAAGTTCATCTTTCATGTAACCCCTCACCTCAAAAGCATCGCATGGCCCCCAGATGCACTATTATTTTCTCATGACTCTGACCACAACTAGGACTGCCACAGTAGTGCTTCTCATTCAGACATGAAACACAGACTCTTTCGGTGAATGACCCATTCGTTCTGCAGGTCGAACCAATGATGTGCAATTTTATAACCCGCACTCAAATGCTGTTTGCTCGAGCTATAATCAGATTTCCAAGGCAGGAGCCACCGTCGCAGAGGGGGGTCACTTCAAAAGACAGAGACTCAGCCAGAATGATTTGTTCACATTTGTTCAAAAACAGATTGATTCAGGAATGACTCGCCGCTGATCTATCTTCCCGTCTCACTCATCTCCAACTCTTTCATGTCATCTGTTACGTAATCCACCATTATTGGAAAATGGTGGTCTTATTGCTCTAACAAGACTTCTGCCCCTCTTCTCTGAACTCGTATCGCTGCATCATCATCAACCACGCCGTAATTCATCTCTTTCATTTGCCCGCTGTGATTTATAATCCAATTAGCAGGGCTTCATTGCTAAGCCGAAACTAAAGGCACTTCGCATGAAAATGGGGTGTCTAGATATTAGCCGTAAGCTAGCGCTAGCACGTTTGGTTTTGTTGTCGTCTCTGTGATAAAGATGTAAGGTTTCTCGTCCTGAAAGCGGCTGCTTCTTTGTGATAAGATGCATTAAATGCTGAATTCAAAAGGACAAGCCGTTGATTCTGAATGTAATAGTGAGTTATGACAAACAGTTAGGATTGAGATGAGAGCTGTCACGGGGCGACTAGAGCCGGGCGTACATTCGCACGCTTATTCACATTCCCACAATGCGATGTTCCTCACAGCGTGCAGCTCACTTTGTCAAACGTCACAGGGTAGTCTGAAAGTCTCGTAACGTCTCACTAGATATATCTTGAATAGATGTGCGTTAAAAAGCAAACTTTTGTTGTGATTTGCATGAGATGGCATCAAATTTTAAAGTGCCGTGAGATGTCAACCTATTCCAACGTCTGAGCCAATCAGGACCGTGCACAAAGAGGCTTTGCTGTGCAGATTACCCAAAGGCAATTACTGTTTGGTAATTGCACAACCAGCTGTTATGTGCACCAGCACTGCAGCTGTGGATATCACATTACAATTCCATACACTGAGGCCGCTAACACCGCTGTGTTGGAGGCGGTAGCCTTTGATTTAGGAACCGAAACCGGTTGTCAATTTTATAAATATGGATAAGTTTGGGATTTCTGCGCTTACGTAAGATCTAGAGTGGGACAGAGCGGAGTTATGGGATTGCAGAGGCAGTGTATGCACCAGTGCCTGATTTAATTCACTTTAAATGAGAGCGGCTAATTAAAAATAGCAATTTCATCTTATTTCTGTGTACACTGGTGACAGGATGAAGGAATCCTGCAGCACTCTGAATTAGAGAAGACATAGCAAAGCAAAGCAAGTTAACAAGCCTGTCATTTCAGTTCTGTTCACTGAATCTTACAGCACTTAAATTTTACATTGCACTGGCCACATACAGCATGACCTAGTAAAATGCTTGTTTACGACTTCTTCACACATTTTACGACAAGCTATTGTACAGATTAGAATGAAAAATAAAGCATAAGTAAAAGATAGAAAGAAAACATTTTTGATTAAAGAAAACAACACTGTAAAAAAATCTGAAGAAATTGCAGCTGAGTTGCCGGTAACTTACCGTAGATTTAAATTTGTGTTATTTACTGGCAACATTTTGTTCAAAGTTAAATGAACATTTAACATTTACAAGTCTTTGTCTTTACAGAGTAAAACTAAAAAAACAGCATCAAGCAAAACATTTTGGGAAACAAAATCTGAAGCAAAAAACAGAAAAAGGTTGATGATGATTTCTGGTTCCCAGAATGCTTTGCATGAGGCTGTTATTATATAGTTTTATTCTGTAAAGATAAAGACTTGCCAATATTC
The DNA here is from genome assembly GCF_027580225.2 of Misgurnus anguillicaudatus. Classification (NCBI taxonomy): domain Eukaryota; kingdom Metazoa; phylum Chordata; class Actinopteri; order Cypriniformes; family Cobitidae; genus Misgurnus; species Misgurnus anguillicaudatus. Next base: position 17,124,828 of record NC_073345.2, read on the forward strand.
AAAATCTATTCAACTTTGAACAAACTCCCGCCAGCAAACAACATAAATGTCAATCCACGGCAAATTACCGGCAACCCAGCTGCAATAACATTGTAATTTCTACGGAATTTTTTTACAGTGAATGATTAAGATATTAAGATAACAATGTTCTATTCTCTGAAGAAATTATGACATACACTGTAAAAAATGCAGCATTTTTGTGAAATCAACATACTGTATGAAGAGTTTGGTTCCAGAACGCAATAAACGCCAAAATCAGTATAGTATCAAGTCAGTCTTAAAAAGTAAATTCTTAATTTTACGCAAAATCCAATATCCGCCGGTTTATTCTGAAATCTTTTCTTTCTTTTCACGTCCCTTGAAGTTATAAACGCCAGTCCTTCTTCTCTGCAGAAAAATCCGATCAACAAATCACAGCGCATCATTCCACGCATTGTTAACAACAATGGCGGTGCGTTGAATACACACAGAATCCTACACTCTCAGAAATAAAGGTACAAAAGTTGTCACTGGGACAGTACCCTTTCAAAAAGGTACACCTTTGTACCCAAAGAGTGATATTAGTACTTTGAACTGCCAAAATGTACCTTTAAAGGTACATATTTGTACCTAAATGGTACATATTTGGACCTTTTTTAAAGGGTACTGCCCCAGTGACAGCTTTGTACCTTTATTTTTGACAGTGTAGTTTTCTTGGATTGTACTTTGTGATCAACAAACAAACAAAAAACGAAATAATAATTTTGATGGCGTTGATAAACCTGTGGTGGTTGTCTGTGACGGGGAAGAAACGTAAGCCATCACAATCGAATAATTTACACGAGAGGCACTCAGGTGAAGAAAAAATGCCGGCTGTTGCTTGTTTTCACACGACAGCATCAAGCTCCTGTCATGCTAACACATTGACCCCAGGGGATCTTATGAAAAACTTTACATTATTTTACTTGAAGTCAACGAAAATCGTGCAGGACCAAAACATTTTACAGCTGATCGCTGTCAAAAAGTTCAGCAACTACGTCCTAAGTATAACAGCAGCAATGACAGTGTTCTTAATGTGACAAAGTGTTTTGATTAATGCCATTAATGTTTATTTTTTAATCAGTGTATACCACTAGTCAACTAAATTAATATAACATGGCAAAGATGAATGCACATTTATATATTGATTTAATAGATTTATAGCATTTTGAAAAAAAATTCTATAAAAAATCTGAAAATCAAGTTATGGATTTGAATTTTTTATGTTATTATAACCTAAAGATGCTATGTGAAAGTTTGTAACAGAAAATTGTCATTTTCATCTTGTCACTTTCTTGGTATGGAAGTTGATTTATAGCGTTTTGGAACCAAACTCTTATTTTATGTTACTTTAACTTAAAAAACTTAAAATAGTAGGTTGACTTGACTTGCAAAATCAAGTTGTTTTAACTTCATTCTGCATTTTTTTACAGTGTAATGAACCTAAAAAGATATGCAAAAAAATATGTATATAATATGACTTTAAAATAAGAAAGTGCATAGTGGTAAGAAAAAAATTATATTATAACGGTACGAAATAGTGCATAATGGCAGATGTACATAATGACCAATACAGGCTCATTCAACTTTTGTACAGTACCTCTGTCTAAATGTTTGCATATGTTCACCATACTGTATTTTTGTTTCAAATCTGCCTAATCCGGACCTCAGGCCATTCAGAATACTAATGTGTTTGCAGAATTTTGTAAAAACAAAAGTACATTTACAAAAAAAGGCACATTAAGGGGCGGTTCACTTTTTGAAGCCACGTGGAAAACGTGACTGCGCCGCTTTCCTCCTTCTTTCCAACGTGCTTTAAAGCAGCATTCTTAAAAGTTTAAATATGTTCAACTTGCTGTGTGCGCATCATGACCGCATCGCTCTCTATTTGACCGTGCCTCCCGCCTTCTATTTTCAAAATGACGAACATTCTAAAAACAATTGTTGCTAAATAGCACTAAAAACTTGTAATCAAAGGAGAACCATTTTTAGTGCTATATAGCACCTATAAAGGACATATGAAGAACCATACGGGGGTGATATCGCACCACTATAGTACCACATATGGTTCTACGTAGCACAAAAAGTGTGCTACACAGGTACTATACTATATGGCACTTAAAATGGTTCTCCTATGATTACGAGCCATTGAACCATTTGTTTTAGAGTGTATCAAACTGATGCAAAAGACATGAAATGTGAAACACCCATTAGAGGGTTTTACATGAGCTCTTCATATATTTATTTTTTGGGGAGTAAAAATTTCAGAATAGTAATCAGTTTATTACTCATTAACAAATACCATTATTAAATTACCATTAAATCAAACAAAGAATAAAAAATTAAACTGTAATTTTTGTGTAAAAATACTACATGGCAAAATATCTAAATCTATCTTTTCTATGGTTGGGACCTTTCCCATCTTTTCTGATAGCTCAATTTAACATTTCTGATTTCGAATGGTAATTATTTTTGCAGTCATATATTTTTATATAATGACCAGTAAAACTGCACATTTCACGGTTGCCCCTGACAACCAGTCTCCTGTTGTGCTAGTTTTTTGTCTCTCGTTGCACACCGCTGTCTCTTTCTCCTCGCGTTGTAAAACAATTCAACCCAAATCAATATTTCCATGTATTTGTTTATTTGGCAAATAGCTGGCAGGAAAAAATGACTAAATAAAACCCTTCAGGACGATACAAACTGTTTGGGTTGCTGTAATGATTTGCTTCACTGTATAATATCCCCTATAGGCATTTCAGATCATTTACCAGTGTACTTATTCTTGTAGTCAATGACATGCTGTGGGCCTTTACCATCTTGTTGAAACAGCATATTTTTTTAATTAGTCACAATTATAGCATGCATTTTGCTTGGCCACCTGAACCTCTCCATCTTAATCCCAAAACGCTCTTTTCCACAAATTTTTAAGACCCTGTAAATATATTGTATTTTGAGTATATTCACACTCCCCTCAGACCCTTAAAATAGACTTGTGTGCTTTTTGTCACAAGGGCCTCGTCCTCATATCTAACCTCACGCAGACAGCCGCAGTCCCTCATTCCAGCAAAACTGAGGACTGCTGACAAAGAGGACACTTTGCTAATGGACATCTACTGTCTTCATTTGCTGCAATGAGTTCGGTCTTATTGGAATTCAGATCCCAGCGTTTTCCCACCTGCAGCAGTGAGAGGCAGAACTTATCAAACCGTACCTTCACTTTGCTCTTCAAAGAGATGCTAAACATTAATGCTGGAAACAATGGCCCGCGGTTATGCGCAGAGCTGGGAATATATTTGTGGAGTCTCTCCGTGCACGAGCCCACACAATGCAATTTATGCAAACGGGGCGCATTACTGAAACAGCAATTATAGCCGTAGCCCTGTCTCTAAAATCAGAAGGGACTTTAGAGGTTGATAAAAATGTCCTATCTTGATGTAGGAACTTGTCTTGTGTGCGCAAGCCTCGATAGCAATGTTGTATGCGACGCAATTTATACCGAATCTCAAAATCTCGTAAACCTGCAGCATCTCATTTGACGAGAGTGAGTTATGAGACATCTAGCCTGGGTCTGCATGCAATTTGCAAAGATGTTATGAGAACAGATCTATGAAGATTGTATTTTCCTTTAGGATTCCTCTAAAGCTCTTTGATCTCCTGTCCTCAACCTCGTCCTCAGCCATGGGATTTATACGTGACTCATGTCTCGAAGTCGAATCGATTTTCACTTCACATGCTCTCTAAAAACAGCTTGTATTTTTTTAAGCTTATGAAATGTTCTTCGATGATTAGTGTGCTCTTAAGTCTGTGCGCATGCCATGTGGTGTCCTGGTCATTTGAGAGGACAAGACACACATCACATCGAATTTCCCACTGTACCATGTATGCACTGGTGTGTCCAGGATGGAAAAGACTGGGCTGATTTTAATGCTGGTGGCATTCAGTGACATTTATGTCACCAATTAATTTCAAAGCAGGACGGCCTGTTAATACCAAGACTACACAAATCCTGGCACACTGTGGTACAGGAAACAGATGGAGTGAATCCCTCGTAATGCATGAGAGGAAAAGCAAAGATACGTGTTTGTTGTTATGAAAATATATGACGCGTGGAGTATACAGTAAAACATACTCCATTATATCACGGGTCTGTTGAATGCTTTATTCTAATTGGCTGAGAAATGTTCAATAGGTGGTGATTATTTTCTGTAAACTGCACACCTAACCTTTTAAATGTCTTAAAAATAGGCACCAGGGGCCGGATTCACGAAAACATTCTTAAGACAAAAAATAAGAAAGTTCTTAAGATAAATTATAAGAATTGCCTAAGAATGTTCCTAAGAAATTCTCAAACATTTCTTAAGGAGTTCTCAATTTTTTCTTGAGAATATCTTAATTTTGTGTCTTAAGAATAAAATGACAGGCTTTTAAATAAATGAAGATACCCTGCTAATGAGGTAACAATATACTTATCCATTAATCTTTTGACTACCTTGCGATCATTAACGCGATACAAACGAATGATGCATTAAGACTACTACAGGATGTTATTCGCTGTTGTAACAGAGGCCAGCTAGTAGGCAATGCGGTGCGTAAATATAATTCCATAATGCCCCAATCGCTCTGGGCTCTGGGTGTGCATGCTTCACTCTCCGTGTCCACGGCTTTCGTCTCCCGCGACCCGCGCTCAGAGACGGACGCGGAGGGTGAAGCGTGCCCGCGGTTTCGGAGCCCTCGACTCACATGACGGTGCAATTATCGGTTCGCCTCTCGCTTACAGCGACTTTTAGCAGTAAAAGTAATTTCACAATGAATGTAGGCTATTACGGAGGAAGTTAAATGTTTGCTAATATTATCACTAATACTTATTTGTGTTTCATGCCATTAAACTTCATTAAATGAGTGTGGAATTCCTCTTTAAACTAATCTATGTGAAGTAAACTGATCAGAGTACAAAATACAACATGTCACATTTAAAACAATCACATTAACTTATAAAACATCTTACATTTTGAGATTTAATACTACTGTAAGGTTATCCTAACTTTAAGATGTTAAGACAGTTTATTTTTCAAGAATTGGAATTATTTTTAAGTTTTTTCTTAAGAACATACTTAAGGAAAAAAATAAGAACTTTTTTAAGAAGCTTTTTTGAGAATACAAAATATTCTTAACTTTTTTCTTAAGCTTGAATTTAAGATAAAAATGGCAGTTAAGAAGATTTTTCTTCTTAAGAATGTTTTGTGAATCCGGCCCCAGAGCAATGTTTGTGGTAACCGTGATATAAGAGTAATAATTGACTCAGGTCCTTTGAATTATTTAACAGTAATGCCAGATTATGCCACAATGTGCCACATTACCACCTTGGGTGTGCATTATTTTCAAATAATTCAGCGGCCCGTCGTCAATTATTCCTTACATATAGTATGGAATCTACATACAAACAGACCTATTGTCCCAAATGTCACCATGTCTGTAAGATCCAGGCTTAAACAACACTACAGCCAAATATCTAAATTACCCCATGTTTTACTTACCCTCAATCAATCTGAGATACATATGTCCATCATCTTTGAGACAAATACATTTAAAGTTATTTTAATAAATATCTTTACTTTTTTAAGCTTATAACAATAGAAAACCGGGATCAGGGAGCAACTTCTGACTTTGAAGCTCAAAAAAGTGCATCCATCCTTTACAGAGGTAATTCACATGACACCAAGGGGTAAATAAAGGTCTTATATGGCTAATTGATGTGATTTGTAAGAAAAATATCCATATTTTAAACTTTATAAATAGGGGTGCACCGATATATCGGCCGATGATGCTTACTATGCTTCTCAATGAATTACAGTGAAATGCTGTTACATCCAAAAGCCAGAGGGCGCTCTCGTACAGAAACTCAATATGCGCTGTAGACGAAGAACCATACGCACGCAGGTACATTAATAGCTGTGAATAATATCAGCTGTGCGATTAAGAATAGTTATCGGTCACGTATTATTAGTGTATATCTGCATTTACCGGTGCACCCCTATTTATAAATTATAATAACTAGCCTTTGGTAACTTGAGCCATCACGCGATTTACGAAAGTCACTGCGCAACGTAGCTCTGGCAACCAACTCTCGCTATAACTCTCTTCAAGTCCAAGATGGCGTTGGTTGGATGCAAGTTTAAAATATGGATATTTTTCTTACAAAATCTCATTGATTACCCACAAAAGACCTTTATTAACCTCTTGTAGCCATGTGGATTACCTCTGTTTTGGGGGTTTTAAGTAAGATGTTGTTCCCTGATCGCTGTTTTATACTATTATAAAGCTTGGAAGAGCATTTACTAAAATAACTCCAAATGTACTCGTCTTAAAGATGATGGACACATGCATCTCAGGTTGCTTGAGGGTGAGTACAGTATCATTTGGGAAATTTTGATATTTGTCTGGAGTATCACTTTAAGTTTCATAATTTACTGTAGTATAAGATTGGGAGCTGTTGTTGATGTTTAGTGTTGTTTATATGTTTCTTTTTAGAAAGGAAATTTTACATGAATAAATCCTTTTAGTGTTTAGTAAAGATTGAGACAAATTAACAATTAATTTGTTGCTAATTCAAAATGTAAGGTCTGCAGTTGCTGTTATACAGTATTTGTGTATTTGCTGAAGTAGACATTTACTATTTAGTGACCAAAAAAATCCAAAGACAATTGAGGAGCTCAGATGCAAAAGCCGCTAAACGCCACTTTCGTCAAAAATAAGATAATGATATTAATGGAATGCATTTGGCACGTTTTATACATTCATCATATATTTTAGCTTCAAATCTGCTTAATCCGGCCTCAGGTGTTTGAAAAAAATGAAAAATAAAAAATGCCTTTTTTTGCATATGACCTTTTCAATTATATTCATTCAGAGAACTTAAATACATTCTCACCTAACCTCATATTTTTTGGTTATACATCAAGTATTGTCAATATCAACAAGTTTTTTTGAATAACATGTCCCTTACCGAGCACTTATGTATTCTGTCATTAAATACTGGTGCAGGCTGGTGCTCGCGGCGACCTTGGAAAAGGCTATCCATGTCTAAGAGAGAAAAAATCACAACCATTTTTCACAAAGGCAGATAGGAAGTAGGGCAGAGCAGAGCGTCCATGTGAAACCTACCATTTTCATCTTTAGTCATTTTGAAGCCCACTCCAGTCATGGGTAAAAAAGCAAGATTGTTTCATCTGTGCACGGTGAAAAATGGCCCGAGCGCCAAATTGGTTCTCCCATTCAGGGGTGGAAGTGGAGGACGGGTGCCACAGAAGAGCTCTTTGTGACAATCACTGTAGTATTTGCCTCTTGCAGCAGGACTAGACTTCTTCTTCTGAATCTCTCATGACCGTAGAAAGACACCTGCCAAAATGCTGGCGTCTCACGTTAAGCATGGCTGCACAAATAGGTAACGGCGTTCTGTTCTTTTAAACAGCGCTAAACCCTTGCTTGCAAATTCGTCGCACGTCACTGGACATTCCAGCAGTTTACCGTGTCCTATGACCAGCAGTGGTTTGGACAAAACAGCCCCAGGGGAAGAGGCTTTTAAAGCTGAAATAATTGTTCCCAGAGGACACAATAAGACCTGACAAAAACACACCAGGAGGAGAAAATAGCACAGGTGGAAAAAAATGCATACTAATTTTGAAACTAATTTGAAAGCCAGCGGAAGGGCCTGGGGTGAGGTCACAGGATCTGGAGCCAACTGGTTTAGTCAGAAAGCATTAGGGCAGGGGACAAGGGCAGACTTGTGACATCCATGCAATGCAGCTATTAAAACACATCTGTGTGCAATACCCGTGTGCATGTTACCAATGCTCAAAAACATGGACTCTAATGTTGGGCAGTATTGAATATCTATTCACAACATAAAAATGAATATTACAGTTACAGTTAGTAAGTTTTTAAGACAAAATTCACTGTGCTCAGATGGCTTTTGGAATGAAAATTGGGTAAATGTGTTTTTGTGGAACGGGACTGGACAGCAGTGCGTCTCGTGAGACTGTAGAAAGCAACATTTTGCTGACAACTCGGTTTGGTGAACAACAGCGGGTGCCGCCTGAAAATGACTCCCTGAGCAACCTGTTCTGACTCCAGTCTCACTGCTTTATTTAAGACGCTCGGCGTTACAGGCTTGTTTTGACATGGGAGACAGTGTTAGACTTTAAGCAGCTCTCCTAAAATGTCGTTCAGAGCCAGAAGTGTGTTTTAGTGTCGGTGTATAGCAGGAAGGTGAACAAAAGATTTGTTTGATGGATATTGTGTGTGCGACAGCTGAAAACTCATAGCTACAGCACGGTGAGAAGGAGGGGATTTTCAGAAGCTCAGTAAGCTTATTGGTCGCGTCTCCGCCCCCGCCGTCAAGCAGAATTGGAACTCCAAGTAAAAAGAGTAATTATTCATGACTGAGCTGTGCACTGCATACTCTGAGGAGCAGTTGAGATTGGATGCCTAATTAGCTCTGTGTATCAGAATAGAGAGAGAGAGAGAGAGAGAGAGAGAGAGAGAGAGAGAGAGAGAGAGAGAGAGAGAGAGAGAGAGAGAGAGAGAGAGCGGCTGGCTCCTCCCCATTCGGTTTCGGCTGACCCATTTAAGAAACACAGCGAGGCACGAAACGCAAAATCAGCTGAAACATCTAACACCTTCCACCCTCTGGGAAGCCTTTCTTGAAATGTGGATTGAGAAAGACGTGTTCGAGTTTGAAATCAAAAACTGGCTCTTATTCAGAACCATTTTGCTCTTTTCCTTTTTCAAACTGTTCAATAAAAAATCAAAATATTTTGTTAGTTTCAATTAGCTTTTTTCTGATGATGGGACAGGGAACCATACTAAAGGCATTGAAGGACATTCATTTACGGTTTAAATAGGCAACATGATAATGAATGTATTCATGAATATCAGCTGACGTCACTCACATCTCAAACTTGTCTTCTGCCATTTTGAGTACCTGAAGTGGTCGCAAAAGAACTGTAGAATATGTTGTGAGCATCAAAATCGCTATTTTTACAACACTAAGAAGGCTTGACAAAACATGATACTTTGCTCGAAGTATCATCTGTATCTCTACACATGAACTCGAACATTGAGGACATTGTTTGTGTACACAGAGTTTACTAAAAAGAAGGTTTTGAACAACTGACTTTGGCTGTTTTGGTGTCTGCTCACCACCATCTTGCCAGTCAGGATGTATCGATCTCCGAATGCAACGTAAGGAGGGAGGAGAGTAAAGATGTATAGCTCCTAAAGCATAGTTCCATATAAATGCTCAGATAATTCATTGTTTTGTAGCAAGTGAAAAACAATATTGACCTTCTAGAGCCTCATATGAGATTCATTCATTCGCATTCGGAGATCGATTCTTTATCTGGCAAAGACGGCTAGCGGACGCAATAACAGCCAAAGTCTGTTGTTCAAAACCTTTCTTTTTGGTAAACGCTGTGTATACAAACAATGTTCTCAATGCTCGCATTCATGTGTAGGGATCCAGGTGATACATGTACTTCGAGCAAAGTATCATTTTGTGTCGTGCCTTCTTAGTGTTGTAAAAATAGTGGTAGTCTTTGGCAGCGGACAGCAGCTGGAAGAACGCATCAGGGATCGAGTAGGCATCACACCCTAATGATGATATTTTTTTAAGTAGCGTTACTTTTCATGACAGTCAAGGTGCGAAATGTTGTCTTTCGTAGCCATTGACTGTATCCATACGAATCATAGACAGTAAAAGATAAGAAATCTGTAAATCGTAGCAAGCTAGCTAATGCTTGTCAGTAGCCTACTGGTACTCGGTAGGTACTTAAAATGGCGGCAGTAAGCTGGAAAAAGAGCAGATGACGTAAAAGGTCACATGACTGATATTCATGAATAGAGGGTTTCAGCAGTAACAAAATAAACAAAGGCTTTCGTGGAACACACGTAACTTCCAGTAAACTCCGCTAAGAATCAATAACAACAAAGTCCTTTTAGAGTAGTTTATTTCCAGCTCAGTCTCACGAAATTTCGTTTTCGTTTCGTGATATTATCACGAATTTCCGCGTTTTTCCGTGATTGTATAACGAATTCCTGTTTTCGTGTGATTATCACTTATTGGTTACTCAACTGTTTTGTCCTATTTTCTTACCATTGTCGCTTCGGTTTTACATAAAATGACATCCCTACCCTTGTCTTTAGGAAACCAAAACATTTGTTATTTTCAATGAGGTATTTGTTCCAGAGTTCATTTTAGCCACTAGTCAGACCATTAAACAAAGTAAAGTTCTGACCAGACTCGTAACCACGACAACGCACGAGCGTCCGATGAAACTGTCCATAGAGGGTATGCAACAACTTCACTTTTCACGTGACCACGCCAGAGCTCGCCCTGTTGAGTGGCAAAACATTCAACAAAATGGCTGGTTTTCATAGCGGCTACTGCGAAAACGCCAGTAAAACTGACTACCGGTATTATCAGCTTAAATTGAAATTAGTTGGCCTTAACAGTGACCCTAACAAATTGCAAAACAACCAGTAGTCTGTGGACACTGGCATATGGCCAGACATTGCTTTTCCTGACATATATGTTTGTCTTGCCTAACACTATTAAACTATCCCACCTTTGTAGAACACAAGGCTCATTATATACTGTAGGATGTTTTTTTATGAAGGCTCACTGACAAAACTTTGCAATTATAACTATAATTATTTACATACCTGACATATGGCTACTGCTACTGATTTTCTTCTCCTTTGAGTGTTTTTGCAGTCCGCTCGAAATTTTGGTTGAATGTGTCAGCACAGTCGATCACACAACTACTTTTCCCATTTTAGACGCGTTATTATGCTAATGCTGTCGCTCAGACTTTTTGCCACTCAGTGGGCGTAACCGCAGTCACTTTCGCCGAAGGTGAAGTCACGTGCATACCCTCTATAGTCATCACGTATTTCTGTTGTGATGTCACATCCTTGCACATGCCAACTAGCATGAGCTGGTTCTTTTTGATGAATCATTCAAGCAGTTTTCAAAATCAGTCTTGAATTCATGAGTTACTAGTTTGAATCAGTTTAATGACTCACTCGCTTGAGTGAATCAGTCAGAGTGGTTCCTTGACTTATTCACTGCACCGCAAGTCATAACGTGAGTCACTGTTTAAAATGATCTGAGGACTGGTACTGTTACATATGATGTGTATATATACATCATATTCAAATACAAAATCTTCAGTGAAATTACTGTCTGTTGCTTGACAATGTGAAATTAAAGATTCATATGTACTGTAATAAAGCAGAATGTACTGTAATAAATGATGCTGTCTTTAAAGCATGTTACTAATAGTACCATTGAAAAAAGCACACATCTGTTTTTTTCACAATATGTTATTATGTAGTAATTGTATGTGTTAGTTTTTATCACCTTGTTCACATCCTAACAACAGCACACAGGAAATGTAGTTTGTGTAATATAGACTGCAATGATTCTTTGTTCCATCGAATGTTCAAAAGAAGATGTTTACAGTTAATTCAGGCGTATGCCTTTCGGATAATCTGTTTACATGACATATACATAATAGAAAGGGACCGAATTCTGATTACCACTGCAATATTCTTGTTTATGTAAACGCAATCAATGTGTCTCTTGTACTTTATAGATGTACTTCCGTCTCAATTGACATTATGTTAAATTACCTTTGCGAGGGGAATTGGGGAAGGACAAACAGGGATACGTGTTTATGAAATTACAGATGTTTCATTTAAACACCTTTTAAGCAGGTCGATTTGCCTGGGGTTTGTGGACATTTTGAGCATATTAAGATTTAGGAAAACAATTTAGATAGTCATCAGCCGCTTTTTAAACAGCGAATGCATATTTAAAAAAAATAAATAAACAAGTGTGTGTGTATGTTTAATAGCTCGGACAGCTTTCCAATTTAAAGATATATATTAAATATTGATATTTTGTTAGAAACTAATTTTGAACTAAACACATTCTTCTCCCTCTCTCTCTTTTTCATGTGCTGTTTATTATCTGCTGTTCTCTCCAATTAAAGGTAAGCACGTTTTATTATTCTTTACAATTCATAAATATGGTTGTTGTGCATGTTCTTTTATGCATCACTAGCTGTTGTAATTCACCACATTTTCATTGATTTATGTACAATTTACATCGATTCCATGCCCCAACACATACATTATGGTTATAGACGATAATAATTATAACTAAAATGAATTAATACAATTTTATTCTTATGGACTTGGGTTTAACTCGTGGCATAATCTCTACTCTGATACCATAAATCATTATATGCGGCATGTTGCTTAGTAATAAACTGAAAAAGCCACAACCCATACATCAGTGTATGCCACCATTGCTTTTTTCTAACCACAGCAGCACAAATACATTTATGGAAGAATTCACTAAACAATCACGTTTCATTCTCAGAAATTGACCGCAATTTGTATCGTGCTATTACTGCAAATTGAAAGCCCGCAGTGAACATTGCCTAGGTCGGCTGTATATGAAAGAGATGTTTAGGTGAAGCCCTCCATGATGCTGAATTAGAAAAAAGCAAATAAATTGATTTTTTTTACATCCTCACTGTATGTGTAGTTATGATTTATTAGTTCTTTACTAGCTCCTCTCTTGACTTTATCTGTATATCTTTCCTCTATTCACAAACTCTCTCTTCTTCACTGGCCGTTAAATGGATGTCAGTGCTGATTACAGGACGTTACAGTGTTTTGTGCCAGTGCGAGCGTTCTGGAGAGACTGCCGCATTATTGAACTGACATCTGTAGAGCGCTCTTAAATGTGCTTTGAATTGGCTTTCTCTGCCTACCAGTGTCTCATCTCTCATAGGGTTCAAAAAACCTTCCATTAATCCTAATAAGCTTGAACTTCCGTGAAAGGTTGTCAATTCTTTATCCTCTTTTCAAATATACTGTAAAAAATGTTAGCACCACTTTGTGTTGTGTCAGGAGGGATTTGCATGATTCATAATTTCAGCCTAAAATTGGTTTATTGTATATTTATCCAACCCTGTATCACGAAATTATGTACATACTGTCACGTAATTTTGTGAGTGTTTTCCGTGACACTACCACGTTTTTCCGCCTTTTTTGCGTGAACATGTCACGTATTTGTTCCTCAACTGTTTTGTCCTATTTTCAAACCATTGACGTTTTGGTTTAGGGTTAGATTTGGTGTTTGCGTTAGGAAGTTACTTTAAGGATTGGTTTCTACCTTTTTTCATTATTTTTTTATATTTTATGATTTTTAAACCATTGTCGCCTGGCATTAGATTTAGAGTTGGGTTTGGGTAAGGATGTCATTTTTTGTAAATCAAACCTAAACCGAAGCAATAAATAGGACTAAACATTTGAGTAACAAATACGTGACAGTGACACGTAAACAGAAATACGTGACATGTTCATGCAAAAAGGCAGAAAACGTGTCTCTGTCACGGACAACACTCACAAAATTACGTGACTATAGGTACATAATTTCGTGATGCTGGGTTGATTTATCACAGCATATTCACCCTTACACCTTTTTTTATAAATTGGGGTACGCAAATAGGTCATAAGCATAACATACTTCACATAAATATTAATAGAGTATGTTCATGAAATCTATTACACTGTAGACATTTCATGTGGTACTGCTATATACAGAAACTGACAATGTTTTATTTCTGCATTGTGAGTGTATTTTTTTTTTTCATTTCCTGAAAATAACAGTATGCATTCATCTTATAATTGGGTGATGCTCTGTATTGTGAGTGTGTTTTATTACAGAAATCAATTTGGATTCGCAACCCATTTAGGCTGTAAAGCACAACAAACTCATGGCTAAATGAGATTTCGAAAGGCTCTGGCTTTTTTTAAAGCTTGTTAAAACTAGTAAAATAACATCTTTCTAAAAGATTTCCTCAACACTTAAAAAAATGTTTGGTTCATTTGATGGTTGGGACAAATCCAACCCATTGGGTTTTAATTTAACCTATATGCTGGGTTGTTTCAACCAAAATGCTTGTTTGTTTAAAGGAAAACACCACCGTTTTCAGTATTTTACTATGTTCTTACCTCAACTTAGATGAATTAATATATACCTATTTTTTTTCAATGCGTGCACTTGTTCAGTGTGTTGTGAATGTGTTAGCATTTAGCCTAGCCCCATTTATTCCATAGGATCCAAACAGGGATGAATTTAGAAGCCACCAAACAACACTTCCATGTTTTCCCTATTTAAAGATTGTTACATGAGCAGTTACACAATTATGGTGGCACAAAATAAAATGTGGAGATTTTTAAGCAAATAAAAATTAGAAATATATTGTATCACTCCTGACTCCTCCCCCTCTCGCTCAAACTTCTGTCAATATTACTGCGCCCGAGGTGGAAGTGCTGCAAACTAAGCGCTCATCCGCCATACAATATAGTTCTATTTTTTTCTATCCCGCTTAAAAAAACAACACAATTTATTTTGTGCCACCATACTTACTCGTGTAACTACTCATGTAATAGTCTTTAAATAGGGAAAACATGGGAGTTGAGGTAAGAACATAGTAAAATACTGAAAACAGTGGTGTTTTCCTTTAAAGCTGAGGACTTACAGCATTTTTATGCTCTACCTTTGACTATTATACTGTACAGTTACTTCCAATCCTACAATTTAATTCAATAAGACCAGAAAAAGCACTATAGGATGCCTCTTTATGTCATTATCTATTTTAAAGATACTACGACATGTTGTTATTTTCTTAGTGGACATCTTATGGCAGACGCAGGTAATCACACTGAGCTGATATACAGTCATAACACACTTATGCTAGTGTGATATTTCTTTAATAACATCTGTGGCTCTCTGAAAACTTGTCTGACTCACTGATGCGTGGCTCTCAGCTGTGTTGCTCGCATCTGTGTGTTCAAATGAGGATATTTGCCTCACACTTTTAACAAAATAAACACGTCTTGCCTTGACATCAGGGAAAAACTTGTTACAATGCTTTAACAGGGGTCAGATTTTCATTTTATGACTTGGATATCTACAAAGAATAACTAAATGCTACTGTAAACAGTGGAGACTCTTGAGGTTTTTGATTCGCCGCTGTGCTGTAGAGCTGTAAGCCGTATCTATAACTTATTAAGCTTCGATATCTAGGGTGTCCTATTTTGGTAGGCAGCTTTGATAAACAAATCAAAGCATTTCCACGGGGGCTCAGTGTGTGTTCCTCAACCCTCCACCCTCTATAAACATTACAAACCTGACATGAACAGCTCCATTCACTCGCCTCGTGCAATAAGATGGAAATATACAGATTAAATAGCGTGTGCAGTGTTTTACTAAAAGATAAGTTGAATATAATCTACTGTATGTTAAGATCATGAACACCTCTTTTTCTCTAAGCATATAATTATGTTTGGCAAAAGGTGCAAATTAAATTTAACACCACAGATTACATTTCTAGGAATTCACAGATGGCAAGCTGCCAGGAAGGTTTGACTGATATTGGAATCTGATTATCTTTCTCTGTGATCTTTGTAGAGGTGTGCAGAAAAAATCTCTTAAAAAATGATGGGTTATTTTCAACCCACACTGTCAGAAAAAAAAGGTTTAAAACTGTATCTTTTCTGACACTAGGGTAGTAGCGTCGAAGGTTCATTTTTGTACATTTATGGGTATACCACACATCTTTTATATATCCTAAAGGACCTATTGTGTACCTTTAAGAGACAATTTTGTACTAGTTAAATGTTAGGGGTACAAAACATTTACCTGTACCTTAAAAAGTTTACAATAGGTACTTTTACATGGCTTGTGCTATTCCCAGATAACAACTGCTCAAAACTAATAACACATGATAACCCAGATTCTACAAGTCAATTTGACAGGTACAGTTTATTATATCAGTGGTTTTCAAACTGGTGGCCGGGGCCCCCAGGGGGGCTGCAAGATGGTGCCAGAGGGGCCCCAGTTTTATGACATTTTATGAAATACATTAATTTATCATGATTTCTGTGTAATTAAACCTAAAAAAAAAAAACAAGGCTACTAACCAAAAGCACTACTTTTTTGTATAATTTAATGTTTTTTTAATTAAAATGTTGAGTTTTAGAAACAGTTTTTTGTCACAAATTTTCTTTGGGGGGCCACGAAGGAATGCACCGTACACAAGGGGGGGCACACGCTGAAAAAGTTTGGGAACCACCGTATTATATTACACAAAAATAAATATAAATATGTCTTTTAGTAACATATGACATTATATTCACAAATAATTCAATAAATAACCAAATAGTGCGCTTGTGACATTTGAACGTCTTGTCTTATCTTAAAACCCAAAGTAAACAGGTTTTCCTTGTGGAATGCCTACATTAGTTAAAAATGAGCAAATCAAATATTTCAAATCAATATTTAATGCTTCACGTTGAGTCCTGATCATACTGGCGTATTTCTGTGATAACACCCACAGTACCGTATCCTTACAGAATGTACCCAGAAAGGTACAACATTGTATTATGTTTTGTATACTTGTAAAGATACAAAAGGGAACCTAAAAGGTACAGTTTTGTTCCATTTTTTTCTGTAAGTGCAGCATTTGGTAAAAAAAATTGACAAACTTAAAGGAAAACACCACCGTTTTTCAACATTTTATTATGTTCTTACCTCAACGTAGATTAATTAATACATACCTATCTTTTTTCAATGCGTGAACCTAATCTTTGTACAGCGCGTCGTGAATATGTTAGCATTTAGCCTAGCCCCATTCATTCCTTAGGATCCAAACAGGGATGAATTTAGAAGGCACCAAACACTTACATGTTTTTCCCTATTTAAAGACTGTTACATGAGTAGTTACACGAGTAAGTATGGTGGCACAAAATAAAACATGGCGATTTTTTAAGCAGATAAAAAATGATAACTATATAAACGAAATGCACGTGATGTCACCTTTGGCAAAAGTGCCTGCCGTTATGCCCACTGAGTGGCAAAAGATAGAGCATCAGCATTTGAGTACAGTGTGAAGTCAGCGAAACGCGTCTAAATGGAAAACAGCTGGTGTGCGATAGACTGTACAAACAGATTAACAAGAATTCGGAGCTATCGTTTTACAGACTGTCGAACAACTCAGAAAGGAGAAGTAAATTGATCATTCATGCCAACGTCCAGGTGGGTTGACAAGTTGCTACAGTCACTATCAAGCAGAGGTTTTACTTTTTACTTAAAAGTTTTTTTTTCAAGGGTTTAAATTTTATCCGTGTTTTTCTTTGGAAAACATTCATTCCAAAGCATATTATCATTATTTTTACTCTATTACATTTCAGAAATACAATATTTAAGTACATTAGTAAAAGTAAAAGTACACAATTTTAATGTAATTAAATATGAAATAAATTTTAATATACAATATTAAAGAATACACAGTATGATTCTATGCTTTAGAATGTAGTGAAGTAACATTTTTCCCAAAACAAACACCCTAATAAAGCACAGATGCTCGGAAAATGTAACTAATGTAACTAAGCACTGTCCACCTCTGCTATAAAGTCCAACTAAATTCAATTTAAGCTGATAATAGTCAGTTTTAGTGGCATTTACTGGCAAAATCCACTTTGACAAGTTGTTAAGACATAAATGTGTGTTGGGAGTGTGTGAACAGAACAATCATGCAATGAAAAAAATCCACCCACTGCTTCTTATAATCCCCATTAAACCAAAGCAGTCTTATTAGACATGCTGTTTTGATTCTTATGTTAATATGACATCACACTGATAAAGCCCTGCCTACAGCCAATGACTAACTGGTTTATTTTACCCAAAAGCTTTTGTAAATGTGTTTGTTAGCACATTGTATTGCTAATGTGGTTAAAGCTACTATTGTCTCAAACTGTATTCACATGATATTTTTAAAAAGAGTGAGGAGCAGTAGCTCATTTGCATTTAAAGGTACAGACATGAAAACAAAACGTCTCACCTAAATAGGGGCATCCTTTTGGACATCCGATAATACATGATCTGTGGGGTATTTTCTTTACGGACACATTCTAGGCACACCTGAGACTTATATTACATATTAAAAAATATGTGTCTTTTAATTCAAAAATAATAATCAACATTTGACAGACGCTTTTATCCCAAGCAACCTACAGTGCATTACAAGCACTGATTTCACATTGACACATTAACCTTACATTTAGAAGTTTTCCCAACTGTCTCGTATCAGAGTAAAGAGAATTAGATGCCTGCGACTTCATAAAACATCTCTTTGAACGAACTACGTTCCCTTGCCGAAGCGGCTCACACTGCGAGTAATTCACCGCCAGGTTTCCACAATTACAGAAAATTGCAAATATTTCAGTACTAGGCAGTTAGCCTAACTGCAGGGTACGAGTCTTCATTTGATTTCCATCCACACTGTCAAGTAAAAGTGCCATTAGATTTGATTAACCATGGTAATATGGTAATCTAGAGAAGTTCTCTAATAATACAGTGATGTTCAGGTGAAAATAAGTTTTGTTAATTTGTTTCCTTTCTTTGTGATTAGCTATCGAAAAAATGCCTGTAGCGAAAGTTGCTATTTATTTATTTATTTATTAGTTAGATATAGTGTAGCTTTTTAAATAGCTTATTTCTGGTTATGGCTGAGAGCCCAGAGTATTGTTATTGGTCCACACAATAAATGGAATTACATTTGCAGCATTGGAAAAACAGACGATAAAATGCATTGCAGGTCTTGTGGTTTCAATTAAATTTTGTATAGCGGGCTATTTCGCATTTCTTTTATACTGTAAATAGCTTTGTCAATATTAACAATAACGCTAACAGGAATTTTTTGGATCCTGTTTAGCATTTAGATCCGATTTGGTTATTCTTGCATCCTCCCTTGCCTTGTCTTATCATCATTTTATATTCGCTGTTCCTGTTTGAAATGTGCAGGACGTTCTTGGCCTGCAGAGCTTATTTATCAGTCTCAAAATTCTTCTTCCACACTGTAGGAAAATAAGTGTAAATCCCGGTGTGGTTTATCCCGCGTAATGTAGGAGGTTAATACACCCTGGCACCCGTGGAATGGTTTTTTGGGAGAGATGCATATATTGTGTTGCCAGACTTAACAAACATGTGAGTGGCTGTAAGGAATGCTAAGTAGATTGCGTCTGTTTCTTCTCCTTCTCACAATATTGAACTGCGACAGCAAGACAAACAACAAGTCTGCTCAATTTTTTATAAGATTTCATAGTTTTGCTGCTTTGCAGATGTGTGTATTGAAATGTTCTTGCCAACACTCAGCATTATCTTGGTTTAGCAGTAGCTGTTTAGATGTTGGTGATCCTCAGTTGATGGGTGTGCAGATATCAATCAATGCTTTTACTAAAAGCCAAACCATAAGGTTACCTTACCTTTTCAATAAAGATTGACCTAGGTTTCGTACAGCGTATGTTCTGTATTTGAATTGCTCTGTGGTACGCAAGCTTGACATTACACTTCACATAATTGCATAGCTCAGAAACGAATGGCTTGGATGTTTGCCGTGTAGTTTGGGAAATTGTGCAATGCATGGTTAAAATATTTACCTTGTGAAGATGTTATTCTGATGTATTTTTTTAATTTGATCATTAAATTTGCATTACTCTTTTATGAATACACAAGAAAGACATTGTTCAAACTTGTCCTCCGCGCCAAAAAATAATAGTCAAATATAATTTTGGCAATAGTGTTTCCCCCAAACACAAAGAGAAAAGTGCAATAGAAAAACCCTTGATGAATATCACAATAACAGTCGAGTTGTCCCAACACTGATTGCTTGTTTCTTTTTGGCATGCAGTCCATATCCAACAGGGAAAGGTCTTTTTGTTTCTTTATTATTTCTTTTTATCTTAATTACTTTTTATTATGGAGCTTTAATCATTTTAAACACAGGATGTACAAATAACAAACTTAGAGCCAACTTTTCGACCTCCCTGAGATAAAACCATCCATTTTTAATATAACATAATATGTGACCCTGTCTGTGAAAACCCAGCTAAAGTATTTTTTAGTGATTTTACTGTTTATCATCCTACATCTGTGAAAAATAACCTTAATATCTTAAATATTGACAGAGTAAGGTCATGTCAAAGACTTTAAAAATAAATGACTGAAATCCAAATTTGATGCACCAAATTTCAAATTTAGATTATGAGACTTTAGCCTTGAGTTCACAGACAGGGGGACATATATTATGCTAACTGTACTGGCATTTTTAACATAACTTTCAGGGGCTCGACTAGCTATTTTGGGCTTTATGAAAGAATATTAAGTTGGGCCCCCTACTGCACTAATTTCGTACCAAACATACTGTACAACTAAGCCAACCTAGCTATCCAAAATCTTTGACTGTAATTTAATAATACAGACCAACTTTTGCTATTGCTTTTGGACACTGTTATCATTATTTAGTCTGAGACCTACGATGTCTGTAGCTATAATATGATTTATTGTGCAAATGTTAATTTAATAGAAAGCTGCCAGCTGCCTAAAAGCCAATTGCCGCTTTTAGTACCCCACGGTTTGGTTTGTGTCAAGTCGGGTCAGCTTACTTTTGGGGGCTTTTCCACTGGGTGCAGTACATAGTACCCGATACTTTTTTAGTACCACCTCGTCTGAGGTTCCAAGCGACCTGAGCTGATACCAAAACGTGATGCGAAAACACTATTGGTCCAACCTGATCTGGGATAGTCACGGAATTTTTTGCTCATTTTTCCGTGGCATTCTCACGGATTGGTTACTCAACTGTTTCGTCCTATTTTTTTATCTTTATCGCTTCGGTTTAAGGTTAGATTTACATAAAATGACATCCTTACCCAAATCCAACTCTAACCCCAAAGCCAGGCGACAATTGTTTAATGTTTAGAAAAAAAAGTATAAACCAATACTTAAAGTGACATACTAACGCAAACACCAAATTTAACCTTAAACCGAAGTAACAATGGTTTGAAAATAGAAAAAAGCAGTTGAGTATCCATTCCGTGAGAATGCCACGGTAAAATGAGCAAAAAATTACTTTGTGAGATCATGTTGATTGGTCTGAGAGATTAGACCCCTTCAAGGTTTGTAAACATTGAATGACTATCGAACTGTTCATACCATTTAGGCTTAATAATTTAATCTAACAGTGCTGAAAAATGATGACTTACCTCAAATGAAGTGAGCACTACAAACACAAGCCTCTTTGATCTTTGCATTGTCCCAGTCTGCACGTTAATTGCTTGCAGACGCAGATGTTGTATTTTTTTTGTTTTTGAGATTCTGCATGAATCGCGAAAACTTAACGGAAGACCTGGTGCGATTTTCACAGCCCACGACGTAAGTAGGCATTTTTGACAATACCGAATAATACGCAACTCAATCTGCTGTAATGACTTTCTGACCCCAACATGCGCAGTGGGAACAGCCTGTGACGTAAACCGTGAAGGGGTCTATTGTCACTACACTGAAAAAATGATTCATTGAATTTAATCAATTTTATTAAGGTGAGTGGTTGCAATCAATTTATTTAAGCTACATTTAAACAAAAGATTTATATTTTATTTTACGTTACTAATATTTTTTGTTTAAATGTAGCTTAAATAAATTGATTGCAACCACTTACCTTAAAAAAATGTATTAAATTCAATGAATCATATTTTTTTCAGTTTACCAGCGTCATCGATATAATGTAAAATATTAGCTTTATCTTCATGTTAGCTTGCGCTGTCTATGCTCTGAGTTCCCAAACTCCCTTTAAGCAATGAAAAACATCCACAGGTTGTGAATCAGGAACCCCATACCAGTTTTTTCCAGACTTGCAGTTTGTTGCAGCACATTCGCGACTCGCACGTCCACGTACTGTATATGCTTAAATGCAACTTAAATGAGGCTCAGTGGAGCGCGTTGACTGATGCCACGGGTGTTTGTACAGAAACTGTCATGTGAGACAGAGGTAGTGATAAACGCGGTGTGTAAACATCTATTTGTGGTGGCCAATTTTTATTTTGTGGCGGACTGAGAAATAAATGAATGTATGGGGATGTATTCCAATAACACTCTCACTTGTATGATGTCACAGCAGTAGGCAGCACAAATATAATGACGCGCCTATAATCCCTCCCACTGCGAAGTGTTACTAAACTCAATGGAAAAGCAAACCAAGCCAAAGTGAGGTGAGCTGACCCGACCTGACCCAAACCAAACCGTCGGGTACAATGCAATGGAAAAGCGCCAAAAGTATAGTCAACTTTTTACATGTACATGGGGGTCCGAGTACAGTACGTGTGCCGCAATTTTAGTCAATAGAAGAGATTTTTAAACTCTGCAAACATTGTACGTGCGCTAGCATGTTTCTACAGAAGTATGTAGCACAGGAGATGCATTGCATTTTGTCACAATGTCTGCATACACGTACGACTCAAATAAACTATACTTTTCAAGGCTCTGCGTTCGACTGTGGACGTACATTCGCGTACAGGTAAAAAAACAGACTACACTCCCAGCTTTAGGCTTACCTTTAGATGCCCACATTTATCTATATAACAAATAGACTATTTTCTCCATACATGATACAGTACTGTTTGATTTATTGTACAATCACCTATAGCAGAGAGCTTTTTAAAGCATATATCATCCTTTTATGATCAAACAGTCTTGTGGCGGGATAAAACCATTTATACAAAGACTATAATAAGCTACCATTAATACCACAAAGACACTGTTCTTTCAATTTTATGCCACGCTGTACTCATGCTCTTTAACGCATTACTGCAGCATCATTTGATAACCCAGAATAATTAATTGAAGGGAAAATCTCCACTGTATGCGAGAAAGCCTGGCTGTTGTGTTGTGTTGTGTTTATCGGCAGCATATTCTCCTGGTTCTGCTTTCGAGTCTGACTTTGATTTCCAGCACTGTGAGAAATCTCAGGTCCAGAAGGACTGAGCCTGTGCACACATGATCCAATGGACACAATTTCAATATCCTTCTCTGTGGGCTCCTGGGAAAACACAGCAAATAACTACATTGCTCTAAACTCACTCCCTGAAGCCACCGTACCCGAGTTTTATCTAATCACAGCATCTCACCGGAGTGCTGAAGATATGAACTCTCACTGGAACACAATCCGAGGGTGCATGAAAAGTACGAGAATGAATCACTTCGCTGAAGTGTTCAATTAGGTAGGGCCGTAGCCAAAAAACGTTGTTAATTTATTTTTTTGTTTTCGTGTGTTCGGTATCCTATAAGGTTTTGAGTTTAAGTAAAATTACATGCATGGACTGGTTTTTATCAGAGGGACAATAAAAACTATTTCAAATTTCATCAGGAAGAAACGTTAAGAACCCCATGAAATCAAAATTTCATCCATGTCTATTATTTGTCATGCTCCCTGTAGCCTGGTATACTTCTGAACAGAATAAATTACAGGTTTTAGAAAAGAGACATTTCAAATGTGTTCTGCGAAAACAGTGCACTACCCAGATTTTGTCCAATCAGACTAAGTTGGCTTGTACAACAAAGCATTAAAACGTGGCTGAAAATGGACAAAATCTTTTCATTTGGATCCTACCCCCAAGCCCAACCTTAAACCCAACATTTCACTATATTTAGGCAATTGCTGTATCCTATCTAGCCAGAATTACTGTTTTTATCCCTAATCCTACCCCCAAACCTAAACCCAACATCTCGCGAGTTTTGGCCATAGCTGTATCCCCTCTAGCTTTAACAACACTTTAGCTGAGCGCTTTGGTTGCTACTTCTATTCTTCTATTTATCAGTCGTTGTACGATGTGCCGGTTGGTTGTTGGCGTATTTGTCCCGCCCCCCCCCCCCCCCCCCTTCCACTGTGATTGGATGGCTCAGTGAAAAGTGACATTGACAAGCTAAACGTTTCATCCAAAGTTTAACAAACCTGCTAGTTGCTGCTGTTTTTGAAAAGCGTGGTTCTTCCATTGGAAAAAAATTAAAAACATATGCCGGCCACATGCGTAAACGCCTTAAAGGGGACATTTCCCAAGACTTTTTTAAAATGTCAAATAAATCTTTTGTGTCTCCAGAGTACGTATGTGAAGTTCTAGCTCAAAATCTTATATAGATAATTTATTACAGCATGTTAAAATTGCCACTTTGTAAGTGTGAGCAAAAATGTGCAGTTTTTGGGGTGTGTCCTTTAAAATGCAAATGAGCTGATCTCTGCACTAAATAGCAGTGCCGTGGTTGGATAGTGCAGATTAAGGGGCTGTATTATTATACTAAGATCCCCTTTTGACATCACAAGGGGAGACAAATTTCAATTACCTATTTTTTCACATGTTTCAGAGAATGTTTTACCAAAACAAAGTTACTGGTTTGATTCACATTTTCTAGGTTGATAGAAGCACTGGAGGCCCAATTATAGCACTTAAACATGAAAAAAGTCAGATTTTTATGATATGTCCCGTTTAATGTACACGCCCCCTTATGATGCGTTCACACCAGCCACGGTAGAGGCGTCAAGCGTGAGTGATTTCAAAGTTAAGTCAATGTAAAGACGCGTTGACGCACGTCTGGAGGTGTATTTAGCATGGCGCGGTAGACGGGATTCCGCCTCATTCACGCGTCTAGTTTGTGCGAATGGCGCGAATTGAACGTTGCCGCGGGAAATGCGTGAGTTGAAAAATGTTGAACTATGGCGTAAAAATGCGCTGCTCTAGTAGTGCCGTGATTACAGGAAGCGAGCGGGGTCACAGAAGCCCCTCCCATGACGCGAATTTCCGCGTGAATGTTTCAATGACTAGAATTACACTCAAAATGTTCAAGCGTCCAACTACGTGCGGTAGACGCGAATTTGATGCCTCAAACGCATCTGGTGTGAACCCACAGTTAGAATTAAAATGGCCCTTCCCCAACATCACCTCTACCTGTCCAGCAATTTAAAGTTTATGGCTATAACTATAACCCTGCTGGCTATTTTTAATATCCCACCTGCACTTTAAAAATGTCACAAAGAAAACTCTGCTCATCTTTCAATTACATGAGGTCTTTAAGTTTAGCATCTGTAGCTCATTGTCAGCTGACATCAGAGCATCCAAACAGCTGCTTGGGTCACATTGTTACTGGGCTTACCTACTCTGCTCCCTATACCCTTTTAAAACCACATTTTTCCTAAACTTTAATAAAGGGCCGAGGAAGCCTATTACCTCCGTCAATTCACAAAGGAAGGTTTAAAAAAGTCATTTTATGATTGGCACTTTTAAATGCCACATGGCTCAGGCAATGTGGCAAGCTAGAAAGTCAAGCCGGACATGTTATCTTGCACAATACATAGGCCGAGTCTTTGTAGTCGAATTGCGGGAAGTAACTGAAGCAGGAAAATTGAATTTTTGCCTCAAAGAACTTTCCCCCCAAAGACTATGTGTGTGTGCGGACAATTTATTTCGTCTGTTTATTGAATTAAATGCTGTTTACACATACTTAACCTATCAGGTACTTAAAAGCACTGACCCTTACTTGTACCAGTACACTAAGGCATAACAAAGAGTTTGAGTGCACAAATATGTTTGCATC
Organism: Misgurnus anguillicaudatus; assembly: GCF_027580225.2. NCBI lineage: Eukaryota > Metazoa > Chordata > Actinopteri > Cypriniformes > Cobitidae > Misgurnus > Misgurnus anguillicaudatus. Next base: position 17,150,407 of record NC_073345.2, read on the forward strand.
TATATCCTCTTTGTTTGAACAGAAGTTTATTCCCAAGAAAGACCCCTTTCTTTGTTTCACCAAGAGAAATATGGTACAGAATTTCAAATGAGCAGACTATCAAGGTCAGATAAACAAGTATAGGATATATATATATATTAGTATATAACCCATCTAAGGGATATATAGTGAGACAATGTTATCACAAGCCAACGTGAAGTGATATTGATTTATTCAGTGCAACCGCAAAATGATATAGAGTGGAATCATATTCCAGTATTTAGAAAATAAGCAGACCGATAAGTTATTATTTCTTCTAAGCAGGGAAATCAATTCTGGTTTTGAGACTTTATTTACTTTTTGATTATATCATGATAACAGTGTTTAAGTTTCCCCTTCTGTGAGGCTTTAAACTAAGCATGTCATCGATGCAACGCCCTTGGATCAACATTCCATCATGGTCACATGGTTCAGCTAGCTTATATGCTTCATGTACTGATGAGGCAGACTAATATTTTAGCCCAGTTACATGAATAACCCTGCATTGTCTGCTACGTTCGCTATAACCTGTGTTTTTCGTTCAGCACCTCTAACAGGTGTCGTGATGTGTATTGCCCCAAACTCAACAAGTTGGTTAGCAGCTTTCATGAGCAGGTGTTCACCACTCTATAACCCACAACCTGCCTAGGGGACGGCACGCCAGATCAGTTAATTACATTCTCCACACCTCTTCTGTTTGCTCATTTAGATAGCCACAGCCGCCAGAAATGACAGGTGGCTCCACTTTGGCATCCTAATGGCTAGGTGAGATTCAAGGAAAAGCAGAAGATCGGTCGTTTTAGCTGAGCATTAATCAGTCGGGAACGCATTCGAGGAAATATAGCGTAGACACCAGTGATGACCAAACACATACTCTTAAAAAGTTTAAAGCATTTAGTGTAACAAAAAAAATATTTTAACACCAATTACAGGTGCCTTGCTAGAAAGACCAGTATCAAGTTGTGTTATAATCACCAAAAATGTGATTAATTTATTTGTGTCCATGGCATGAAATTCTGCTTTTTTCGTGCCTTGAGCAAGAATGTCTTTTCCTGTTACTCACAAATTTCTATAAATAGTTTTTCATGTCCGTGGCATGACATTCTTTTTCGTGTCATTTTATGTATTGTTTTCTCCTATTTATCCCTATTTTTTAATCATTGTTGCTTGGGGTTAGATTTGGGGTTTGGGTTAGGATGTACTTTTATGTATTGGTTTCTGCATGTTTTTCTTCTGCTTTTAAAACTATTCTCGCCTGGAGTTGGGTTAAGAGTTGGGGTTTGGATGTCTAAATATGTAACAGAAAGTAGTTGTAACCCTACGGAGCCCCTAAGAAATAAAGTTTAGTTTCGTGTGCGCAAGTGAATCTTTGGCATGCGCACATGAAACTTTCGCGTGCGCACGTGAAACTTTCATGTGAGCATGCAAAACTAAACTTTAGATTTTTTTACTCCATTGTCATCTTAGGGGCTCGGTATAACCCCAAGCGACAATAATAAGAAGATAGGAAAAAACTATTAGAAAACAATACATAAAATGAAACGAAAAAGAAAGTCGTGCAATGGACACAAAAAACTATTTTTAGAAATTCATGCGAGTGACAGGAGAAAGACATTCGTGCTTAAGGCAAAAAATAATTAATTAATAACATTTTGCTACTATTGTTACTATAACACGCCTTTCTGTGAGTTCAGTCTGAACAAAATGTACAGTAGCACATGCACTGTAAAAAAAAAGTCGGTTCAACTTAAAAAACGTCAATGATTTGACAAAAAAAAAAAAAAAATCAGTTAACTAATTTTTTTAAGTTGAATTAACTTAAAATGTTAAGGCAACCTCGTAACTTTCTTTTTAAGATAAACCAACAAATAGTTTTTACTGTTCTAATCTTTACTTAGTAACCTAATGATTTTTGGCATAAAAAATGCACTCTTAAAATGAATGTGTTAACACATCTTGTGTTGTCCCTTTTATTTATTTGAACTCAAAATCAACACGAAATTGACAAATAGGGCTCTATTTTAACGATCTGAAACGCAAGTGCGAAGTGCGAAGCGCAAAGCGCAAGTGACTTTGTGGGCGGATCTTGGGCGCTGTTGCTATTTTCCAGGCGGGAGAAATAACTCTTGCGCCAGGCACAAATAAATAAGGGGTTGGTCTGAAGTAGGTTCATTATTCATAGGTGTGGTTTGGGCGTAACGTCAAATAAACCAATCAGAACGCTATCCAACATTCCCTTTAAACGCAAGGGCGCAAGTTCCATGGCGGGTTGCTATTATTATTATTTACCAGGCGCACACCAGGAGCGGTTCACAGCCGAGGAGACCCACATTCTTGTAAGAGCAGTTAAAGACAGAGAAGTTGTTTTGTATGGGGATGGGAGAAACCCGCCCAAATCAGCGTCGGTTAAACAGGCGTGAGAGGAAATAGCCACAATTGTTTCATCAGCTGGCATCCCCATCGTTGCGCCAAGCGCTACAATGATGTCAGGAGACGGGGGAATCCCAAGCTTGCCAGCATAAATTGGGCACGCCGTGTTACGGGAGGTGGATCTGCCTCTACACATGACCTGATGCCAGCAGAGGACATCGCTGCGTCCACCCTCCCCGCTGAAAGGGTTTGGGGGCTTTGAAATCGGACCTAAGAAACGCAAGCAAGGTCCAACCCCAAAGTACACTTACAAATCAAGTTCATATACATTAAGGTTTCTTATGAAAACATTTTAATTATTATTTACATAAAATAAACGTAATACAGCCAACTTATGAAAATATTTTAATCGTTATTTGCATGAGAATTTTTTAACGCAGCCACAAAATAAATGCAAACTATCACCACAATGCTCACCACAATGATTTCCCTTATATCATGCGTTAATATTTTTTATTGTAACAATTTATGATTTGCAAAAATAACTGTTGCATCTGTGTAGATTAGATAAGCAAAGTTGTGCACGCTATACATTATGGTCAAGCATGCGCCCTTAAAATAGCATAATGAACAACGCGCAACGCTAGACTTTAGACTAGGTTTTTTTGGTCAGTGGATCATTTGTTTTTTGAAACTGCAAAACAGCATCAGAGATTGTTTGCAACGTAACATGCCTCCTTTTTTGCTCTTAACCACCCAGTAAGCGCAAGTTCATTACCTAGTTTGCCAACGTGCGTCTGTGGAGGGAAAAACCCGCTGTGTGCCGGTGCAAAATACGAATGATACATGCGTCACTGACAAAGTCAATTGCGCTGGGTGCAAGATAGGGGCCATAATGTGTTAAATAGGATAACACAAAACAGTGCGTTTTACTTAACACATACTTTTTTAGTGTGTGGATAATTTTGACCCATAAAATGTTTTGTTGGCTATTGCTACACATATACCTGTGCTACTTATGACTGGTTTTGTGGTCCAGGGTCACATAAATCTCTGCGACAGAGACTGACTTTTTGAGCACAAAAGGTATTACAATATATGAAGACACGCTTGACGCTCTTTCATCCATTATCTGAAGAAACCCTGAATCGCCATATATCATAATGGTCTGCCAGCCAGCACCAAACCAGCACTAGAAATTGTGTTCTGAACAAAAACCTTCTAGACCTTGGAGCTAATGTAGATTGGATTGATGGTTGTGCATTTCTCATGCATTGTTCATTAAATATATTTGGACTTTATTCACCCAGCCCATTTCTACCCTGGCAAAGCGGTCAGCACAGTTGCCCAGGTTAAATCCCTATGGTTGTATCAGTGCCGTTAGCCTGGCAGTTCAAAATATGCCGGGCATCGTTCCCGTCCTGCGGTGGTTTCTTACCATGCTGACGCAGCAGAGCCCTGGATCCATTTCAGATCACGATAGCTATACAGCTGCTGTGAGTCCATGCCACATTTAATCGAGATGAAATATTAGTGTCCAAGTTTGCAGCGCGGGTAACAAGAGGCTGAGATGTTCATGAAAGTTTGCAGGGCCAGTGGCGTCCATTTTACCTTGAAACCAGTGCGGCGTGCTCCTTTCTGAAATTACAGTCTTGGAGATGATTGGCTTGTCACTGAGGAAACATGTTGCAAATGAGCATTCAAGGCACATCTGAACAGATGGCAACTTAAAGATAGAGGCACTTTTATCTCACATGAGGCCAAATGTGCAATACGAGAGTGTTCTTTAGCATCCATCTTTCCACACATGTACTTGCTGTTCCACCCCACCTGCTGTTCTGTTACTTTCTCTTCTCACTTTTCATTATTGCTTTTCTTCATCTCTAGTAACTTCTTAGATCTTATTAGACCGTCCTTCATGTCTTGATCTTGCTTTTTTCTCAATTTGGCAGCTGGAACCACATATATTTTTGGTAGAGGCGGAGCACTCATCACGTACACCTGGGCCCCCAATGATAGGCCAAGCACAAGGGCAGACCGCTTGGCGGTGGGCTTCAGCACCCAGCAGAGTGATGCCATCCTGGTGCAGGTGGAGAGCAGCCAGGGTCTCGGAGATTACCTGCAATTGCACATTGTGAGTATTACAGTTTGGATATATAATAAGGTTGTATTTGGTAACATTATAAGTGCATTCATTAACATGATCTGACAATGAACAGTATAGTTTTTCAGAATTTTTTAAAATGTTGGTTAATGTTAGTTAATGCCAGTACAATTGTTCATGTTAGTTCAGTGTGCATTAATTAAAGTTATACCACGGGCCTGTTGAATGCTCTGTTCTGATTGGCTGAGAAATGTTCCATGGGTGTTGATTATTTTTCTGTAAACCCCACACCTAACCTTTTAAATGAGCAATGTTTGTGGTAACCGTGGTATAAGCAGAATAGTTGACTCTGGTCCTTTGAATAATTTGAAAATAATGCACACCCGCGGTGTAACAGCATTTTAACACCTAAGGTGTGCATTATTTTCTTATAATTCAATGGCCCGTCGTCAATTATTCTTTACTTGACAGTTATAACTTTTGATTTTAAAAATATAAGTGTTGAAACTAAAATGAACTTAGAAGTATTGTTGACAGTAAGTTAATGTTAGCTAATGCATTAATTGGTGTTAACAAATACTACCCTATTGTAATGTTTTACCTAATCATCAAATTAATTGCTGATAATCTCATACAAATATCAATTTATGCTGAAGAAACAAATATAGTTTAAACATGTCACACTTATTAAACAAAAATGGCAAAAAGTTAGTAAATGTATTGTTTTTATATATTTACATAATTGAACATTGTTTGTCTGTCTAAAATTGTTTAGTTTACTATTTTATTTAAATTTTTTGCAGTTTAATTTTATACTATTTTTATACTATTATTACACTATTTTTGAAGCTGCCTGTGAATTTTTTTTGTGATTTGTTGTTTACATAAAATCATACTACATAATGTTAAGAGGATTCTGTGAAAATATAACCTTGATATCTTTAATATTGACTGAGTAAGGTCATACAAAAGATTGAAATCAATGTGAAATCCAACTTTGATGCTCTTAATCTCATAGTTACATTAAGAGACTTTAACCTGGATTTCGCAGACAGGGTCACATATATTTTAAACTATCAACTATCATTCAACCAGAAAGAAATGGCTTAAGGGAGCGAGAGGTCCCTTACAGAGCTAATAAGATTACACTTAAACTGCTGTTAAGATGCACTTTGGGTAATCAGATAAAAATAGTCAGTAAAGAAAAACAGGTGTAAACAAAATCCAAAATGTGAATGCATCACTAAAATCACATACTGTACAGAAAAAACACATGTGACCAGGTGAAAACTGGGGTCTGACATCCTAGAGTTTTGAATAACACCTGTGACTAGGGATGCATAACGATAAATATACCGCAAAATAAAAGTTTTTGTTTACATCATATATGTGTGTGAATTGTGAATAATAATTACGTATATATAAATATGCACACATGCATGTATAATTTAAGAAAGATTATACACTCACCTAAATAATTATTAGGAACACCTGTTCAATTTCTCATTAATGCAATGATGTATTAGTGTGGGGGATGTTTTCTTGGCACACTTAAGGCCCCTTAGTGCCAATTGTGCATCGTTTAAATGCCACGGCCTACCTGAGCATTGTTACTGACCATGTCCATCCCTTTATGACCACCATGTACCCATACTCTGATGACTACTTCCAGCAGAATAATGCACCATGTCACAAAGCTTGAATCATTTCAAATTGGTTTCTTGAACATTATAATGAGTTCACTGTACTAAAATGGCCCCCACAGTCACCAGATCTCAACCCAATAGAGCATCTTTGGGATGTGGTGGAACGGGAGCTTCGTGCCCTGGATGTGCATCCCACAAATCTTCATCAACTGCAAGATGCTATCCTATCAATATGGGCCAACATTTCTAAAGAATGCTTTCAGCACCTTGTTGAATCAATGCCACGTAGAATTAAGGCAGTTCTGAAGGCGAAAGGGGGTCAAACACAGTATTAGTATGGTGTTCCTAATAATCCTTTAGGTGAGTGTATATTTATATATTAAGTATTTATATATAATATAAATTATACATAAATATACACATTTATATACACACGTAAACATTTCTTAAATTTATACATGCATGTGTATGTATTTTTATATACATAATTATTATCCACAATTCCCTACCTGTGACATTCTGTTGTGATAAAACTGCTGTATGTATTTTATCTCTGGGCTTGCACAGATGTAGTCTTGCAGTATTGTAAGATCTTCTGACAGGGACACTGATGCAACTTTGGATAAAAATCTTAAATTGAATAATTTCACAGTCCCCACACAAACAAGGCTATATTTATACCATAATATACCATGATATATTCATATCAAACCATTAAAATAAGCTACGCCACTTGTTCCTGATAAGATCCAAAAACACCCCTCCTATAACTCCCAACCACAGGAAGATGAAAAAATATATATAAATATACTTTTAATAGACAGACTCATTAATTACTGTACAGGTTATGAAGAAAACATATTAATTTAGCTTATTAAAACAACATAGTGCTGAAATAGTATGACGGTAGATCTAGCTTGTAAATGCCTCATTGACCTCTTGGCTTATTACTTGCAATTATATTTCAGGGGAGTAAAAAAAGCTGCATTTTAATAAGGTTCCTATGAATGAATAATTAATTCAGCGTGAACTGTCGACTTTCACACTGTGAGCCTCTATGGCAGCACAGCCCTTAACAGTCTAAGAGCAGCTGCTCTGCTAGACACAGACTGGGGTTTGTTTTCATAGAGTTCTTCCTCTCCATGCAAGCACACAAGACTCCCATTCTGTGGATTAAAGGACGGATCTGTGTGGGAAAACTTGATTGCTCAAAGCTTGCTCTTTCATAGCCTCCGAGACTTAATGGAGCTCTCGGTTATGTTTTATTTATGTAGTGACTTTTTCTCAGATCTTTTCTCCTTAGCTCCTGCTCTTAATGTGCTGCATGAATCCATGAGTACAGAGCTGTGAAGATAATGCGCAAAGCACTGATCATTTGGTCTTGATGAGAATAGGCCTAGAAGATTGAGGGGTGGGATTACTGGGGTCACATGAGACTTAAAGGAACAGTATGAGAAGAAATTTAATATCAATTAATTATAAAATGGCCCTGATATGTCACTAGACATTAAGAAATCATTTTTATTTTAAATACTTATTTCACTGACAACAGTGGTCCAGCCAGGATATTGTCATTTAAAAAGTGGAGTTGCAGCCCTCAACTGATGTTTATGTTGTCATGTTGTGTATTGGCCACCAGTTGTGTGATTGCAGTACCAGTTTTAACCACAAGTTTTGTGATTGCAGTACCAGTTTTGGCCACAATCCTACATACTGTTCCTTTAAACTACCAAACACATACCCAATCAGCAGTAAGGGGCGTGTCTACTAATCGACATCATTGCCTGGGTTGCTTATGTTTGAGGCGAGTCTATCAAATTCTATTGGGGTAGGGGCATGTTTGTTTACTGTACTTTCCGAACTATAAGCTGCAACGGAGTATAAGCCGCATCATTCAAAAATACGTCATTAAGACGAAATAACATATACAAGTCACAGTAGACTATACGTCGCATTTATTTAGAAAATTATTTCACAAAATCCAACTCGAAGTACAGACATTTAATCTGGAAAGGCAAGTTATTCAACTAAACAATAACAGACAGAACAGCAGGCTGAATAGATGTCTGTATGTTAAAGTAATATTATCAGTTATTTAAACGATAAACCATAACATAGAACTTACCTGGAAGGTTGAATAGGCTAAATTAATTATTGAATTGGCATTCTCGTCATTCCACATCACTGAATCCATTGAATTACATAAATACAGAAGCACCATATGGTGGACTCTCGCGGCTGTAGACGGTAATGTTGTATCTTGCTTCATAAATGTCAAAATTCATTCACACTGACTTACAAGGCGCACCAGACTATAAGACGCAGCACCAGCCAAGTTATGAAAAAACTGCGGTTTATAGACCGAAAAATAATGTAGGTAATTTAAAATGTCAACATTGGCTTTCAGAGATCATGCACCCCGCCTTTAAAGGTGTAATGTGGGTTTAAGCGACATCTAGTGGTGAAATTACCAATTGCAACCAACCTCAATTTCGTAACGCAATAAGAAGCTACAGTAGCTGCCACAGGACAAACATGTCATTTTCTAAGACAGCGTAGGGATGAAATGCGCTCTGTTGAACAGTTTGTCCGTTTAGGGCTACTGTAGAAACATGGCGGTGACTTCCATATAAAAAATGTTTCTTTCAAAGGTAATAAAAACCATACAGTTCATTATGTAAGGTCTTTATACACCACTGATAATATAGTTATGTATATTATATTACATTTCTGTCAAGAGATCCTTCTAAAAAGTCCCACATTGCACCTTTAAGTAAAATTTAAACTTACTATACTCCAGGTACTATTACACTTAAGATATTAAGGAAATCTGATGGTCTTTTTCTGGCGACTCTACATTGTGTTGGTAACTATAAAGAAAAATCCTTACCCATACCGTCACTCTCGATTACAATGCCGCTTTATTTGACTTGGATCATAAATAAAATTTGGTAGTATATAAAAACAAGTGTGTAAACTTTATGGTAGACATAAACGGCGAGTTATGAAGGGGAGGCGTGGCGAATGGCATTTGAGGTTTCACGCTGCTCTCGGCTTACGCCTGGAACTTCGTCCTTCGTGTAGCAGGATTTACTCGAGCTTGTAAATTACAACCAAGGACAGATAATCCAATTGGTTGTGAGCATGACAGATGTAAAGAATGACTGACTACAGTGGGCGTAGCAGAACCCAACAGCCCTTATGCGGCTGACTTCAGGGTTTTCCCTTATTTTCCTCTCCTACAACTCTTCCCACTATCCCAATCTCGCTCGCTGATGATGCTGGAGCATCTTTTATTCGCCCACGGAGGCTGAGGCTTGATGATAGTCGAGCAGAAACAGTCATGGCTGATGAATGAGACAGAAGTAGAGGTTGTTACTGCTTGTAATGAATAGCAGACTCATTTTGAATTCCGGATGGGTGCGTATCGATCCGAAACGAGGTTCTTGGCCTCCCTCTGTCTTGCTGGCATTGTGCATTTAGGGTGCCCTATTGCTCACCTGCCCACATGTCAGGGGTATAGAGTGATGGATTAATAGCGCTTTATGGTCTTGCGGGCCATGTTAACCAAGCAGCCGGGACGCTTAGAGAGGGAAGATTGAAACAGCGTAGCTTCACTCGAGACTGTGACCCCGCTGGTCGTGACATCGGCACAGTGAGTTGTGTGAACTCGTGACCCTCATGCCATCTGGCAGCTGGCCCAGACATCAAAAAGTGAATCCGGCAGGATGCCGGATTCATCGGTGGCCATTTGTTACCCTGCTTACCGATGTGTTTCTGTTTGTTTACATTACAGTGAGATTCTGGCTTTGTGTCTGTCTGTGTTTTGCATCAGATCATCACTATACAGTTAGAGTGAATGAAGCTAAATAAGTATTTACAATTTTCTATGAGAGCTGAGAGACAGCGAGCATAGGTGACACAAGAAAATACTTGTGCAATAAGATGTGCAAATTGGCAGGTGTCAGTCAGTTGCGGTGAAGGCATTAACCATAATCGTTTCAAAATGTGCAGATACTGTTACTGGTGGATTCAACGCTTAAACAAGACAGGCATTTTATCAGGACATAAGATTAGATTGGCATTATTCTGAGCTTGTGAATGATCTTTCTGAAAATGTAAGCTGGTGCGCCTCCCACTATAATTAGCTGCTCCCACAATGTGTTGGACTAATAGGCAGATTAAATTGCCCTTCGTCAATCACAGCCCACTGTAAAGCCCCTTTATTAATAAACTTTAGAAAGCTCCCCGTGGCAGAGGGCATGTCTGTTGAAGGAAACCTGAAGTAGTGCACAAAAGAACGGTTAAACTATGTTATTAGAACATTCACATGAAGACATTGTGCTGGAAGATAGACGAAGGCGAACTTTGTTTTCATTGCTGGAGGGAAATTGAATTATTCATTTCATTTGAATTTTATCTTACCAGCCTCCACATACAATTAAAAATAGAAGTGTTTTATTCAATAACGAAAAACATTGTCTTTTTAGAAATCATTTTAGTTCCTTTGTAGTGCACCAACTGGGCTTGATGTGCCCAGGTGATGCCTACTGTACAGTTACAACCTCTGACATTGAGTTACTGTCAATCTGGGATACGGGCACCCCAAGGGGTGATTAAAACAAGAGGTACTTTGGGTTTTGCTTTTGTTACAGAAATTACGTCTTAAAAATAAAAACAGGGTTGTAAACGATTAAAATAATTAACACCAGTTAATCTTGTGGGGTTTTTGTAATTAACACTTTCATTCCCATCTGACGTCTTAGACGGAGATGTAATCAGAAATGCTAAATTAGAAATACCAACACATATAAAAGAAAATAGCAGATGAGATCGCTTTAATATCTCAATTACTCTCTTAGGTTTAAAGAAGAGCACATTTTTTTGATATTTCTCTTGAGAAAAGACCAAGAAGGGATCTCAACAATGTAACAAACTGAGCTCAGATTTGCCCAGTCATGAAACGTTAATATTTTTAAAGATTTCAAGATTAACTCATACATTTCTCATCAAACTAATCCAAATTTAGATTATTATAATATGAATTAATTTTACAGCTCCATACTTTTAATGTATTTTAATAATTGAAAAGCTCAGATGCAAAACCCTCTAAGTGCATCTAACATGTTTTTTTTGTAAATTAATGGATTTTCTTGTAAATCTTTATGGATTCTGCCAACAAACCGGTATTTCTGAATGACCTGAAGCAGGGATTAAGCAGATTTGAGGTGAAAGTATTTGATGAAAGTATAATATGTGCCGAGACCATTTGGTTTAAACCATCTCAATTGTCTTGTGTGTTTCTATACATTATTTCAGGAGAAACATACATGATGAACAACTGAGAGAACGTGTGATCAATACAGTTTACCTCCTAATGTACACCTCAACATTAAAATACACATTCAATTAATTACAATGTTGTTACAATGCTAAAAACAAAGTTTTGACTGCTGAGTTAGCGATAAATGTTAACTTTTAGGTTAAAGCTCTACTTTTGACGATAAAGTTACGTTTTGCAGGCCCGAACTGAACTGACTTATATATACTTACCACTTACGTCCATTTTCAATTTCCAAACAATAAAGGGTATGCATTGACGTCACTTCTCCATGTGACCACCTCGGAACTCGCACTGATGAGTGGCAAACGTTCAACAAAATGGCTGGTTTTCATAGCGTCTGCTGCGAAAATTACAGTAAAACTGACTATTATCAGCTTCAACTGAATTTAGTTAGACTTGATAGCAGAGGTGGACAATACTTAGTTACATTAGTTACATTTTCCAAGCATCTGTGCTTTATTAGGGTGTTTGTATTGGGAAAAATTTGACTTCACTACATTCTAAAGCATAGAATTATACTGTGTATTCTTTAATATTGCATAATATAATTTATTTAACACCTAATTACATTAAAATTGTGTACTTTTACTTGAGTAAAAGTATGTTAATGTACTTAAATATTAAATGTAAAAACAAAAACTTGTGTTTATGTAATGTAATAGACTAAAAATTATAATAATATGCTTTGGATTGTATGTTTTCCAAAGAAAAAGACGGATAAAATACAAATACTTGTAGAAAGTAGAAAGTAAAACCTCTGCTTGATAGTGACTCTAGCAACATATCAACCCACATGTGGTCTGTGGACATGGCATGAACGATCAATTTACTTCTCCTTTCGGTGTTTTTGTCAGTCTGTAAAACGATAGCTCTGAATTCTTGTTAATCTGTTAGTACAGTCTATCGCACAACAGCTTTTTCCCATTTAGACGCGTTTCCCCATGTTTTCGCTGACTTCACACTGTACTCTATATCTGCCGCTCTGTTTTTGCCACTCAGTGGGCGTAACCGCAGTCACTTTCGCCGAAGGTGACGTCACGTGCATACCCTCTACTGGTTGTTCTTGAAAATCTGTATCTTCGTCTCATACAGGCTTAAACATATAAGGTCTGTTGATTTAATGTGAGCTACTGATATGAGCCTCGCTGTGAAACAGCCAATCAGAGCCGAGCTCAACATTATTATTCATGACCCTTCCAAATAAGGTAATAACAGCCCATTTCAGTTTAGGGAAAAACCTAGGGTTATAAATGGACATGTAAAACTATCTCTGGTTCATTAATAAAGTCACCTTTCATTTACAGTACTGTGCAAAAGTCATAGGCCACCATGCCACTATTACATTTGTTGTTGTTTTTGCAATGTTATAGTGATCATATATAATTACTTCTCAGTTTTAGAATACAACAAAAAATACAGGAAATTTGTATGTAGTACTAAAAACTGAATAAACCTATATTAAATTAAATCCTAATTTCTTATCTTAATCAAAGGACTTCAGGACTTCAGTCTCCTGATAAAAGCTCAAAATGTGTTTAGAGAGGTCACACTAAATACTGACTGATGTCTGAAAAAGACATTTAGTTCTGAAAATGTTTTGTTTTTTAGGTTTGTGTACATATTTCCTGTATTTTCTGTTTGTATCTTAAAAAAAGAGTGAAAAATAAATATGTATGGACATTAAAACTGCGTTAAAACAACAAAGCTGGTTGTGGTGGCCTAAAACTTTTGCACAGTACTGTAAATATCAGAGACCAATTTAACATATTGTATCAATATATTATTTGGCACCATTAACTAGACAATAATTTATTACATGACACTTTAAGGTAGCTTGGAGTCCAAAACACCACAACTTCAAATGTGCAGGGATTATAGATTATCAGATCACTGGATACTACGATTGACCAAACACAATCAGTTATTTCAGATATGCATGTTATGAAAGACTATGTTGACCGAGCGCGATCTAAACATTTGAGGTGTTACCTTTCACTCAATGCCCATAAAGGTTATGACCCTGATCTGTGCCAGTCATACCATTATCAAACTAAACACACTTATATGTAAACACAACCTATATTCCTGTTTGACAGAAAGCTCATTTGTGTGCCTGTTTCATTTCATTCACAGCATTGAATGTTTTTAGTTTAAAAGTGAGTAATGTGTACCTAGGACGACAAAGGTTGGGAAACACTGCCCTGTGGTATTTTTCATGGGCCATTGTGGCTTGGCTCAGTCAGCGTGTCTCGCACCATCCATCTTGTGACTGGTCGAGGTTCACTTTGGCTATGGAGCAGATGCCAGGGGCGGTAGCAGACCTCAGGGAAATCATTCTTTTTAGTGGTGCGTATCCCCAAGACATATGTGCCGTGATTAAAAAAAAGGAGGGAAAATCTGTCAAAAGGAAGTGTCTGGCGTAATAATTAAAGGTGCAATTGTTGTGAAAAGAGTAGACACCTGACCTTATAAACAGAGGTGGATGGTGAAGACAAAAATGACTTTGCTTGGTATCAGAATAGTAGTTAATATGACTTTCGGATTCGAAAATTAGATATAGATGCCCATATATATCATATCTTACTGTATAACTGAGATACAGATCACCTTAATAGTTGCTGGTATAGGAGTATTCATAAACTTTTAACATGATGAAGAAGAGTACTTTCTAGTAAATAGTAAATGGTACCAAAATCAGTGATGTCACTATGCACCTAATTCATATTAGTTCATATTATGCTGCGTTTACACCAGCGGTGGTAGAGGCATCAAGCGCAAGTGATTTCAATGTTAAGTCAATGTGAAGATGCGTTTGATGCGCGTCTGGAGGTCTCGCGGCGTGGATGAGGCGTTTGGCGCGTCGTGGAAAACGCGATGCCGGCTCATTTGCGCGTTTAGTTCGCGCGAATGGTGCGAATTGAGCGTCTGGCGCGGTACGTGCGAATGGTGCTTTTTGTGCATTTGGCGCGAATTTGCGGCTGACGCCCGAAATTTTTTTTACCTTGGCCGATTTTCGGGACGCATTAACCAATCAGGAGCCTGCTTGCTGCTGTGGTGGCAGCCCCATCCGGAGTCACTCATTGAGCATGAAGGCTTTGAGCATGAATGTCTATGAGCAGTCACCCGGAGTTATACGACAGAAGTTCTTATTTCTATAGAGACAGGAATAAAAAGGACCTCACTTGGAAGAGTGTCAGTGAGGACATCTGGCAACCTGGTAAGTTATAAATACACATTTCACTTTTGAGTCACGTGACGTTTATTGACCTGCGCCGTTTATTTCCCCCCTATAGTAAGGTGACTAAATACAAACCGGTAACAATCAACATCAGCCATCCTGCAAACAGACAACCGCATAGCACTTGCCCCTCCCACAAGAAGCAGATTTTGCCTCTGACGCGCGTCAAATGCTTGCTTTTTCCGCGCATCTACTTCGCTCTATACGCATGAATGCATTCAAACTGTTTAAGCGGCAAACTAGGCGCGATAGACGCGATTTTGATGCCTGAAACGCGGTTGGTGTAAACGCAGCATTCGAGTTCATTAGTACCTCAAAGGTTCACATTGGTACCAAATCTGTACCAAAATTGTATATATTAGGACTTTTTTAAAGGATACTGCCCCAGTGACAGCTTGGAAACATTTTTTGACAGATTTGTCAATTTTGACCATTGCGCCACAACTGTCCAATGACATTAATAAGGAACCATAGCAAACTGTTGTCATCTCCTGGTGTGGGAATCAAGGTGTACATTTTTTTAGCTTTCACTCAAACTGCAGTAATATTAGTGACTAGAGACGGATTACCATGCAGTGTTTTTAAACAGTGCTCTCACTGGTCTGAAATGTATGGGTTACACCGAGACCACAGATCAAAGTCTGCAGGCAGCTACCCTTTTCCCTGTGATCTCAGGTGTGCTTTTATTTGCAACGCTATCAACTAGATGTTCAGTCTGGTTTTGTAGAGACCAAACAGATTTTGTGTAAATACACAATTGTCACTACCAACGTTTGAATTCAGTATGCATTTGTCCCTTCTGTAAATAATTTAATTTTGCGTATAATCCTGAACAGGATTTAGCACTCAGAAGAGGGGTGACATCAATATTTACAATAGTTGCTCAGTGTACATGGCATCTATGTGTACAGAATGGGATTAGACATTTAGAAGCCTTTTACAGTCGCTTTTATCCAAAGCGACCTAAAGCACATTTTTTATCAGCATGTGCATTCTCTGGAATCAAACCCGTGACTTCTATGATACCGTCATGCTTTAACAGTTCCAGGAGCACGAGCGACTACCATGTTGGGTGTTTGTGGCCAGTCACATTTGAGTGCTCATGTAGCTCAGTTGGTATGGGATTGTGTAAGCAGCCCAAAAATGTTGCAGGTCTGAATCCCAGGGAAGTCACTGTGGATAAAAGCATCTGCCAAATGCATAAATGTAAAACAATAATTAACTACAAGGACAGTTAGCAAACATTAGCACCACATAAATACTCCCAAGTCTATGAAGCCTGAGCAGAGGTTGTTTACGGGGTGTCTTTTTGACCTCTATATTCAATTGAGCCGGATTCTCAAAATGGAGGCTTGGATTTGATCATAATCAACCATGAAGCAGATAATAACTCTGGAAAGCCGCTCTACCATGGTGATCTTAGAGCGCTATGTCCCTTTTGTCAAGCAGTTCGGGGGAGAGCTCAGTCGCTTGTCAGTCCCAAAGATGACAATTGATTCATAAATTTGCTTTGATAAATTGTGCAACAGAGCTGCGTGCTTCTAGTGCTAAATCTACACAGACCCCATGCTGCCTTCCTGTTTATTAGCAACTTCCTGAAAGACATCATGGGCTATACATTTTACATGAGATATTTTCAGCTGCGCCGAATAAATGCGGATGCCATTGCACGAACGATGGTACGTCTCGAGTGCGGCTTCGGTTATGTGTCTCTGGGCGCTTAACCATGACACGAAAACTGAAATGAGACATGTGATTTATGAATTCGTTTTCTTTTGAAATGCTTCGTTCTACATGCCTATGGCACATTAATGTTTTCAGCCGGAATAATGAAACACATAATTTGCACACATTCAAGGAAAATATACTTTTTTTATGTTAAGTTTTGGCTGCTGTTTTTCAATATATCGCATCATGAGCTTCGTGCCATAAAAGTAGTTGTTACACACAACTGTTGTGTTTTTATTATTGAACATTGATGTTGCTCATGAGTGCCACTAGGTGTTAATAAATCAAATCTGTGAACATTTATCATAAAAATGTAACATTTTTTTATTTATCATTAACATCGTTCATTTAAAAGTTGCAATAAAATTGATTTTTTTTTATTGTGGTAGTTTTGCGCTTCATTAAATCAATCAACAATTAAATAATGTGCCCTCATTACCTTTAAAGGTGTCATATTTTGTGATTTTTTTAAAGATGTAAAATAAGTCTTTGGTGTCCCCAGAGTGCGTATGTGAAGTTTTAGCTCAAAATACCACACAGATAATTTATTACAGTATGTTAAAATTGCCACTTTTCAGGTGCGAGCAAAAATGTGCTGGTTTTGGGTATGTCTCTTTAAATGCAAATGAGCGGATGAAATGCAAACACTGATTTGTGGCTTGCTGAAATTGAAACTCAATTGTGCAGTCAATTATTTTTTCTCTTTCTCTCTGCAATAAATGGCAGTGTTGTGGTTGGATAATGCAGATTAAGGGGCAGTATTATTGTAATTAGACTTGCTAACTACATCACAAAACAGGCGAAATCTAAATAACCTAATTTTTCACATGCTTGCAGAGAATGGTTTACCAAAACAAAGTTACTTGGTTGTTCTTTTTCACGTTTTCTTGGTTGATAGAAGCACTGGGGACCCAATTATAGCACTTAAACATGGAAAAAGTCAGATTTTCATGCTATGACCCCTTTAATTCATAACACAAATTCCTTCCTTTCCTCAAAACGATCTCTCTTTACTTCCGGTGACGGGGTATGGTGGCATGGCCATGGAAAAAATTGCAGCGATTAGTAAATAACAACATGGAACAACTTCCAATGATCCAATCAATTCTCGATGGACAAATTCAAGTCCAGCCCTACCTTTTTTCACAACAAGGAAAATAAGACAGTTGGTACTTCCGTTTTATTGTGATTTAAAGCAGATATTGGTTTAGAGAGTAAGTCAAAGACTGCATGTACTTTTGCAGTACTGTTACTGTCAATAGGGGAAAGTGCAACGCTCACAGCCGCTCCAAATAAAGTCCCACCTTAAAGTAAAAAGAGCTAGCAAATTTATTTTACAATGTCAGGTTTAATATGTTTTTTGTGACCTAAGCAAGTGATTTTATTGAAGTAGATAGGACATGTTCTTGTTTTTCTGCAAAAAAGTTTTTGTCCACCATTTTTGCGATGGTACAGTAATACCAGGGCCGGCCCTTGGGGTTATGGGGCCCTAGGCGAGACCTTGAAAATGGGCCCCAATGGTATAAACAATTTCATAGCAATGCAATTTGACAAGTGAAATTAAAACAGACAAAAATGAAAATGTATATATTTAAGTGTAGAAGTTTTTATTAAGTGCAACATATTAAGCACAATGCTGTTAGTGCAAAAACTGTAGTCCAACAAAACTACAGTACTGTATGGGCTTAACTCACTAAAAATGACTAGTAACACCATAACATCTGCATAGAAATGCCCTAGAAAACACTTTTTATGGCAAGCACCACACTGCATATTTCAGTAGAGCATAAATCTAGCTAATACAAATATCATGGATATTAATACAAAATAATTACTATAGACCCCTTCAAGGTTTGTAAACATTGAATGACTATCGGGTGCGCGCGCAGCATGGGGTCAACCTGTTCATACCATCCAGGCTTTATAATTTAATCTAACAGGGCTGAAAAATGATGACTTACCTCAAATGAAGTGAGCACTACAAACACAAGCCTCTTTGATATTTGCATTGTTCCAAACTGCACGTTAATTGCTTGCAGCCGCAGATGATGTATTTTTGTTTTTGAGATTCTGCATGAATCGCTAAAACTTAACGGAAGACCTGGTGCGATTTTCACAGCCCACGAAGTAAGTAGCCATTTTTGACGATACCGAATAATACGCAACTCAATCTGCTGTAATGGCTTTTCTGACCCCGACATGCGCAGTGGGAACCGCCTGTGACGTGAACCGTGAAGGGGTCTATAGGGTGATACAGTATTCTGTATACTGTGTTTGAACCCTACTATAGTATATTTTTAGTATCTAAAAATTTTACTATACAGTTTACTGCAGTAAATAGCATAATAGTCTTTTTTAATGTGGGTTAATTTAGAAAGGATGATGGACATTTTTCTAACGTTTTAATTAGCATAGGCATTAAACAATGTAAAGCAGAAAATACCTTTACTTTGTGATTTATTCCTCTGCTTTCCTCTTTTTCTCTTTAGCTCCTAAAAGGTATCGTTTTAATGCCATAGTTTGCCAAAGCTACCACCGCAACCTCACTAAAATAAGTCTTGTCTTAATCTTTATTGAAAGATGTAGCGTTAACATTGCGTTGTTATACGATACTACATTACCCATAATCCAAAACATTTAATTTCCAAGCATGTGCAATGAGACACACCTCCGCAAGCGCCATCGTGTCATTAACATTATGCAAATTAGCCAACTCTGTTCCTATTTTGTAATGTTTTATGTCTTTACTTTTACTAAGGTTTTGTATTTATTATCATTTTACTGAAGATTTTTGTGTGGGGAATTTATCCTGTTGTTCAATCCCTCTGTTTTTTTACCTATCTACTTTGTAATCCCTATTTTAATCAATAAGGTCTTTGTGCATGCAACAACAAAAATAATTTTTTTGCATGGAGGGCCCTCGTCTTGTCGCGGGGCCCCAGGCAATCGCCTGTATTGCATGTTGAACAGGCCGGCCCTGAGTAATACAATTATTTCTCATGCTCTATAATAGTATGGAAAATATGAGAAATTTGTATGCAGTATTAAATATAGTGTCAAGCTATACCCATACACTTGAGCAAAAGGCAGCAGGTACAACAAAGCTGTTGGTGGCATTTGCACAATACTGTAGCTGCCACAATCGTTGCAAATATGTCCACCCAGCGTAGTGACTTTCCTTAAGTAGATTTTGAATAAGCTCATGTCATCTATGCAATATTTGTCAAATCTGACCTTTCATCATTGCCTTAACATACACTCCAAGTTATGCATAAGTGTGGGTTTTCATCTTGCTATGAAAATGTGTTCTCATTGTTTTTCATTCGGCAAAATGCGAGGGACGCGCCATAATAATTTTATAGCGTAGTCCTTTGAAATTGTCATGACACAACCCTGTTATTCAATCAGGATCTCCATCTAAGAGCCATCGCAAGTGCATAATTCCAAACAAATGATTCATGTGAACATCCACCTCGCTGTCTCATCGCATTTTCTGTAGAGATAGGATTGCTGGGAGTAGATGTGATTGGAGGGAACAGATATTGCTTCTCTTCAGAACGTTATAAATATAAGAACACACCCAGTCTGTGTTTTGCTTTTATTGCTTGTATCGCACAGGGTTTGTGTATGCGTCTGAGTGTCTATGGGTGGGAACGGTCGTTCTAGCTGTCACTCTCGTATTGACAGAGTGGCTTAGAGAGTTTGAAAGTCCCAGTCTCTTCTCCACAGTGTTTACTTTATATCAGACTCTCTTAACAGTAGCTATTGCACGGTGATTACTCAATCAATGTGACACAGGTGACCCTGCTATAGATGTCTCACCCCCACCCATGTATCCCACAATCCTTTGCGCTATCTCCTCCTCTACCAAACCAATCGTCTCCTTCTGCGCTTTCGAATCTGCAGTCCTTGCTCAGATTCAGCAGACTAAAATAAAGAGGATGTGCCGTGGGCCCGCAGATGATTTATTGTCGTCCGATATGCAGGGCCACTGTCAGAACCCGACCCGCCTCAGACTCTGCTCTGAATGCAAGACGGCACACCTTTGGGGAATGAGAATTTTGCCTGGGGCAGTGCTGCAGCGTTGCACCGGTGTGCTTTAAGGACGCTGAGAGCGAAAAAACACAAGGTGACTTTCCACATCCTTCCTGAGGTGAATAAGATTATCTGATGGGCTTTTTATATTTCATTTAGACTCTACGTTTGAGAATATTTAGCCATCTGTGTGATAAAAAATCCTGTTTTAGTGACTGCATATCAGCACATTATATACGGTCACTAAACACACACTATTACAATTGCTCATACATTTATATTGGAGTTGAAATGGATACACATTGAAGACCAGTCCCAAAGCCTGATTTAATGACACGAGTATCTTAGTAATTTGGAGGTGGGCTCTTTTGGACCTATGTGGACAAGTTGGCAAGCACCTAGCGATTATCCAGAACACCCTAGCAACTCTTTAGCAACCAACATGAACGCTGCATTGTAAAGCCTGATTTATACTTCTGCGTCGGACTTGAGCCGTATCCTCTACACCGTAGGCTATGCGTCAGTTTTCATTTATATTTCTGCTTCGACAAACAGGGCCTTTTTACTTGTGTAACCCACAGTAGGAGCAGCAGCTTGGTGTGTTGTTGGAGAAGCATCAGCTGTGATGATGACGACAGCTAAAAAACAACAAATTTTGTTATAGCCTCCTCGGTTTGGTCCCTCTTTATTTTTATGGCAAGCAGAAAAGCATATGAGGAAATGCATTGCAGATTTTTTTCTTGCAGACCAATCACAGCGTTTGCTTGGCTATGGCATACCTTATGCATAGGGGCTATGCCGTATCTCAAAGCAGAAGTTTAAATTGGGCTTAACTCACTAAAAATGACTAGCAACACCATAACATCTGCATAGAAATGCCCTAGAAAACACTTTTTATGGTAAGCACCACACTGCATATTTCAGTAGAGCATAAATCTAGCTAATTTTTGTGCATTTTCACCTAGAAGAGATAAACACAAAGAGTCTCCTTTTAAAAAGGTGTTAGTTGTTGGTGATAACACTAACAGTCACAGTATTTCGATGGTCCTCTTTAAGAGATATGTTTACTATATTCAGTATATTACGCTGCACCTACGTCAACAAAATCTCAAGAGTATTTATTTTAGTGCTGGGCAAAGATTAATCGCGATTAATCGCATACAAAATAAAAGTGATTTTTAGCACAATATACAAGTGTGTGTACTGTGTGTAATTATTATATTATATATATAAATACACACACATTTATGTATGCATTTATATGTGTATATATTTATTTATTTATTTATATTTTAAATATTCTATATTTATATGTTTAATATTCTATGTTGTTTATTTTAAAATATATATATATATATAAAGTATATATGTATGTAAGTGTGTTTTATAAAAATAATTACACACATAATAATTACACACAGCACACACAAACATATATTATGCGAAAATTTACTTTGCGATTAATCGCGATTAATCACGATTAATCTTTGGCCAGCACTAATTTATTTATTTACACCATTTCAACATCTGTGGCTATATTCATGGCGAGAACCGGTTAATCTCTACAATGCATAGACAAGTTAATCTAGTCTAATTCACCTATCCTGCATGTATTTGGATTGTGGGAGGAAACCTGAGTACCCAGAGTAAACCCGCACTGACATGGAGAGCATGCAAACTTCACACAGAAAGACCTTCTGACGCAGTCTGGGCTTAAACCAGCGACCGTCTTACTGTGAGGCAACAGTGCTACCCACAGAGCAACTGTGCCCCCCCACATTATTAATTGAGCATGTTAGTGGTAGGGGTTAACTGGGATTTATAGTCATGCATAGGTTGTACGCCGTACTGCTACTGTGGGTTATACATGTGGATACTGCCTACTAGCAGTCTGCATTTGTAAGTGCACGTCGACGCGGACGATGACGTAGAAGTATGAATGAAAACCAACGTGTCGAGGATACACCGTAGGACTATAATGAGCCCTTTAGGGTCAGTAGAATAAGTTAACATGTACTTGCATAATTTTTTGGGCAACCATTTTAATGATGTGTTACCAGATATTAAACAGATAACCTCTTAATACTCTAATGATAGTTAGTTGACATGTAGGTGCAAAATTCCTCATACGAATATCAAAGGAGACCACCAAAATAAAATATGCGTTTGTAGCCTCATCTCCTCCAATTTGCTAATGTTATTCACATCAGTGTGCAACGGCTGCCTTCTCAATGCAATATTAACATGTGCTGCAATTTGAATGGGCCACGGGGCTGCTTTCGCTTGCAGCATCTTGCCCGTGTGCATGCCGCAATAGAGACGTGCCTTCAGGCTAGATTAGTCACAAGTCAGTCCTTCAGCCTGTGCTCAGACTTTAATTAGACTCTCTTCTGCTACTTCTGCAACCCTACGTCCTTTTGTTTTTTATATCTTCTCCCCTGAATTTCAATAACATACCAGGGCCTCATTTGTTTCATACAAATCACACTTCTGGATGGCTCTCTCGGAAGTTTAGCTCATTTGCACAGAGACAACCTACTGTAGGCACTCCTGTCAAGCTTTACCATTCACAGAATTGTTTTCTCTTTTGCGCAACTGTTGCTTTGCCTTATTACGACAGTCGGTCGCATTAGCCGTCCATGCGCCGTGCAGTGAGATGTCTAGACGTAGTCTCATAGATTGAGGCCATTTCGTTCCTCACATTAGGAGGTCTGACTCAATTCTGCTGCGGAACCACAAGTCGTGACACGGCACACGACAAAAGCGGCCCGTGGCCACGGCGCATTTCTATTAGGAAATCTCATTAGACAGTGTCGTCGTTAAGCCCGAAAACACGAAACACAAAAAGGAACTTCCTGTTCTCCGAGCTAAATGACGGGGAGGTCAACTTTCAGTAATACAAAAAGGAATTCTATTATTGGATGGTAAAAGAGGAGCTAATAACTTGGCATTCAAGTGGGCCGCTCTGCATCAGATCTGCGTTATGCACAAAAACAGCACAGCTCATTAGCAGGAGAGCATCAGAAGAATATATTGCGGCGGCGTGATCTGTTGCCGAATGGGAAAAAATTGAACCTCACGTGGGACATGCCAAGAATAAAAATGCCCTCTCTGCTTCTCATAAAAAGCTTTTTTGTCTGCGCACAGACTTAAAAGGATGTGTTTCATTACCAGTCAGTGTGGCCAATATGAGACCCAGCCAGTCTCCAGAGCTCCATCTTAAGGAGAGATCCCTGCATCGCTCATTTTCCAGTGCTGCCATTAAAGGATTATTTTACATAGAAATACAAATTCAATCATTATTTACATAATGACTTTAAGGTGAAACAAAAAAGGTTTTGCAATGGTTACTCTTTTTCATGCCGTTATAAAGAAGTTTTGGTCGCACTTTATTTTACAGTACGTGTACTTACCTTATAATAAGTTGTACTTACCGACAAATGTGTGGTACTTACTTTTAGGTATCTACATGGTAATTAATTGGTATCATTACTGTACTTACCAGTGGTACATACTTGGTAGTTATTATGTAACTCTAGGAAAATACTGGGTAATAACATATACATACTTATAGTGCAGGTATACTGTAACTAACGAGAAACATTACTGTACTTACAAATAAATGTACAATATAATTATTTAGTGCAAGTTAGGGTAAATTACAGATATTTATAGTGTACATTTATGATAACTAATATCAAACACTACTGTACTTACAAATTGTATATACATGATAAGTGTGTGGTACCTGTAGGCCAGTGTAAGTTAATGACCGGCACACGTATATGATAACTAAGAACAAACATTACTGATGTGCCATTTTGGTACTCAGACTCAGTATCTTTGTCCTTTAAACCAAGCATTAAATAACCATATGCATTAACCACTGGGTACATTCACTAGTACATCCATGGTAAGTGCATGGAAACATGACTGTAAAATAAAGTGTTGCTTTTTACACAGTTATTACATAGGACCTAACACCTAAGATATAGCATCATATACATGTCACTGTCAGGCAAACCCAACCATTGACTATCATACGCATTAACTACTGGGTACATTCACATGTACACACTTATTGTGTATGTACAATTTGTAAGTACAGAAGTGTTTGATATTAGTTTTCATATATGTACACTATAAATTCCTGTCATTTACCCTAACTTGCCTGTAAATACTAAATACTTATATTGTACATTTATTTGTAAGTACAGTTATGTTTCTCCTTAGCCACAGTATACCCACACTACAAGTATGTATCTGTTACTACCCAGTACCCATCCAGAGCCACACAATAACTACCAAGCATGCACCACTGGCAAGCAAAGCAATGACACCAGTCAATTACCATGTAGATACCTAAAAGTAAGTATCACACATTTGTCGGTAAGTACAACTTATTTACCATATATGTACAAGGTAAGTACACGTACTGTAAAATAAAGTGCTACCGAAGTTTTTAAGAATCAAGAACGTACTATAAAACTAGCATAAAACTAGTTCATCTTTATCTTGTGGAGCCATATGTGTGAGAAATAGCCTCTACTCTCAATTTATTAAAGATCCTGACATCTGCCCTAGTTCTCCACGCCGCATTTATGAGAGAAGTAACAATGTCTGATTCATCAACAAATCTATTGAGTTTTCAGATCCAGTTCACAAACCAAGCCAAATGATACAATATATAGCACATACGGAGTCATTTAGAGCCTTTTTATGATATTTTAATGGTGCTTTTGCATCCTTATTGAAGCTTGAAAGCTTTAGTCCCTATTATTATTTGTAAATGCATGAAAAATTTTCTATTCCACGTAAAAAATTACTTGTACAGTTTTAGTAAGACGTAATAACATAAAAGCCAATTTTCGACACGACGCCAACTCTTACAACGGAAACAAGCCAGTGTAAGGGTCAATAGAAAGCGGTTACATAAAACTAAATTACAACCAGGAAAGAAAACGAACATAATAAGTGGACTTAAGGGGACAATAATATGCTATAAAAGTGTTAAGTGGTAATATTTAAGAAAACGTAAGACAGAATTGAAGCTATTAGGCTCTAAATGCAGATTATTGGAAATGGTGGAGGTGTGTTTGAGCTCGTTTAATTTTGCCAAAATTAGCCGGTGCTTAAAAATATAAAACCCTGAGAGAACAATGGCATTTGTCTCTTTAAGCTTATCTCTACGCTTTGACTGACTGTGAAGGTCATGTTCGGTAACACCCATTAGCCTCGGCGCGTGTGGGTAAACAGACAGGTGAGCCCATGCGTTAGAGCGGCACAGCCAAAGGTCGCGGTGGCTGGCCCTCGTACCGCGCTCCCGGCACACCAATCCCGAAGACATGTTTACCTTTAATTAGTGTTATCGGTAATATGCAGAGCAGCCTGACGCTTATCAGATAGACTCTTCACCGGCAGAACAAAAGCCTGCGGTTACATTTGCCTCTCGGGTTTACGGGCTCTCTTATTCCGAATTAGCTTCCTTAATAGTCACTGTCTCCTCCTCCTTACCTCTCTTTTGCTCCTTCGGAAAGTAGGGCAGAGATCTTCAAAGTGTTCATGCAAATGAAAAGGGGGCTATTCCAATTTGGAGCGAGGAAGGGTAAACACATCCCCTCGAAACAAGGTTGCCTGCCTCGTTTTGGAGCAGAGATATTGAAGTTGAATTGCCGCAGGCTCAGAGTTGTCTATTTAGACGTATGATTTTGAGCAATACTCTCAAGATGCAGAGCTGAATAGTGGTCATGGGCAGGTAAATGCTGACAGGTAATGAATCTCTCTCGACTGGTTTATTTCTCCGCTGGGAGTTTTTGAAACACCTATCATTCTGTGTCAGATATGTTAACCTCTTTCGGTTTCAGACGCAGCGAGCGTTCCTTAAACAGTAATTTTATACCTTAAAACAAACAATTGTAGCTCCATTACAGAGTGCTTTTCAAGAAGGCGGTGGAAGAGTGTTTTCATCAGGCGCGCTAGCTGTTATCACATTTTGATTACTTGCTTTCAATCCGTAGCAATTGTAGGTGTATTTTTGTTTATTTTCTAAGAATTGACGCCTGTTTGATTTTTACTTTACTTTTTTTATTTACAAGAGCACTGTTAGGTACAAAACTGTACCATTTCTGTCACTGGGGTGGTACCCTCAAAGGTTCATTTTTGTACCTTTATGGGTATACAACACATTGAAATGTTGTACCGTTTGGGGTCCAATATTATACACTAATGACATATTGTGTACCTTAAGGAACAATTTTGTACCAGTTAAATGTTAGGGGAACAAACAGTTAACTGTAGCTTTAAAGGTACACAATAGATCATTAATGCACAGTAATGCACCCAAAAATGTACAACATTGTATTATGTTTAGTATTCCTGTAAAGGTACAAATGGAAGAGTAGGCTACTACCCCAGCAACAGAATTGGTTCAATTTTGTACATTTATTTCCGACAGTGAGAGAAACAGGAATAGTATAGGGGTTAAACACGATCAAGATAAGACAGAATACACTCTCCGAAAAAAGTGAATATTGGTACCTCAAAGGTACACATTGATACCTTGGAGCAGGGCTGTTCTAATCTTACCCTGGAGGGCCGAGCACTGCACAGTTTAGCTCCAACCCTAATCAAACACACCTGAGCAAGCTTCATGAATCATGATCACTAGAAAATCACAGGTGGTTAAGTTTGATTAGGGTAGTAGTGCTCGGCCCTCCGGGGTAAGATTTGAATAGCCCTGCCTTAGAGATACATACTGGTTCCTCAGGTGTACATATCTGTACCAAAGTGGTACATATAGGACCTCTTTAAAAGGTATCGTCGCCAGCAGTCACTGCACCACGGCTTTGATCTTATATTGCTGTTTTATTTAATTAAACCCACAAAGTTCAATTACTAGGTATTCTCTTAGTATCTCTATGGCAAGTCATTTTACTTGGCGGCCATATTGTTGACACACCCAGGCAGCTATTGTATATGTGACCCTGGACCACAAAACCAGTCATAAGAGTCATATATATTTGGCCGAGATAGAATTATTTAAAAATCTGGAATCAGATGGTGCAAAAAATCTAAATTTTGAGAAAATCGCCTTTAAAGTTGTCCAAATGAAGTCCTTAGCTGCGTCCGAAATTGTTCCCGCGTTCATTCATTCACTATTCCCTATATAGCAAATGACAATTGAGCTCAGTATATGTGGTGGAAGGGAACGAAAATGAGCGATTTCGGATACTGACGTAAATACCATGCGTCGGAGAGCTGTCGCAGAGATTCTATAGTGCACTATATAGTGGATAGGGAGCGGTTTCAGACACAGCTCTTGCCAACACATTATTACTAATTATAAATTTATAAATATAAAAATATGTAAATATACATATTGCAGTTATTAATGAAGTTTTTGAAAGAGAGCGAGAGTGACGGAGACACAGAGAGAGAGAGAGAGAGCAAGAGACGAGGCTATGCGTCTCGAAACAGTTCTGTTATTGCCTCAGAAAATCGTCTGTCATGTTGTTTTTGTTAGTCCGTTATTACAGTTAACTATGCGAAGTGATCTGGAACTGTAATGCGGTCAAGAGAGTTGTCTGGAACTACGTTCGCCGTGCGTTTCCCAGAAAATAATTGCACACCTCAGAACGTTCATCAGCCAATCAGATTCAAGCATTCAATGGACCCGTAGTATAAATATATATATACTGTAGGAAATTTACAAAATATCTTCATGGAAAATTAATATCTTAATGATTTGTGGCACAAAAAAATCTATAATTTTGACCCATACAAAGTGCTGTGTGCTATTGCTACAAATATATGCGACTTGTTTTGTGGTCCAGGGTTACATATGAAAATTAGGCTCCTCCTCCAGTATTTATTTGTATATGGCATCTATTACAGTACATTACCATTCATTACATCTATGAATTTGGCAGATGCTTTCAAAGTGACCTACACTACATTTATTGCGTTTCCTGGGAATTAAACCCACAACCGTTGTGCTGTCAACACAAATCTCTTTCAATTAGCTACAGGAACACTAATGTCAATTTGTAGTATCTATTTGAATGGGTAAGTTTAAAACACCCAGAACCTTTTTAACGTTTTTTTTTAGGATATTTAATTCTCTCATTACCCTCATGTTGTTTCAAACCAAGATTAATTTCTTTGTTCTGCTGAACACAAAGGAAGATATTTTGAGCAATGTTTGTAACTAAACCATTATGAGCACCATTGACTTCCATAGTATTATAGTCAATGATGCTTCAGTTTTCTGCTTGATTACAAATATCTTCATGTGTTCAGCAGAACAAAGAAGTTTATACAAGTTTGTACCATAAGGGTGAGTAAATGATGACAGAATTGTCATTTTTTTGGTGAACTATGCTTTAAAATGAGCACAACATATTCCTACTTTTACCTTGAAAGATAAAACTGCAGTCGCCATATTGATTGTAACAGTTTCCCCATTTCATTTTCCTATGTGGTCCATCTCATTTACTGTGTTCAGTCACTGGTATCCTCCAATTGATGGTCAAGTCGGTTTTAAACCACACAAACATAAAGTCTGCAAAGCTGTGCACTCGGTCTATTTCCCCGTCTCTCTAGAGTATCTGCAGTATCTGAGCTACAGTAAGTAACACAGCCAGCAGATGTCTGCGTATGAG
The DNA here is from genome assembly GCF_027580225.2 of Misgurnus anguillicaudatus. NCBI lineage: Eukaryota > Metazoa > Chordata > Actinopteri > Cypriniformes > Cobitidae > Misgurnus > Misgurnus anguillicaudatus. The sequence goes on from NC_073345.2 coordinate 17,179,550, forward strand.
CTGCGGCCGCTCCTCTGGCAGCTATACAGCCATGATAAATCATATCCTGCTGGGCTGTAATGGTACAAAAGGTGTTGAGCAGCTCTGTGTTGTAAGGCATTTATACTACGAGAACCTTTATGAGCTGGTTTAAAATTTGAGGGTACAGATGGTCATAGTAAAGGTTGGGCCAACATGAGGTTATATTGCGAGAAATATCACAGGTCTTTAGGTTTGTTTAATGCTTTGAAAACCAGGCAACTGTGGCATAGATAGCAGTGGAGGTTTGAATGCTTTCCTCAGTTAATCCCTTTCCTAGAGAATATTGGGAAATAGCTTGATGTCATAAATCCCAATGTTGTGGTCCCTTGGTGGTTTCCATCTTCAAAAAACAGAATCACCATCATCGGATACTCTCTCAGTCACCTTGCACTAAGGACATTGTCCATTTCAAAGCAGCATTGGGGTTACCCGCAGGGCATAGGGGCGGGGATGAGTATGATTGTGTCCTCTCTTTCACCTTCCTCACTCTGCCTGTATCAGCATCCATCCCATCATGCTCCAACTCCTTCCCAGTCAATCCAAACACTCCCATCCCAAGCCAGAGCAGCAGCAGGTGGAGATGGCGGCTCACTGCCTGTGCAGCCAGATGGGGTCAGGTAGTAGCAGTGGGATGATGTGCATGAGAAGCCATGCGGAAATAAGAGAAATGCGCTTTATATCACATCGCAAGGGCAAATCGGCGCTCATCATGACAGTTTGACCATTGTGGTGTGTGGGTGAGATTATTATTTTCAGAGAAAGATTAAATGGGTTCGCTGTTTAGGAGAGCAGAAAACTTTAAGCTTATCATCAAGTCACAGCATTTATAACTAATGTTTGTTCAAAAAAAAAAAGACAGATTCACCTCCTTTTCCATTTTATAGTGTATAGCTCATGCACTGATAGTAGATGGCAATCGTGAACATGCACCTGTAGGAGTGTTTGGCAGCAAAAAATGTTGAATGTCTCAAGCTGATTAAGCAAGGAGTTATTGCTGGTAAAACTAGTTAAGAAGCCTGTTGGTGGCACAATTAAACTAGCATCCCACGCTGGGGACCAACTTCCAAAACAACACACGCTGGTGAACTGCAATGGCAGGCTTTTCAGCCGTGTTTTTAGTGCCCTTGTTTATCTTGGCATTTTATCTACATTATTTACTGACCTTTACTCAAATTTCTCTGTCGGTTTTGTTTTATTTTGTTTTTCCAGGTGTTTGACATCTGGGTGTTTTGCACGTTAGCCAACAGGGACAGGCTTTTGACAAGTGAATCTCCGTAGCAGCATTCGCTCATCGCAGGACACTCTAGAGAGATTACTCACCCACAATGCCCTTCACTCATATGCATCATCAGTATTACATTCTGCTTCATACATCACTGTCATTTCCCTTTTTAGTTGTGAACGATAGCTTGTGTGATAAAACTGTACAACACATAAAGCGGTCAGACAGTCAGTGTGCTCCCAGGGGACCATTACTCGACTTTGGGGCCACAGGTTGCGCATTGGACTGAGAGATGCAGAATAAAGCACTCAGCTGTGTCCTTCAGTATTTCTACTTCATCTTTAAAGAGAGCCATCAAGCCACATTGTACAGCGGAGGTAAACAACATTTAGGTTTTCTGTCTTCAGTTCATTTACATTTATGCATTTGGCAGATGCTTTTATCCAAAGCGATCCAAAGTGACTTACAGTGTATTGAAGGGTAAAATATTTTAGTGTGTATGTTTTTTAGTGCTCTTCCAGCTTAGTTGCACTTGCTGTAGCCTTGCTGAAGAAAAACATCTTTCTGAAGATCTTTGCTCTGGGGCTAAAGAGCTTTAGAAAACACTTCAACGCTATTTATATATTGCAGGTGAAGGGAGATATTTTTTGAATAATCTTTTCTGAGAAGTAAAATATGCCACTGCAGAATGGCAGAATTTAATAAACTTTAATATGTTATGAAGCATATTTATTTATTTTGCTAATTAAGTAAAAAAAGAAAAAATTATTAGTAGTAATATATTAGTATATTGACAACATTTTGGGAGATTTTGCATGTACTAGTTTTACAGTCAAATTTGATGACCATAAAAATACCAATTAAATAACTAAAGACTAACTAACTAAAAAAAATTTAAATGATGGCCAAGAAAACGTCTGGAGCACAAATTTAGTGTAAATAAGATTATATTTTCACTTTTTACACATTTTGGTAGCATTTCTAGCAAGAAATTAGTATTGTAGTTTTCAAATATGGAATTAGTTATCATAAACGCGCTCTCTGTTTATATTTCAAACAGAATTCTGTTACGCTGCCTTTAAAGTCTGTCCAAATGCATTTCCCGTATTGCCTTTATGCGCCCAAGTCTTTGACTTATGAGGCAGTGAGGCACTAATGGCGCTTTTCCATTGCATAGTACCCCACGGTTTGGTTTAGTTTGGGTCAGGTCAGCTTATTTTTGGGAGCTTTTCCATTAGGTGCAGTACGTGGTACCCGATACTTTTTTTAGTACCACCTCGGTTGGGGTTCCAAGCGACCCGAGCTGATATCAAACGTGACGCGAAAACACAGTAGATCACTGATTGGTCTGAGAGAATCGTCACTACCAGGCAGCATCATTGCTAAAATGTTAGCTTTACTTTTAGTGCTAGCTTGTTCTGTCTCGGGCAGACATGTTGTCATCTGTGCTCTGCTATAAGTTCCCAAACTCCCTTTTAGTGATGAAAAACATCCACAGGTTGAGAATCAGTGACACCATAACAGTTTCTTCAGACTTGCAGTTTGTGGTGGAACATTCGCGACGAGCACGTCAGCATTATATATGCTTAAATGCAACTTAAATGAGGCTCAGCGGAGCGCCGTCAACTGTTTGAACAGAAACTGTCATGTGAGACAGAGGTAGTGATAAACGCGATGTGCAAAATAAATTTGTGGTGGCCAATTTTAA